>NC_034599.1:49732825-49737171 GCF_900095145.1 Mus pahari | reverse complement strand
TTTTTTTTTTTTTTTTTTTTTTTTTTTTTATAGAATCCAGGAAGGACCATCAGCTCAGGAATGGCACCACCCACAGTGGTCTGGGCCCTTGCCTATCAATCACTAAGAAAACGCCTTACAGCCAAATCTTATGGAGACATCTTCTCTATTGAGATTCTCTCCTTTCAGATAACTCTAATTTGTGTTAAGTTGACTTAGGAATAGCCAGCACAAACTTGACATCAGGTGTCTTCTATCGCTCTCTACCTTATTTTTCATTTATTAACTCGTGTGTGTGTGTGTGTGTGTGTGTGTGTGCGTGTGTTTGTACATCAATGAGCGTGTGGTATGATGTACACACATGAATGTGCAGGTGCCTGTGTCCTATGTGTACATGTGTAGATCAGAACAAGATGCTGGGTGTGAGTGTCTTCCATTATTACTCTCAGCCTCATTGCCTTGAGAAAGGGTCCTTACCAAACCAGAAGTTTGCCATTCCAGCGAGGCTAGCTAGCCGGTGATCTGCTTGCTTCCATCTCTGTTGCTGGGGTCACAGGCACAAGCAACCACATTCAGTCGGATGCTGGAGATTTAAACTCAGGTTCTCATGCGTGCAGAGCAGGGACTCTTTCCACTGAGCCACTTCCCCAGCCTCTCTCTACCTTATACTCTGAGACAGGATCCTTCGCTGAATCTGCTAGACTGGCTGACCAGCAAACCCAGTGCTTTTGCCTCTGCCTTGTCTCCTTCCAGATAACTCCAAGAACTGATCCTAGCCCAAGATGGATAACTCAAAGCCTTGGGAAACCTTATGTGAAAATTGGTCTCCATGGGGCTGGAGAGATGGCTCAGGAGTTAAGAGCACAGGCTACTCTTCCAGAGGACCCAGGCTCAGTTCCTACTACCCACATGGCAGCTCACAACTGTCTATAACTCATCCTCTGGAGGACTCAACTCTCTTACAGATGCAGGTAAAATACTAATGTACATAAACTAAAAATAAATTTTTTTTTTAAAGAAAGAACCTCCTGAGATATGGGGTGGGGGTGGGGAAGCATGAGGCAGTGAGAAGGATGATGTAGGCATGATGGTGTCTCTCATAGTAAGTGCCTCTTCACAAAGATTATCTCCCAGGAGCCATGTAAGAAATATTAATGGTAGCTGTGGGTGTAGCAGCCTGGGAAGGAAACCTAGTCTGTACCAGAAACAACAACTCCTTCTCCTCCTCCTCCCCCTTCCCCTCCTCTCCCCCTCCCTTCTGCTCCCCTCCCTCTCCCTCCCCTCCCCTCCCCTCCCCTTTCTCCCCCTCCCCCTCCTCCTCCTCCTCCTTCTTTAAAAAGATGAGGTCTTACATCATCCACACTGGCCTGGAGCTACTTGTGTATTCCAAGGTGACCCTGAGCTTCTGATCCTTCTTTCTTCCTTCCTTCCTTTCTTTCTTTCTTTCTTTCTTTCTTTCTTTCTTTCTTTCATTCTTTCTTTCTCTTTTTTCTTTTCTTTTCTTTTTTTTTTGGTTTTCGTGACAGGGTTTCTCTATATAGCCCTGGCTGTCCTGAAACTCACTCTGTAGACAAGGCTGGCCTNGAACCCAGAAATCCGCCTGNCTCTGCCTNCNAAGTTCTAGGATTAAAGGTGTGTGCCACCACTGCCTGGCCCTCCTGCCTTTCAGGTGCTGAAGTTGCAGATATGCACCACCATGCCAGGCTTCTGTGGTCCTAGGGCTCAAACCCAGGGCTCCCTGCATACTAGGCAACTGCTTTCACAAGAGAACTAGGCCCTAGCCCACCTTTCGTCACTTTAAATATTTGTACCCTGACCACATATTGTCTATTCAAACAAGATTCTTGCTTACTGTTCAGACAGCACACTAATGGGGACAATGTTCTTATCTGACCTCATTAGCAAACATCCTCTTGGGGAGGGAAAGGCCAGAAAAATCTCCCAGCAGCCCCTGTAATTACAAGCCCAAAGACAGCACAGCATGTGTTTGTGTGCGTGGCTTTCCTAAGTGCCCTCTTCAGGCCTCCTGAAGTGCCAGCCTTGTTCCAGGGAGGAGGAAGCACGGCCCATGTGCAGGCTGGGGCTACCCATGTGAGCTGGAGCAGGATGCTCACCCCCTCGGCAGCAGCTGGCCTGCTGGATCGTCTCATGCCACATCTGCAGCCACTTAGAGGCTGTGGGTCGGAAGGCCTCGGCTTGCAGCCCCAAGCCTAGGCTGCATGCCAGGGCACCAGCTTGCCACCTTTCTCACAGGACTGCTGCTGCACCGTGAACTGCCCAACTCTCTAGTCCCAAGGAAACAGTTTACACACTGGCTGCCTCTGACCAATGCCCCAGGGGTCCCCAAGGTCCCCTGACTCTATCAGCCACTGAAAGTTCTCTAAGAGGGTAGGTGATGGACAAAGTTAGGGGCCACTTCTCCACACTGCAAACCAACCCTATTGAGTTCTAGGAATCAAAAGGTGGGGTGTGGACATTCTACTTGATCTCCCTGAAGTCACACTGCTACTAGTGGGGCTCTAGCTAGGGTAGAATCATGAGGGTAGCCCAGTCATAGCTCCATGGAGGATCTCCCGTGAGGCAGCCCAAGGGGTCCTGCCTTCCATCTTGCCTCCCTTGCCCCAGTCAAGCTGCTGGAGCCTCCCTTACCTTGGCTGTAAGGTGGAATGTCACCACTATCTAAAAGGTTCCTATGAAGCTTTAAGTTGCTGATGATAGTAAAGCCTCGTACAATCAGTGTGGCCCCCATTCTTGGTTCTCTGGAGTCACTGTAACTCTCACTCTTTGTCCTGTGCCCTCAAAGGGTCACCAGAGGCTGTGCAGATGCCCCGCATGTAAGCCTAGGGGCCAGGCTCCCGCTCAGAGATCCATCCTTCTGGCCCCACATTCCAGTATCCATTCAACTCTCTGACTCAAGCTGGCTCACGGGTCCCTGCTGTTAAAATTTCCATGAATGCTTTCCCAGAAGTCTCCAAGTTCTGAATAAGTTTCCTTAGCAGGGGAGAAAAATGCCCTCCTGGGAAGCCTCTTGCTTCTCAGAGGGAGTCTCCCATTCCTCTGGCAGGTGATTCTTGGCTTGCACATCTAGGCTCTGCCCAGCCCCTGACACCTACCTCCCCAGTGTGGAGCTCTCCCGAAGGAGCGGACCTTCCTGTTTGTTTGTTTGTTTGTTTGTTTGTTTCCATGATGACTCTCCTAGGCAAGTATCCCAGGCCTGGCCCTGGCTTTGTAACCCGGTTCTGTGGAATGAAAGCCATGTGACCCTTTTTGGTCATAGGATGCCACCCATGGTTGGTACTGAAGTCATTGACCTTGGTGGCTTAATTTTGGATCATTTTTGCTACAGGACTCCTTGTGACCTCTAGTGTAGTGTATCTCCTCTGAGTTGTGACACCTCCTGTAAGGTCCTGTGATTGGCTCATCTCTTGTTATCTATAGCAGTAGGTCTGGGTAAAAGCTTCCCCAAGCCTCACCTCTTCATCTACTAATTCTGCTGTGTGCCAACTCCCTTTTGGGAATAAACAGAAAGCCCCTTATGTCTCCAGGATCTCAACTCACAACACAGCAAATAATGTGGGGTACTCAAGTATATTGTTCCAGCTACTTAGTACTCCAAAATTTGGTGACATAAAACAGCCATGTGTTTTGGAAGCGTATGACTAAGGAATTTGGTCAGGGCACTGGAGTGTATGTCTTTCCTTCTCTCTGATACCTTGGTCTCAGCTGAGTGACCCCAGTGGCTGGCAGTGACTTGAAGAAATGGGGGTGGGGTGGGGGGAAAGCTAGGCTGGCTGCTGAATAGGCTCAGCCTGGACTGTCACCAAAGCACCGACCTGTGGCCTCTCCTGCATGGTGGATTCAGCATAGCTGGACTTTTTGCAACATGGGCGTGTCCAAGAGTGTTGTCACTTACTGTGTATGACTTCACCTCAGAGACAGCAAACATCACCTATAGCATGCCCCGGCAGTCATAAAGCAAGCCAGATCTAAGGACTGGGAATTCAGACTTTATTTCTTGTTGGGAGAAGATAGAAAGTGAACAAAGACATGCAGCCATGTCTTTAAGTTCCATGGAAGGCTGCCCAGAAGCATTTACCTTTGAGCTGAACTTTGAAGACAGTAGGATAGAGGATAGTCTGAGGGTAGAGGTGACCTAGGCAGAGAGATCCATCCATCCATCTATCCATCCATCCATCCATCCATCCATCCATCCATCCATCCATCTATCCAACCATTCACCCACCCACCCACCCATCCATCCATCCACCCACCCATCCATCCAGTCATCCATCCATCCACCCACCCACTCATCCGTCCATCCATCCACCCACCCATCCATCCAGCCATCCAGCCATCCACCCACCCAC
>NC_034599.1:49703028-49732781 GCF_900095145.1 Mus pahari | reverse complement strand
CCACCCACCCACCCATCCACCCATCCATCCATCCATCCATCCATCCATCCATCCATCCATCCATCCATCCATCTATCCATTCATCCATCCATCCAAAGGCTCTGGAAACAAGAGCAGATTGCATCTCATAACGCAGCACATGAGACTCCCCAGAAGCACAGCCAAGGTCTCCCTTCTGTCCCCTCACTGGGCTTCTAGCCCTGGCTGGGCCTCTGACTTCAGTGTCCGCTCTTGCTATGACTTGGGTTTTGGTGGCCAGTTACTCAATGAAACACAGTCTGAGTGGAGGGTGTGTGGCAGATTCACACACCACCGGTGGCCCTGGCTGGCCCCACCCGGCTTCCAGTACCTGAGGGACTGAGAGAGATGCTTCCCATGAGCTAGATGAAGCAGAGTGTGGCCCCATTTTCTCTCCACCTCTGGATTTAGAACCCCCCAGAGTGTGCTCAAAGTCTTGGTTTGGTTTCCAAAGCGTCAGAGTCTCCCTGGCAGTTGGCTTGAATCCCAGCCATTTTTCCATAACGGCTAGTTTCTTTTCATTACAGACATAAAAATTCAGAGTCGGTTAAACAAAGGAGAAAATTATGGGTTCTTGTGACTGGGCTGTTCCAGGAGTAAGTCTTAGGGTCTAAGCAGGGTTAATTCTCTTTCTCTCCATTTTTGTTTTTTTGTTTGTCAATTGTTCCACATTGGCTTCCTTTGCAGGCAGAGTCTCCTAGGGTCTCCTTGGTCACGCATGATGGCCTCACAGCTCTGGTCTTCTCCTATCAGTTATTGCACAGCTCGATAGCTAAAGAAGCCACCTGAGCTCTTTCTAGAATCATTGCTTGGCCAGAAAGTTTAGTATGCCAACAATCAGTGACCACATCACTTGTTAACGTCTGGTACAAGTGTTTCATATTCAGAAGGGGAAAGAAAGATGGCAAATCAGACAAATTTCAGCTGCCAGAGACTCGTAGAGCTGCAGTTGGGCACTTTCTAACAAAGGCAGCTCTACAGACCAATGCCAAGACCTGCAAATCAGCCACACTTTTCTTTTGCATATTGTCAGCAATGTCTGCTCTCTCTCTCTC
Organism: Mus pahari; assembly: GCF_900095145.1. Taxonomy (NCBI): domain Eukaryota; kingdom Metazoa; phylum Chordata; class Mammalia; order Rodentia; family Muridae; genus Mus; species Mus pahari. The sequence goes on along the minus strand of NC_034599.1, from coordinate 49,731,708 downwards.
TCTCTCTCTCTCTCTCTCTCTCTCTCTCTCTCTCTCTCTCTCTCTCTCTCCTGTTACTCCATGAAATGGCTGAGATTAATTGTGAGCCTGCCATGCACCATAGAATCATGACTCCTTCCTCCACCCTGGCTAGGTAGCTGTCCATTATGATTCTTAACTTGTCTCCTTGTCTGGCTTTGGACGTTTTTCTGAGCCTGGGGAGTATTACAAACTGTCCCTACAGACCAGGCAGGGGACACAGGTAAGTTGGATAGATTCCATGAGTGAGAAGTGAGTTGGTTCATTACTGTGTCTGCCTCTGTGCCACTCCCCAAAGCATTCCCAAAGTGACCACAGAGGAATGGGGGCTCTATCCCTCTGCAGTCAGCTGGTATGGTCCATATATCTCCTGCCTGCCTTGCAGTGCCTCATCCAGTTCTCCAGGCATCTCAAAGGAGACCTTAGATTGAATATCCTTAGTGCTACCACTCAAGGCTGGCTTTGGAGATCTGGAGCTTTCTCCAGGAGGCCTGGGCATAGCATGGAAAGATAGCAGGCTCTGCTTAGGCCTCCCAGAGGCTGTCAGGCGACTGCTTAAGGGCTCAGTAAAAGCGCCTGATGAAAACCAGACCCCAGAGCACAGGGCTCTGGGTGAAACCAGATACCTGTTAACCTCAGCAAAAGAAATGTATTGTGGGAGGGAGGCTGGGGAGTGGCTCGGCAGAGCTGGGCTGGGCTGTATGGCTGACTTCTCCTTCAGAAAGGCCCCCAGGAGCCTTGCCATGTCAGGCAACCACAGCTCTATGGAACAGCAGTCCTGAGGACACCAGAGGGCACATCTGCCTCTCTACCACTTCCTTTCTTTCTCTGCTCCTTTTCTGCAGGCACAGGCCTGAATCACAACTTTTATTCACATCATAAATTATTTAACCTTCCTGACCCTCAGTTTTATCCTCTATAAAACGGGCCTGGAAATAGCACCTACTCAGTTGGACCAGGCTGGCCTTAAACTTACAGAGATCTGCCTACCTCTGCTACTCCAGTAAGGTTGCTTATTGGTATGTTTCTTCCTTTGAAAAGTCATTTGGTAACATTAAACCATCAATACGGTCCCAGCCCATCACCTGAGCCTTGTACTTTTTGTTTGTTTCTTTGGTTTTATTTAAATTATTTTCAGTTTTATTCATTATTATTATTGGTGTGTATGGTGTGTGTGTATGTGTGTGTGTGTGTGTGTGTGTGTGTGTGTGTGTTGGGAAGAATGCACACACCATGGTGCACATGTGAAGGCTTGAGGTCAGCTTTCAGGAGCTGGTTTTCCACTTTCACTGGGGGTTCTGGGGATCAAACCCCGGTACCAAACACTTTTACCCACCTCGCCATCTTGCCATCCCTGATTCTGTTTTAGAGACAGGATCTTGCTACGTAGCTCAGGCTAGCCTCAAACACAAGGTTCTGCTCCTGCCTCCCAAGTGCTAGGATCACAGGCATGTGCAACCATCCATGCAGCATGGAGCCAGGATCTCTTAGCACTTGCTTACTTTATTTATCTATTTATTGGTACTGGAACTGAACTCAGGGTCTCAAACATACCTCAGCAAGTGTTCTACCCCTGGCCATATTCTGTCCCAGAATTTCTCTTTTTAAAGTGAAAATTTGTCATAAGTTGTGAAGGTACCATGTATGCACATGATGAATGAATCCTACAATGTAAAATCAGAGTAAAATGGTCTCTTCTCAGAGGTAAGCGCTGTGAATGGCTCTGCGTGTGGTTTCTAGAACACAGGAGCTGTCTGCCTCTGCAAAGCACTGAGCAGATCGTCTGTATTTTTTGCACCAAACTAGATCATCACTCCATTGGAAAAAAAAAAATAGTAGTAACATGGGCACCTTCTCACATCAGTTAGCTGCCTATATTACTTGGCCTGCAGCGAGCTCCAGCATGCGGCCTGTGGTGGGGACTGAGCCCTTTTCCTGTTCCCGGACTTGGTGGTCCCTGGTGCTTCATATGCAGCCAGCCCAGCTTGGCAACCTTCCTCGAGCACAGATGTGAAACTTGAGGTTCTGAGGGGGCCGGGGCAGCCAGAGCTCTGAGAACTGACCCGCACCGCCACATCCATTAAAGAAAGAAATAAATAAACGAGTGGGGCTCAACCACACGTCCCGAATCTATTCTTGCTCTCAATTTCATTCCACATACTCTGAAAAGTTCATCCCCTCCCATTTTCCCAGAGTTCTCACTTCTCATTATAGTTTTGCTAGGAGTGTATGATTCAGTGTGTGTGTGTGTGTGTGTGTGTGTGTGTGTGTGTGTGTGTGTGTGTTTGTGTGTGTATTTGGGCACACATGTATCAAAACATGTTTTTTGAAACCAATTTTTTAAAAAAGGCTAGACACTCCACATCCCACCTTCCTTAAATGCAGCTGTTCTGACGGTTTGGTCAAATTCCACTTTACAGAGGCCACCTCCCTCCGCTCAGAGTAATTGATGAATTTTCCTCCCTTATGGAAACACGTGGTAGAATAAACTCGTAACTGTCATTTATTTTTGATGAAGTAAATTCCTCCAAGCCTGGTAGGTGACTTTCCCAGATAGATAAATCCCCTAATCATCACAAATATAGCATATGATATTTACAGAAGAATTACTTACTCACACACGCCTCTCATCTGAACTCAGGGGCTAAGCAGGGTCAGGCCTGGTAAATTCTCAGATGGGAAAATCTGTTCTTTGTCTAGAATCGATGCTTTATTTTTCTACCAAAGATGGGAGCCTTGGTCCCACCACCCAGGAGGCACCAGAGGTTTGATTGGAGGTGACCACCGCTTGGAGTCACATCCTTTTGAGGCACTTTTCCTCAGAGGTCAGTACCGAGTCAAAAACAAATGCTCCCATGCCTATAACGCCTCACCCCACCCTCACACTCCATCTGCTGCCTCACAGGGGCTGACCAAAAACTGCCCAGGTTTTGGAAGGCATGTCGGTGAGGGTGGCTAACTGTGGTGCTGGCAATAATGGGGTGTTGTTCAGTCTCCTCGTGGGTAGAGGAGAAAGGGAAAGTGGAAGAAGCACAAAGCCACTGAGCTTTCTGCAAACTGCCTCTGGGGTCCTAAGACTTTGGCTTCTATCTTAAACTCAAAAGTAGGTACATTTCAGGGACTGGGGCTGTCACGCAGTTGGCAGAGAACATACGTAGAATTCACAGAAACCCCATCACTGGGGCAGGAAGATCAGCAGTTCGAGGTCATCTTTGGCTACAGAGTGATTTAGAAGCTAGCCTGGGACACAGAAGACTCTGTGGCAAACCAACAACAAATAAAAAGGTTAGATGCCAATAGTACTAGCTGTCCCTGTCTCTTGGGAGGCTGAACTGAGGTAGGAAGATAACTTGAGCTAGCCTGGGCAACACAGAAGTGGACAACTTGGACCAATTTCTTTCTTTCTTTCTTTCTTTCTTTCTTTCTTTCTTTCTTTCTTTCTTTCTTTCTTTTTTTTTTTTTTTTTTACACATAAAAAAGAATGAAGAGCCCCCTCACTGAGAATCTTCTCCTGGTTCTAGATTTTGGGTCCTTTTCTTTTTATTTATTTAAAATTTTTTTTTTAAAGACATGGTCTCTCTGTATAACCCTGGCTGTCCTAACACTCACTCTGTGGACCAAACTGGCTTTAAACTCAGGGATCTGCCAGCCCCCTGAGTGCTGGGATTAAAGGCCTGTACCACAACACCAGGTTTATTTGTTTGCTTGCTTGTTTGTTTGTTTTTGAGACAAGGTCTTACATTATAGCCCAGGCTGACCTCAAACTCACAGCAGTTCTCCTATCTCAGCCTCCCAAGAGCTGCAATTACAAGTATGGCCACCTTGCTAAGCTTGTATTATTGTTCCTAAGCATCACTGTCTCTTTGAATTCTTGTTTGAGGTACTCTGCCAAAAAATCAACCCAGGACCTAGCTGAGATTCTAGATACAAATAAAATTTACAGTGTGTGTGTGTGTGTGTGTGTGTGTGTGTTGCTGGGGATTGAACCTAGGGCCTTGAGTATGGCAGGCAAACACTCTGCCCCTCAGCTCTGTCTCTAGTCCACAATGTACCAATTGTCTTAAATAATGCTGGAGAAACATAAGCACCAGATCATGACTATGGAAGCACAATCAACCAGTGTCTCGAAAGAATAGAACAAGCTGATCAAGACAGAGCAGAGGGAGGAGAGAGATGGAGAGACCAGTGGGACGGAGGAGATCATGGCGTGTGATTACTTCTATCCAAGTTGGAGCAAACAGGTAAAAGCAAGTCATGAGACAATCAAGCAAATGTAAATATTGGAAAGGTATTTGAAGATAGTAGGACTTGCTATTATTAGTAACTTTTAAGGTGCCATGGTAATGCAGCTATCTACTGTCAAGGGAACTAGTAACTTTTAGAGATGCATACTGGAAGATTATAAGTGAAATCTTAAACTGTCTACAATTTGCTTAAAAATAACCTGGGAAGGGAGAGAGTAGATAAAGCAAGATTGGCCTGGATGATTGTAGCAGCTGGGCAGTGGGCATGTGGGGAATTCTATGGTGTCTCTCTGCTTTTGTTATATTTGAACATTTCAACAATAGTCACAAGAAATCCCCTTGACCTTAACAAGGACCCTAAGGACCAAGGGCTGCTCACTTCTCCCGGGTTCCAAATGTTCACACCTGGAGATGCTTTAAAAGAGAAGAAGCTCTGATGCTTCCAGATAAATGCAACTGCCCATGCAGTTGAAGTCTTTGTAGTCCTGGGTGATTTCAGATCCATCCTGACTTCCATTTTACCTAGCCCTTTGGGAACTCGATGAATATTAATTTTTACCCACTGACATCCCGCATTTCTTTTATCTTAGAGCGCAATTTCCTAGACATTGCATAGATGCAAGCGATGTGTTTTTTTGACAAGATCTGAGAACTTCCCTGACACTAATGGGTAGTTACAGCTAAGAATGGAGAAGGAAGGGAAAAAAAATCCCTGGGGGTACTCCCCGAGGACAGGCGGCTCTGAAAGGAGTGGGTGGGGACCAGAGTGGGGGAATGAAGGCTGCATCTGTAGACTTGCTACCCCACCTTTCCTTTGGTAGCATCCTGCCTGTGTGCTATGAAATGTTGGCTACCATGGTGACAAAAGAAACTGAATAGGCGGAGCTTGAGAAGGCTCTTAGAATACATATGAATAAGGCTGTAACATCTATAAAATAGCTTAACATTACTTTCCTCTCTGCCTAGGATGTCTGCCTTAGTTAGTTTCAGCTATCAGAGGGAGTCTCAACTTGGGGATCATCCAGATCAGATTATCCTGTGACTCGTCCTGCCGATTGAGGGCCCAGCCCCCTGTGGACAGCACACTCTCTGGATAGGTGGGCCTGGGCTATGTTAAAAAGCTAACTGAGCATGAGAGGATCAGCAAGCAGTTCCTCCATGATTTCTGCCCCAGGCTCCTTCAGTCCTTCAGTTCCTTCAGCTCCCCAACTTCCCTCAGTGATGGACTAGGACCTGGAAGTGTTTCTTCCCCGAGTTGCTTTTGGTCAGAGTGTTTATATTATAGTCTGGTGTCATCACGAATAAAAAGGCTTTTAGGTATTTCTGAGATAGTGTCTGGCCATGTAGACCAGACTGGCCTCAATTTGTGATCCTCAGTAGTGATGGGATTATGGGAGTGTGGTACCATGCTTGCCAATGTTCTTTATGGTGCACGGTTTATCAGTCAGTCCTGAACACCATCAGCTGAACTGAAGCTGAAATAGCTGAAGAACTGACTGGTTTAAGCATCAGAAGCCATCGTCTTCTTCTGAAATCACATGTTTATGCATTTAAAGAGAAGCAGTGTCTATGTCTCTTGCCTGGCACCTCGGAGAGTCATGGTCCCAAGATGGCTGCACCAGCTCTAAGCATCACAACCTTACAGGAGTAAATAATTTCAGGGACAATAAACAACTTAGTTTCTCAGGCTCATCTCTCTCAGGAAGGAGACGTTGGGCAACGTTGGGCGACACAGTCAATATAGTCACAATGCAGGATGGGAAAGTAAGATGTCTTTGCAAATCCCTGCTGTGGGATTTGGGCCCGGAACACAGGGGTTGAGAAGGACAAAGTCCGTCGATTGGCCTTCCCAGGTCTTTCTGCTCCCGAGCAGTTTCCTATACAGTCCACACTTCTCAGTGGGACTGGGGCTCTGCCTGATAACTTGTGACAAGTTTGAAGCTGTGACTACTGGGGGGACATTTCCTGAACCTGGTTTTTCTGTTTGTGTCCGAGCCTCAGTTCCAGTGAGGACATCTGTTCTCAAAGGTTTGAGTCTCAGAAAATGTTGGCTCTCCAGTCAGTGACCCAGGGGATTTTAGGCCAACCATTTTCCCAGCTCCATAGGGTGCAGGGATGTACTAGCTGCCATTCCTAGATTCAGAACTGCACAACCTATTGACAAAAACCTAGAAGATGTGAAATGACAGCATAAGACCACACCAGAACGCAGGCATAAGACAAGCTCTCAGCATGAGTCCAGTATGGAGGCCAATAGGAAAAGCTTCCACTTCCAGGAGGTGGGGAAGGACAGGCAAAGACAGTGCCCTAAGGCACGTGAAGCTGGGGAGCTTTAGAGATTTTTCATGTAAAGCCAAAAGGGTTTAAACCCCAAACTATTCCATAAGTTTAAGGCCCATACTCACTGGCCAACAATGCCAAGTATCACTGTTCTTTAATTTTCTTTTGTTTTTGTTTTGAGATAGGGTTTCCCTCTGTAGCCCTGGCTGTCCTGGAACTCACTCTGTAGACCAGGCTAACCTCAAATTTAGAGATCTACCTGCCTCTGCCTCCCAAGTGCTGGGATCTAAGGTGTGCACCACCATCACCCAGCCAATCTTCTTTTTAAAAAAGATTTATTTCTATTTTATGTGTATGTGAGCTCACCTGTGTGTATGTACATATGTACCACAACCATTCTTGGTGTTCAGGGAGGCCAGAAATGGACCTTGGGTCCTGTGGAATTGGAGTTACAGATTATTTGAGCTGCCATGTGGGTGCTGGGAACTGAACTAGAATTGTCTTACAAGAGATGGCTGAACCCCTGAGCCATCTCTCCAGTGCTATCGTTGCTCTTTCACAGAAAGCAAGAAGTCAAGGCTCAAAGTAGTTCATCACTTTACCAAGGGATTTTTAGCCAACCTAGTGGTACCAACCACTCTTCGTACATGCCCACTTTCACCTCTTACCTGCTTAACAGTCTCCAACCTGGTTAGAGGTAAGGTCATATGTCTAATATCTGGTCATCTGCTGTATGCTACTTATTCATTAGTTGTGGCTGGCTCAAGGGTGGTCCCTTGACCTAAGCCAGTTGCATAAGGAAATCAAGCGGGTGGTTGAAGTGGATTGACAGAGAAGCTTCCCAAGATTGTGAGTTTGAATCGTTGTACGCTCCATTCTTGTGGATATTCTTTGCTGAGAGCCTCTGCACTGTTCACGAGCTGAGGAGCCAGTACTTTCTCTTAGTAAAACCCAACCACTTTATGGCTATAACTCATGTAGTGTGCAATCACTCATTCAGATCAGGCGTGTTCACGGTGGTGGTCATAGACCACTTACTCATTTAAAGTGTACAATTCAGTGGTTTTTAGTGTATGGAATTATGCAACCATGACTTTATCACCCCAAGAAGGAACTAGACCTGTCACTTCCCTCTTCTCCTAAGCAGCTCCAGTCTAGGCAACTGCCATGGACTTTGCACCTCTAGGGACTTGCCTAATTTAGACATTTCAGTTTCCATGGAATCCTACAATACTGGTCTGCTGTGAGCTGTTTCTTTTGCTTAGCATTCTATGTTCTCTGTCCACCCATGTCAGAGCAGAGCAGTTTCTTTTTGCTGGGATCGGCTGTGGCTGGGTTTCTAGCACTTGCCAATTGAAAGCGTGCTTAGAACTCTGATGAAAGATGCGTTCTGCTAGTTAATCAACTAGAAGTGAAATCAAATCATGGAAGGATTTGGATGCTCCACCAAAGAGTCTGACCTTCCTGCTACAGACCCAGGAGGTTGCTGAGCAAGATAGAGGCAGGTTTAGAACATCATGCTTAGTGACATTATTCTCATGACAGTGATATTTTCATTTAGATTAAAAGATCTTGCCAGGCAGTGGTGGCACATGCCTTTAATCCCAGCACTTTGGAGGCAGAGGCAGGAAGATTTCTGAGTCCGAGGCCAGCCTGGTCTACATAGTGAGTGCCAGGACAGACAGGGCTATAGAGAGAAACCCTATCTCTAAATTAATTAATTAATTAATTAATTAATAAACCAAACCGAACCAAAACCACCACCACCACCAACAACAAATCTTCTGGGTGGGTTCTGTGGGTAATGGTGCTTGCCGTGCAAGCCCGGCGGCCCTGTTCGATCTATAGAACCCATCCATGTAAGGGCGGGGAGAACCAGCTTCTGAAAGCCCTCAGATCACCGTACAGCGTTCATGCTTCCCCCAATATTGATAAATCTTAAAACAAGATTTAATCTTGTGTCTCGTAGCGGTTTGAATGATTGAGTATGTGGTGGAACTTTTTAGGAGGAGTGTCACTGGGGGGTAGGCCACTCCCCATCTGCCTCTGCCTCCTATTCACTGTTTGAGATGTGAGCTCTCAGCTGTTCCTGTCACCAAGCTGTTGCTCTGCCCTCAGGAACTCTAACCCTCTGAAAACAAAAAACAATTAAATGCTTTAGTTTATAAGTAGCCTTCCTTGGTCATGATGTTTTATCGTAGCCAAAGAAAAGTAACTAATACACATGAATAGTATATGTCATATTCAATACATTTACACTATCTGTCACAGTTTCAAAGAAAAGAAAAGAGTAGAAAAGAAAAGAGAAGAAAAGAAAAAAGGAAAGGAAAAGAAATCTGGGGTTTTGTTTCCTTAAGAGAGGAGACTGGGGAAATAGGATATCTCTGGGCCTACATCTCTATAGGACACACATAATGAGAGGTAGACATTCCATAACGGGATGAGAAACACTGTATCTTTATCTAAAAATGTAAACCAATTATATGGTAGAACCAATACTATTCAAGAGATCTATGGCTCTTACCTCATTTTGTCACCCAAAATGTCCCTACCCAGGCCTGCTGGTTGTCAAGCCAATGAGGGCTGCAGCTGCCTTCACCTTGACTCATTCTTCATCCCCTGTGGAACCTAATCTGAAAGAAGCACGAGCCCCACGTGACATGTGGCATTTATAAAAGACCACGATGGAAACAGCCTGACCCCCAGAGTGAGGCATAGATGGCCCTTTCAACCTTTCTGTAGCCAGTCCAGCCTTTATGGAGCAAATCCAGATGTGTAGAAGACAGAGAAGCAGCAGGAACTCAGGAAGAGGGAGATACCAGAACACATGAGGCCTTGCTTGGCCCCTTCATGTTGGCTACACACAGCTAGTACCTACTTGGTAGAGTTTTCATAATATTCAAACACACAAGTCTCCAGTGTGGCCAGCTCACCTCCACTCAGGGGAGTATGTTTCCTATCCACTGCATATCAATCTGGGACCACTTCATCTTCAAGGGTTTCCCCTCTGTTCTACTTTGTACCTTAGGGCAGAGGGCACAGGTGGCCTGTAGTGTCTGGTCCCAGGTGCACTGGAGTAGAGCATGATGGAAAGTTGCTTGTATGAGGGACTTTAGGAGGTTCTGGGTATAAACATAGGTACATCAGGATCCCAGAGACAACATGTAACCCAGCATCAGGCTTCCTCCCGATTCTGACCCAGATTAAGCCTAACCTGACACATCAACACCTGATGTCATTGAGACCGAAGGGAACAGTGTTTTAGGGAAAGTCATGGATGGCATCACAAGAGTGGGCTCAGGACGGGCACAGGTGTAGTACTAATGTCTTTGGATGGGCATGAATATCTTTGGAGAAGCATAGCCTCCTGGGAATGAGGTAGAGCTCTGGGCTGGGAGGTGTGAGGACTCCTGTAACTGTGTCCCATTCACTCTTGGATGAGGCCTCACGTGTCTATCTCAGCACAGTACGAATGCTTGAGGGTCTCCTGGCCTTTTCCAGGCCCCAGTGCTCTGACTCAGCCTTGCTAAGAGCCCAGGTAAGTGAACTCAGGGACAAAAATGGGGTTTGGTGGAGACAAGGGGTACAGACAAGGAAGATGCCAAGCCAGCAGTCATCCTGGAGGGGTGTGGGTCCAGGGAGGTCAGATTTCCTTAGTCTTCTCTCTTTTTTAAAGATTGCCTTATGTATCTATCCCACACTGGCCTCCAAACTTGGTGTGTAGTTGAGTCCTGTTCCTCCTTCTCAGTACTGGTATTCCCGGCATTTCCCACTGAGCCCAGTTTATAGTACACTGGGAATCAAACGCCGGACTTCACAGACGCTAGACAAACACTCTACCAACTGAGCTGCTTCCCCAGCCCCAGCTTTTAGGGTGAGATTTACCCATTTTCAAATGTAAATATTGGCAAGTGTGAAAGCTGCTGTCTGTGCTTGCCCGCTGAGATCACCGTCTGCCTAGCTGTGGCCTGGGGAGGAGTATCTTTAATAGGATCCCCTCCATGGTCTTGATCACTGGGTCCTCCACATTCTAGTTGTACTGAGCAACAGACACAATGAATAGTACCGATGGAAGAGAGGTCAGGGTCCTTCTCCATGTTCAAACCCAAGTTTTCGACTGTACTGTCCTGGGGTCTGTCTATGTAACCCTGGTTGTCCTGGAACTCACCAGATTGGCTTCAAACTCACAGAGATCCTTCTGCACGCACCCTCACAGTGTCTCAACTAAAGGCACTTACCACCTCCACATATCCCCACTGCTCCTGCAGGGCCCCTTCCTCGGGTCGCAGCTCTCAAAGATGTGTTGATCTCTCCTTCCCTCTGACTTCATTTAGGCTTAGGACTAGTGAGTCTCCGTTCGTTGGCACATATAAGCAGTCCCTTTCTTATGTGCTCTCCTCAATAAAGGCCTTGGATTGTGCCGCCCATTTTCCTCCTAGGAATCACCGTTCATGACTAATTCAGCTTGTGCCTGCTGATGGATGTGCGTTATGACTAGGCCAACAGGCCAAAGATGAAAACTCCACAGAGGCCAACACAGCCCTTCTTTAACTCCCACGCTGAAACAGAAGCAGCCACCTCTCAAATAAAGAGCCTGGAGATGCAGCCAACCAGTTTAATGACTGGTACAATCATGCAAAATGCCAAACCAAGGGTACACAAGGCAACAGGAGCCTGAGGGGAGGACACTACACCACTGTCACAGGGAAAAATGGGGTTGCCTAATATTCACGGGGGAGAGGTGTGTGGAGGAAAGACCCACTGGCAGTGTGGGGCCACGACATACTCCTCAGGGGAACTTGCATCCGGTCATGAAGCAGGAACAAGCTGGCCACCTTTACTCCCGGACATAAATTCTTGTGCACACCACATCATCGGCGCCAAATGTCTGCCCAGAAGAGAAAAGGAAAACCAATCAAGACAGATGCCTGTGAAAAAATGTTTAAAGTATTTCCCCAACGAGATGAGTGACTGCCCTGTTAACGCTTCATATCAGACTCTGGAGCTGCGTGCTTGTGCTAAGTGCTCAGGAAACAGGGCAGACATTCTGCCCTAAGCTCCCTCTCGGCAGAGAATTAACTAGGGCATAGAATTCTGTTATACACGGTCCTCCTTTGCTTCCAGAGCCTATGGCTGCTGGCCTAAGACATGTGAACTTCTGGCTTTAGTTTTGAAGTGAGACTGAAAGGAGATGAATGTCATGTCGGATGTTTCTGAAGGGGCTTCTGTGTCCTTTCAAGTGGCTGCAAGAGAGTGAAGGGCTTGGGCGGCTGCAGCCAGCTAGATTGTGCTGTGGAGAAAAGACAGAACCGCATTCTGGGAAGCAGCCATCTAGCCCAGGAGACAGCAGCCTGATATGAGGACAGCCTGCCCTCTGCACACATGGGTGTTACACCTTCACAGTCAACCAAGCACAGATTAAAAATAGTCACTTAAAACCTGCACATATCCGAAACATGTATAACTGCTTTTCATGTTACAATTCCTTAGACAATATAGTATAACATATTTCATGGCACTTATATGGTATTGGGTATTATAAGTAAGCAAGGAATGACTGTAAACGTGGAATGAGGCAGGAGGCTGTATGTAGGCCAAATGCTACACCATTTTATACAAGCAACTTGAGCATTTGAGCAGTTTGGTCTCTGCAGGGTCCCTGTACCAAACCCCCACGGATGTGGAGGTACAGCTATAATACTCATCATCTGTAACCTAAAACATTCGTCCCAGACGCAAGAACAGAGCATCGACCTTCTGACATCACTCTGCAGCCACAGCTGGGCAAATCTCTCCCTCTCTTGGTCTGCTCAGGGTTGAGGGGAAGGGTGACTCTGAACAAGATGATTCTGAGGGCTCTTTCCAGCTAAGATTCTATGACTCTTTGTTGGCTAGAGGGAGAATATAAATCCGTCCACAGATGGGGAGGGATATTTTTCTTCTGGTGCTTGAAATGGTTGCACCTGTATAAGTGAGACGGCTCAATTTCCTCCAAGTACCAATGACTCACAGGCCTGCTCTCCTGGGACTCTCACAGTCAGAACAGGGAAAGCAATGCCTATGTGCAAAAACAAACAAACAAACAAACAAACAAATGGACCAAAAAGGCTGGGAAGATGGTTTAGCAGTTAAGAGTACTGGCTGCTCTTTCAGACCCGGGTTTGAGTCCCAGCACCCATGTGGCAGCTCATAGGTATCTGTAACTCCAGTTCCAGAGGATACAACACCCTTCACAGGAACTGTCACACATACTGTAAAAGACATACAACATGCAGGCAAAACACCTATACATTAAAAAAAAAAATAAAATAAAAGTTAAACAAACAAAAAAACAAAGACGAAACCTCCCCCGTTGGCAGCCTGGATACGGGTATGCTGGTATGTTTATGTGTTGAAAGGCCTGCATCTTTCCGATTCCCCAAAAGGCTAGAAAATTCAAGAGAAACTAAAACTATTGTGCTACGGGTTTAATTACATCAAGTTTTTTTTTTTTTTTTTTAGATTTAAAAAAATCTATTTATTTATCTTGCTATGTTGGGAATAGAATCCAGGGGTCTTGCCTGAACTCGGCAAATGTCCTGTCAGCCCTATTGTTTGATTTCAATCAATTTAAGAATGGGATGTGTTTCCGATCCTTACCCTTGGAGTCCTTAGGGACCAGATGCTCTTGGGATATTTGCTAAGGAATCACATGCTCCTAAGTGTTTCCTGCACGTCGTGATTAGTAGGGAGTTCCGAGGAGATGGGCAGTTTTAAGGGCTTTGTGTCTACCGTCTTGCCCATCAGTGAGGAGTGCAGATATTCTACGTCCTGGGCACGTGTTGGGGATTGGGACAGAGTAGATTTGCCTTCATAAATCTACTTTTTAGATGTTTTGCCCTAAGAACCATGCTGGTTTTCCCAGAGATCCTTGAGTTTATGGCCACATAGCTCTCTGGAGCTTACTCAGGCAGGGGAAAAAAAAAAAAAAAGAGCTTCATGACATGGGAAGAAAATCCCCACATTTCTAACTCCAATTGAAAAGCCCTTTCAGTCTCCCATTGGATACATTTATGCTCGCTAGGAGGTTCCAGAGAGAAACTCCATAGAGTATTCCACAGCAGTGTGAGGGAGTATACTCGTTTTCAAAGGGAGATGATTTACAGCCCGTGGCAATTTACTGCTGGCCCTGGGGACACTTATTTCAACTAAACTAAAGTTACTTACCTCTCCTTACATGAAGATTACATCTCCTAACGTTTCAGATTTATTAACGATAATAACCCTTGAAACAAAAGCCCACATTTCACATCCCAAATGCCAAGAATTAATGCTCCCTTGGAGGCTTGTATATGCTCGCTGAGCCAGGGAAGGATGCCTGGGAGGAACTGCCAAGTGGGGGTAGCAAGGGACAAAATGTGGCAGAGCCCTTCACTGACTCCAGCCTGTGACCCCAGCTCCTCAGTGTCCCAGCGGTGACCAAAATCCCACTTTTTCAGTGTAAACTGAAATCCTGCTTAACTCTTAGCTAGATTCAAAAACTCTACCATCATGTCTCCATTCCTTGCTACCTCTGGTCCCGTTTCCCTAGATTTCCAAGTCTCAGCCTCAAATTGCTCTCTGGGTCCGTGAGGTAGCCCTCAGCTGGAAACATTAGCCAGGTTGCAAATTAAGCCAGCCCTTTGTCCGTGAAAGAAGAGGTAATTAAATCATCCTAGGAAAGGACAAGAGGCGAGGAAGGGGGAAGAGATCAAACAGCCACAAAGTAACAGACAGCTCAACTTAGGGTCTTCTTGCAGGCTAAACGTGTAATTTTAGGGCTGAAAGGAATCTCAGGGGCTGCAGCTCAATCTTCTCCGTTAATAGGAGCTTCACGGAGCCAGAGAGGGTCCATGCCAGGGTCACTCCCGGTATCAGCCTCAGCAAACCTTCTCAGGCTTCAGAAACTAGGTAATGGGGTCAGGGAGCCTCACAGGGGTGAGGTTAACAGGATGACTAATGGAGAGCAAAGGATATAAGTTCCTGGGCACGCATAAGGACCTTTTCTTTTTCTAGCCTAGGGTGGAAGATATCAGTCAGTTCAGAAACACAGAGGACATGCGTAGGGGCTATTTTATTGGTCAGCTACCCCGCTTTCCTCTGAATAAAACTGGGGAAGGTGTGAATAAGTTAAACCCTTTGGGTTTTTGTTGCTTTGTTGTTTGTGTGTGTGTTTGTTTGTTTTGAGATAGGCTCTTGTTCTGTAGCTCCCAATGGCCTGGAACTCCTGACGTTCCCTGTCTTAGCCTTCAAACTTGCATTACAGGAGTGGGTTACTGGAATGGGGCAGACAACATAAAGGCTTTTAACGTGCCCTCACTGGGTATGTTTTGCTGTGGGTATTTAAAACGTTTACTCTAGGCTAGGTATGGACACACATGCCTTTTATTTCATTGCCACGGAGGCAGAGACAGGCAGAGCTCTGAGTTCGAAGCCAGCATGGTTTACAGAGTGGGTTCCAGGACAGCTAGGGATACACAGAGAAATCCTGTCTCAAAAATTAAACAAAACAAAACAAAAAAAAAAAACCCAGAAGAAACAAGGACAAACAAACAAACAAAAAAAAGGTTTCCATCCCCAATACTTTTACACAGTGCTCACCTTTCTGGCCCTAAAGAGCCCACCTTTCCACACCAGTATGTTCACACATTTCCAAAATGTCCTTGCCTGGCTCCTGGGGGCCAGCAGAATTTTTAAGATGGGAGTAAAAATATTCTGTACGGCTCTGATGTGATAAAGTTTTATGAAACTATCTTAGCAAAATGGGTCATGGCAGGGGGGGGGGTAGGAGGGATCTCATTTTGTATAAGTTGAAGGGTTTCGCAGAGCCACAGCATTTCAAGCCACACCAGAGAAGAGACTGGGTGTCACCCACCACTGGGGTTGGCATAGAACAGTTTGGACAAAGGTCTGTTAGTCAATTCAATCTCAGATGTGACCCCACCCTCTCAGGCAACCCTCATACCTCCACCTGCCAACCATTTAACAATGACTTCCTCTGGTTGAAACTGTTCACGGGAGCTTTCTGCTCACATTTTAACCTGTGGCAAATGACTTTCTCAACCAGTGAGCATGAGGACAGCGCCTGTCTGGCCCACCTCTGAATGTCACCCTGGGATTGCCTCAGAGCCAAAGGGCCCTTACCAGGATTAGCTCATCGTTGGCCAGCTCTCGGGTCCAGTAAGTTTTGGGGCCATCCCCCTCAAGAAGTGTCTGTGTGCAGTGAATCTTATTCTCATTCTCCCACGTGGGCAAACTCTGCAGGCAAGAAAACCATTAGTGATATTAATTACAGTCTCGGCAGCGGGAGGGGAGGAACACAAAGAACACCGGAGAATAATTGCCAAACAGAAAAGCAACACATGGTCTCTGACGACAGGGCACAGCATCTTCTCTGCTGAGCCACATGGAGGATAATTCAGAGCGCTGGTCATGGATTTATGGGGCATGAGCATACCTTATAGCACACACACACAGACACGCCGGAGCTGCGAAGCCTTAGGCATGCATGCTCTGCGTCTCCAGGAATAAAATTCAGAGCACACAATGATTCACTTCCATCAACACGGCAAGCCTCTCCAAACAATTTTGGACTTCAGTTAGAATCACAGTATGTTACAACCGTTGAGACGGTATGTTTGCATCGGCTCCGGTGGCCTACAGACGAGACGGTGGGCCCATGGCCAGATTCTGGACTAACACCTTCCTTCTTCCAGAATTCCTCATCAGGATAGCACACAGCCTGCTCTAGTAAATCTGGGTGTCTGTCTCTGCAGATAAAGATGTTCCCACTTTCCAGGCTACATCTTTCTAGAAACTTTTTTTTTTTTTTTTTTAAATCAAGTCAAGGTGAAGACTCTTCAAGGGGTTGGAGGTGAACGCAAAAGGGAGTGTCCCTATAGCTTCCCCAGTGTCTGCCCACAGCACAGTGAGATACAGCTGGGCTGGGTGGCACTGAGTGTACGCATAATCACCTTTTAACTAACACATGGGACTCCTTCATTAGACAAGGGGTGGGGGAAGGGATGGGAATTTTTAAGCCCCACTCTCTCCAGGGTGTTACATGATTCTTTTGTTGTTCTTAAATCAGAATTACCCTCCGTGGCAGTCGACAGGGTTAGATGGCTCCAAATTGAGCCCTGCCTCTGGTCAAGCCAACTTCTCCAGTAGACACCCTTCCTTCTCCACTGTATTCTTTTTTTCTTTTTCCCTCCTCTGCTGCTGACGATGGAACCCAGGGCCACATGCTAGGCACATGCTAAGCACATGCTCCACCACTGGGCTGTGTTCCAGCCATGTCCTTTTCACTGGTTATTTTGGTTTTGGTTTTGTTGTTTTTCAAACAATGTGGTGACTTGAACCTCAGGTTTCACTGGCTTCAAGCAGGGATCAAATTTGATGGGCAAAGATTGTCTTATGATTGAGCCTCTAACTGGGGCTGTATCTCTCTGTCCTTCCAAACCAGAGGCACAATTGGATCAGACAGATATGGGCTAAGGAAAGAGAAAAGAAATAATTTTGCATTCTTTAGAATATTGTTACATTACAAACCCCAAAAATTTCCACTCTTTGGGTCTGGCTATAGTTGAGCTCACAGAGATCTGTCTGTCTCTGCTTTGGAGTGCTGGGATTAAGGGAATGTGCCACAATATTTGGCCTCATTTTAAATATGTTAGAACATTGGGAAAGCTGGCTATGTTGACTCTGAGAAGCTGGATATGAAGACTCTGATACTAGCGAGCTCTTGGAGGAGAGAGGAGGATTGGGGCAACTCGGACCCAGCGTGGGCCGTAGAGTGAGATCCTGTCTCAAACAGCCAACCAACCAAGACAACAAACTACACAAAACAACAGCCACAAAACCCATGATGGAGAAAGGGGATATTATTTTTTTTTTCTCCCCGCCCTGAAAGGGGACATTCTTTTTAAATGAGATAGCATGTCAAGTGTTAGGAATACTCATTCAGTCTTTGGGTCATGTCTCAGGAAAACAAAACAAAACAAACAAACAACAAAACTCCTCTCTTGCTTGTTGGATATAGTGGTGGATGCCTATAATCCTAGAACTCCAGCAGATGAGGGAGGAGTATTCAGAGGTCACCAGGTTTACACGGAAACTGCAGGCTACCCTAGTCATAGCAAGCCCCAACTTCTCATAAATCTCTCTCTCTCTCTCTCTCTCTCTCTCTCTCTCTCTCTCTCTCTCTCCCCCTCCCTCCTTCCTTCCTTCTCTTCCCCTCTCTCCCTACCCACCTCTGTCTTTTGCCCTTGAGGAGTTAGAAAGGACATTTAGTACACTGTCTGAACTAGAACATGCGTTGCTTCTTTTACTTTTGGAAGAATCTTACCATTCTCTTAAAGACCTCGATTGAACACGGAAGGGCAGGAAGAGGTAACGGGGGGTGGGGTGGGGTGGGGTGGGGGGGCGATCTGGGTTGTGCAACTGGATCGGAATCCTTGCCCTACAGTCCAGGGACCCAGGGGCGGGATGCTAGATCACCCACCCCACCTATGACAGGTAACTCGGCAGCAGCGCAGAACAGGAGGCAGCAGCGGTCCCAGGAATCTCTCTACCCACGCAGCCAGAGCTAGCGCTGAAGGCGCCTCTAGCGAGGCACTAACCAGGACCACAAAGCCACCCAGAGCTCAAAGTGCGTGCGCTGTGATAGATAGTATGAGGGGAACCCGGGTAGGGCTTTCTCCTGAGCCCAGGACCATCAGGTCACACAAACTTCTCGTGACACACCCTGCAGCAGGTCAAGGGTTTTAAGGGGGTACGAGGGAAGGAGGTGCGGTCTCAGGAGCCTCACCCTGCATTTGCGTCCGTCCACTGTCTCCTCCTCAAAGCCCTCTCCGACCTTGAAGTTGATCTCCGTGGTGCGCACGGTAGTGGATGTCTTGATGTAGAACTGATCCCCGTCCTGGCGGATCTCCACGTGCGGCTTAGATGCAGCCGCCACGGCCACCTTCCTCAGCATGGCGTTCACACCTGCGCAAGGGAAGCATAGACTCGGGTCGCCGGTCCTCACCCACTGGTCTCCCCCAGACCTGTTTGGCACTTCCCAAACCCTCTGGCTTTAGACAGGACTCTTAAATTAGTCCCACTTGTCTCGGTCCCCCCTTGGGTTTTAGAGAAGAGAACCCGAGGCTTAAAGACGGCAAGTGGCTTTCCTGAGTTACCCAGGGCTTTCATGGCAAGATCTGGTCTTTAAAAAGCCCCAGTTTAAAGTCCCTGCTCTTCATTGTGTTCTAGCACGAGATAAAGATGGGACCGTCGAGAAAGGCGCCAAATGTCCAGCAAATGTTAGTTGAACCCCCTGGGTCCGGAGCTCGCTCTCCTCTGCGACCCGGATTCGGGGGTGGGGGAACCGCAAAGGAAACAGAGATTCATCACTCCATTGACTCCCTCCTGCCTGAACCTCCCCAGGCCACCCTCTCTGGGACCGGAGCGCACCGCAGCTGCTTCTAACAGACCAGACATTCCCTCTGCACCAGCTTACCCAGCGCCTTGAGGAGCTCGTCGAAATTCTCGCTGCTGCGCATCTTCCAGGTACCGGCGAAGTTGGGCATGGTGGCGGTGGTGTTGGCGGTAGCGGCGGCGCGAAGGCAAAGGCAGGCACTCACCTCTGCTGCGGAGCGGTCACACGCGGCGCTGCAGAGAGACTGGCGTTCTGCGCCCAGCCGCAAGCGCCTTGAGTCGCTAGGGTAGCGCCCCCACCCCGCCCTTCTGAGGCCCCGCCCTCAGGTCCCGCCCCTGCCCTGCGCGCGCGCCGGGCGAGGGGTGGCCCACGAGGTGTGAGCCCGGCTCCCCGCCGTAAGGCCCCCCTCACCGTTCCTCCTCTTCCCAGCCACTAGTGATGCAGCTTGGAACTTGCTCTCCCCTGGTGCCTCCTCCACCACGCCGCCCGCATCCTGTTTTAAACTGGGTGGTGGGTGAGGGTTTAATGAAGCCAGGTCGGCCTGGAGGAGATACATTGAGGCTAGCTAGGTAGTGGGGATTCAAGGATCACGACATCATTTCTCTATTTTTGCCTATGTTTGAAAATATCTGTGACTAGTAAGGCCATAGGCATGGAAGCCACTTCCTTTCCACCCATACTTTCTGGCTGCCACTAGCCAGTCGAATCTACTCTGTTCTGGCTTTTCAAGTTAGCATATGGTGGACCAATTAGAGTGGCGGGAAAGGCTCAACCCCTACCCTTGCTATCCCTGGCATGGAGGCACGGAGGTACGGAAGCAGGTTCAAACGGGTGCTGGAAACCAAGTCTCTCATGCAAGTCTTCTGCTTAAGTTAGAACGGAGCCCAGACCATCACCGTCCCTTTGCTGTTGCCGAAGGGACTGAACAAGCAAAATGCAGGGAAATGCGGCAGCTTATTTTGTAAAATTGCGGGTTTGAGCTCTGCAGTTCTACTGGGAAAGCCTAGCTCCTGTCTTTGCTCTGACAGATCTGAAAATCAACGCCCGGAGCCCAGAGTCTCCACTAAGGGAGTACACACAGGTCCCCGTGCTTTACCAGCTTTCAGATCTCAACATTTCCTTGCTGCCTCTTTCCAATGTTTCACCATTGCTAAACCTCAGCCAAACTGCCCTATTCAGGATCCTAGAACCTGCCACGGGTGGCCCCATATCAGCTGTTGACCATGCTGCGAGAGTACCCACAGGTCACTTTTCCTCTATGGGTTGAAAAAAAAAGCTTGCCCACTCCTCATGACAAGTGTTGTAAAATTCTGTTTCCTAACCAGATTACTTTCCTCGGAATTGACAGGATTCCTTCTGGTCCAGTCTTCCCTGTGAAAATAGGCCATTTAGAGCTCAGTGATCAAAGTTGATCAATGCACCCTCATTTCCTCAGGCTCAGCCAGGTGGGGCTCAGAAGTGAATCAATTCTCAAAAGATGCAAATGTTCTGAAGCCTAGAGGTGATTGTGGGGTGAGGATTCCCCAAGGACCTGGGGGTGGTTTGTGTTGAATGCTGCTAACAGAAGAGAAGCTCAGTACTTCTAGAAGGGGCTGCAACTGGTTTTCTGCCCAGGGGCCCTGAGAAGCCATCTAAGACAGATGAAGACAAGAGAGTGGAGAGGGGGCATCATGGGCTGGGAAAGAGTGTGTGGGGACAACTTCTTACACGTGCCATCTGTGCCCACATAGGGGCCGTATGCTTAGAAGAACTTGGTAACTGAATTGGAAAACGGAAAGCAGCTCTGGTATGGACATCTTCAAGTATTTCATTTATTTACTTTTATGTCTTTACGTATTTTGTGTGGTATGTGCAGGTGCACATATGTCTAGAGGTCTCTACCCACTCTTCAACATACTCTTGGAGACTGAATCTGGAGCTCATCAATTGGGCAAGACTGTTTGGCTAGCAAGCCCGGATGCTGGCCGACTGATCCCATGTCCACCTCCCTGGCACATGCCTGTATTTTCATGTGGTTGCTTGGGATCAGAACGCAGGTCCTTGTATTTGGACACGTTCTCATTGGAGCTTCTCCCAAGCCCTCCATCTTGAAATGTTTAATCTTTGAAAAGGGGGGCTCTGCATATACCTTGGGATCTACAAGCTAGGTATCTTGTCTCTACAGTGATGGGGCCAAAGGAGGGGTGTCATGAAGCTAATACAGGCCTCCACCTCCGTTTGATACTTCTGGCCGGCAAGGCGTTACCCATTAAGGTCAGGGTTAAGGAGGCTAAAGGAAAAGCAGTACTAGAGTTTATAGCCCAGGGAAAGCTAGTGACGATGGCTCCTTGGATAAGGCAGAACAGCACTAGGCAGGTTTTACAGCAAAGGTACCTCATGGACTGAAGGGAAAGGAGAGAACGGGAAGATGGAGGGATTCATGATTAAGAGCAGGGGAGATGGCTCTGTTGGTAAAGCGCTTAAAGTGCAGGCATGCCAGCAGAGTTCAGATCCACAGCACACAGGTAAACAGCCAGGTGTGTGGGGAGGCGGATTCCTGGTGCTCAACAGCCAGTCTAGCTGTGTTGGGTGTCTCCAGGTTCCACTGAGTCATAAAATAAGATAGAGAGCAATTGAAGAAGTACTTAACATCAGTCTCTAGCTCCCATGTGCCTGTGCACACATGAGCAAACATACATGAATGTATACATACGAACACACCACCCACAACAAAACCAAAGTGAGAGAGAGGGAGAAGCGAGAGGAGGCCTAAGGAGCCAGGTTGACATTGCTTAGGCATAAAGCCTAGGGTCCAGGTGGGAAGTGGGCTGTCACTGGGACTCTGGCTACCAGGGAACACCCAAACCAAGAGGGCCACAAAGACATTCTACCATGCTTTCTCTGTGGAGCCACACTCAGGATCCAGAGAAAGACCCCTGCTGAGTAGGGGAGACCTAGCTCTTGGGTCCCCCCAAATCCTCTGAGCCTGCACCCCCACTCCCCTTCGTCTGCTTCTTTACCTTCTTGCTTGTGAACCTTTGCCAAGGCCTGTCTGGAACAGGAACTGGGTGCAGCTCCAAGGACAGAGGATACGGGCGGGACCTGTTGCTGAGGGCTCCCTGTTCTACCAAGGAGAAACTAGAACCAGTGCTTACCACAGGGGATGGTGGTGCCTGCTGGCAGGTGCGTGGTCTAGCCTGGGTTGAACCTGAAGAACGGGCCTGAAGGGGATGGGAGTGTACGTTGTCTGATTACATAGAACTACGTGTTTTCCAGTGTGGCTGAACTACATAACTGGAAAGGGGTGAGGCAGGTGGCCCAAGAAGCAGGCAAAAAACCTTTCACCAAGGACAAAGGGCCACAAATGTCCTCTCCTTTCCCCAAAGGATATGATGGGTGATCTGTAAAGAATGGGGAACAGGTTGGAGGATGGCAAAGCCTTAGAAGGGCCTCTTCTGTGAGTACTAAAAGTCATTCCATTCAAAGAAGTCACGCTGGGTACCAGGCAGGCTGCAGGGGAGCCAATGAGCAGAATTGAGGCTAACTCCAGCTTATTGAAGAATATGCCTGTCTCTAACTTCTTTGGTACTCTAACACTTAGGGACAGTATGATGGATGGCAGCCTGAAGCCCAAAGACAGGAAAAGGGGGCAACTGAGAATGGTAGGAAGGAAAGTTTGGGGGTAGCTGACGAGGTGGCTCAGCTGGCAAAGATGCTTGCAGCCAAGCCTGACAACCTGAGCTCCATCTCCAGGGACCACATCGTAGGTGAGAGATGATGATTAGGAGTCGTCCTTTGACAACATGTGCAACAGCAATATGCCAACACACACCAAGTAAATGAATTAGTTAAATCTTAAATTGTTTTTCCAGGAAAGGAAGTATTGACTTGAAGGGCCAGAAGGCCTGGGCAGAAGATGGAGGGACATGGGAGTGGGTTGGGAGCTTGGGGGCTGGGGAGAAAGTCGAGTAGCTCATAAACCCAAATGTGTCTTGAGGTTGAAGACCTCTCTGCTGTTAGGCAGTCAGAACTAGGGATGCACGGGTCTGTGGTGGTAACGATGAACCACCTGCAGGATACTAATGTACCTAAGGATACTGCAGCAGAGAAGATGATGTATGCGTTCTCTAAACCATCAAGTCCTGCTATCCTGCAGGGCTGAGGTTTCAGAGAACCAGTTCAGTTAGCACCACTCAAGAACAATGGAGGCAGAGTGAAGAGAGATAAAGAGAGAGGTGATTTAACCAGATTTCAGTTTAATATTTATGTGTGTGGGGGAAGGTGTTGAGGATCATGTATGTTAGGGTCAAAGTGAGCTTTATTTTATTGTGCATAAGTGTGCAACATTGTAGCTATGGAGAGCAGAAGAAAGCCTTGTTCTCACATTCTGCCTTGCCTGAGGAAGTGTCAGAGAACTACTAACAAAGCAAAGTTAACCGATAAGAGACTGGCTGGCTATGGAAGGATCAGGAGTGAGTGCTGGACATCATGATGGTGTGCAAGAGGCAGCCACCAACCCAGACAGTGGTAGGCAGTTTTGTTTAGAGGATTCGGAGTTCTCACATCACATATTATGGGCTGGAGGCTCTAGTCAACAGACACATGCAACTGCTCAGAGTCCGCACTTCAGTACTACAATAGGAGGGTGCATTCTGGAACGCATCTAGGGTGAGAGGCCAGAGAAAAAGGAAGGGTCTGGTGCAGGGAGAATTCTGGAATTTGATTTCTTCTTTTTTTAAATGCAGAAATATTACAAGAATGTGCTCTCGTTTTAATCCCAGGTGCAGGGATGTGGGGTTGCTTCCTGTCCACAGCAGCTGACTGTGATTTGCCTCACGCTCTAGCAGAAGGGTGGTTTTGTCAGCTGCAGATAATTTCTGTGATTGTGGTGATGCTTGGAATCATGGGAACTTCTCAGAGGGTGCATAAATGTGAGGGTCCTGAAAGGACAGGGCTGGGGGTGGTTGTTGGTTGGCTGTTGTCTAGGGAGGTTGGTTGTGGTTTGTTAGTAGCCATGGTCAAAGAAGAAACAAAAGGAGAGAAATTAGATTCAGGGATTTTCCTAATTCTTCTCTCCCGTCTATCCTTGTTTCTCTCTTAGCTAGGGTTAAGGGGTGAACCCAGTGGAATAAAGGGTAGGAAAAAGAAGAACCCACAAAGCAGCAAAGACCAGCTATTGTCTGATGTGGGATAAAGGGGTGGGGCAGTATGGACCACCATGTTTGGATCTGAGGCTTTAAAGTAGACTCTGAAAGGCTCTGGGAGACCTGGTGACAGGGACTTGGAATTCCAAATCAATTCTAGTGACATGCTCTGGGAGCTTGGCAATGGTAAAGACAGGGTCAGACCTTGGTCCCTAACTGTTCAGTCTTGGATGATTTGATTGGCACAGTCAGGGCAACAAAGGTCACTTCTTGTCTGAACATATGGCTGTCCAAATATCAGTTAATTCTGTCTGTGGAATTCTAGAACTTTCCAGGGATCCCTGTGAGTATTGTGGGCTTGCATGAAGGATCCTATTATTGTTTTGGCTAGAAAATCTGATCTTGGAGAAAATCTTCATGGAGGTAAAAAACAAAACAAAACAAAACCCAAACAACCAAACAACCAAACAACACACCCCACCAACCTTTTAGAATATAAGATTCGTGAGTAGAACTACACTGAGGCTGGGCTCTGAAGGCAAGCAGCCAAAGGAAGTCTTTTTGGGCAGCAGAGGTAAGGGGCCATTCCTGAGGACCTAGCATCCCAGGTCCCCTCATGCTCTACACAAGGGATGTCCACAGCACTAGAGTACCTGGGGATGTGTGTACACCTCCTGTGTGGCTCTTGGGAGTGGGTGGGCACTCTGGAACTCAGGCCTGCAACCTCTCTCCAAGACCTCTTTGTTCCTTGGCTGGCCCCTTTGCTGACTCCCTTGCCAGCCTCTCCCTGGGCCACTGACCTGCATCTCTGCAGGGACATTTCTGTTGAGCTTTGCTATTCTTACTTGGAGGCATGCCAGGCCCCCTGCAAACCTCCCCCCTCACTTCCCTATCCCCTGCCCTCACTGAACTCCCAACCGATGTCCTGACCCTCGCCTTCAGGCAGACCCAATTCATGCTGAAAGAATGGGGGTCAGAGTTCAGTCCTCCAAAGCTGGGGGCTCTGGAGCAGCCCCAGGAGGAATCTTCAAGGCAGCTCTCCATAGTGGGGGCTGGGGCTACTGTGCTCTGCCTGGATGGTCTGAGAGTCAGCAAAGGGGACAAAGAGCCAGATTCCGAGGAAGAATGGCATGCGGGCTGCAGCACACTCTGCTTGGGTTGGAGGAACTGAGGGAGCGCTGGGCTGGGAGTCTTGGGGCAGGCGGCATCAGCAAGCAGCATCCGGGGACCATGGCATCTGCTGGTAGAATAGTACCCACAGGCAGCACTGATTGAGCTGTTACTTTGTGCCAGGCACCACAGCAAACACTTCCCGAGTAGTCGCCCTTTTGTCCAAGGAGACTGCAGACAAGGAAACCCAGGCTCCAACTGTGACATGCCAAGCCCAAGACCCCTCAGCTAAGAGACAAAGCTAGAAGGGGAGCTGGAGGGTGATAGGGAGCTGGCCCCAGATTCATGCTAGGTTACTGCACGGGCGGGGCGGTCCTGAAGCCCAGGCGACTGTTCTCAGGTCACACAGTGGAGCAGGAGTGGCCTTTATCTCTTCTCTGTCACCCATGATCTCAGAATCATGGGAGATTTCTGGCCAGCTGAATGCTAATGAGACCAACTCTACTTGGGGCCAAAAGAGGAGAGTGCGGTATTTCTCTTTCCACTGGGCCTTGTAGTTTGAAGAAATTCTCAACCATGGGAAACCCCATTTCTTCTTCTAGAAGAACAGTAGAACCTTCCTATCTGTCATGCTGCCTCTGGAGGTGACTTAGCTAAGAAATGTGTAGACAGGTGGCTGTCATAAGCCACTGTGATCCATGCCACTCTCATTCTTGGCCTGTTCTTCAGTGGAGATGGGAGCCATGGATTCTTCTTTGAGTCGTTTTCATTGATTCATCAAGTGTTTTCCCTCTGGATGCACTCTGGTCCAAGTCTGCAACCCTCAGGAATTTGATACACCCATTTTATACATCAAGAAACTGAGGACTGAGGGAAATAGGCTCACTCAAGATCACAGAGGAGTAATAGACAGAACCAGGGTTTGGATGTGTGGTAGTCTTGGCGCAGGGCTCATAGGTGAGTCTGGGTCCAGAACCTATCATGACAGGAATAGAGAGGAAGGCAGAGTAGCAAGCACAGACAGAGAGAACACAAGCCAGTAGGTACCTTGTGGGAGGAGAGCTAGGAGACAGCCTGCAGGCCAGTGAGGAGCAGGCTGGGGAAGCCACCGCCCCTGCTGGAGGGGCATGGCTGCCTCAGGGAGGGCCAACCACCCAGGTACAGACATGACTTTGCAGGGATATTGCATGATGTCCACACAGGGTTTCCCTAAAACAGCATACACTGATGGTGTCAAGATGTTAGATTTCAGGGACAGCTCACATGTAGAGTGCCTGACTTTCATGCACAAGGTCTTGGGTTCAATGCTCAGCATTGCAAAATAAATCCTATTTCAACTCAGACTTCCAACTTCTCTTGGAAACTCAAATGATCTGGGGACTTGGGGCTGGTCTCCTAGCTAATAACCTCTGATAGATTAAATTCTACCCTTAGATGTATATATTGTTGTCCACACTAAGGCCCTAGTTCTACAGAATGTGAGCTTAACTTAGAGACAGGCTCTTTACCAAGGTGGCCAAAATCAGATGAGGTCCTCACCATGGGTCCTAGTGGAAGGCACTGTTGGCATCCTTATGTCATGGGGAAATTGGGGTCTAGGGAGATGGCTCAGTTGGGAAAGTGCTTGCCGTGTAAGTGTGAGACTTGAGTTCAGACCTTCAGCACACACATTAAAACAACAACATGAATGGTATATGATGGATGCCACATGTAATCCCAGGGCTTGGGAGTTGAAGACAGATGGGAGGTGTGTTCTTGGGACTTATTTTCTAACCAGCCTAGCTGAATTGGCGCTTTCCAAGTTCACTGTCTCAATAAAACACCAGATTCTGAAACGCTTTTCAGTGATTGCGATACCCAGCCACCTTTTAGAGCTTGCTCTACTGTAGGCATTTATACCAGCCCCCCCCCCTTCCCACAGAAAAGCTCTGTACCTGCCTCCTCCGCTGGCACAGGCTGTCTGGGAGAGACCTGTGTATATGAGTCCTGACTAGCAAAAGGCATGGTCAGAGGCCCATCTGACTGGGTTGGGAAAAGTTCAGGTACTTGAACCACAGCACAGAAGTGCTGGCATGAGGTAACATAAAAAGTGAGACAAAGCCCAAAGACACTGGCCCACCCACAACTATCCCTATAACAAGATCCTAGAACTATCTGGGGCAGAGGTGGGACACACAGGCGGGTGTTTGGATGCTCTGTTACCGCTCGAAGTTTATTCTGTCTCCTGGGGTCTAGAAAAATGCTTCATAGCAGGAATTTTGTTCTGAAAGCACTGAGTTCATTTGAATTCCTCTTGTGAAATCCAAGATGTGCCTAGTTCTGAGGAAGCTGGGAAAGACAAAGAGGGTGCAGGTGTGTCTAAAGATGGCTGAAGGGAAAGTGTTCCTTCCTGAAAACCGACAAGTGGCCCCAGAAAGATAGAGAGGGAGGACGCTCTCCAGAGCTCGGGTCTTCCTCTAGTGCTGTAGTCATTGGTCAGTGATTCTTAGCTGAGACTCTCAGGACTCAGCTACTTCCAGATTTCTACTCACATTTCCACAGTGGCTTGGAGTGTAGGGGCTAAGGAACTGTAAGAGAAGGACATAAACCCTGAAGTTCTGGGACCCCAGGTTTGAGACTCAGCTCCTCATTAACTAGTTATGTGACTCTTTGGCTAGGCATAAACCCTCTCTGAGTCTGTGAGTTTGGGGTGTGCTGATACCCACAGACACATAGGTCTGGGCTAGTCACATGAAAGTGTTTGTGTAACTATACCTAGCAACATTGCCCTTGCTGGAGAGATGGTCCTGCGCGATATACTGGTATGGGTACTGCACATATATAACCATACATTGGCCCATGAATGCATGTGTGTACATATCTGCCTATGGTTTCCCCACTCAGGTCTCTCAGGACCAGGTGCGCCTCAGAATTTTAAATTTTGCAGATTCTCCTAGCCAATATGATACCGAGTATAATATTAAAGTATCAAAACTTTAATATTATAAGAAAGCACCACGGGAATAGTCTCATGAGATTGGGCACAGAATAAATGGCTCCATGCCAATTCTTGTCTGATTTAATTTTCATTTCGTTCCATTACATTTGGGACTTCGGAGTTTTAGAAAAGGGGCTGTATGCGTGTCTATAATCACAATATTTGGGGAGGCTGATACAGGGGGATCATGGTTTAAAGCCAATGTGGACTATGCAACATGACTCACAAGACAATAAGAGAAAGGCTGGTGTGGTGGCTCATCAGGTAAAGGCACTTGCTGCCAAACCTAATGATCTGAGTTCAAGCTCTGGAACCTACCTGGTAGAAGAGTTGATCTCCACATGAGCACTATGACATGAGTGTGTACACACACACACACACACACACACACACAGAGAGAGAGAGAGAGAGAGAGAGAGAGAGAGAGAGAGAGAGAGAGAGAGTTAATAAATATTAAAGTGGTAATGGGGTTGGGAGATGGCTTAGTTGGTA
>NC_034599.1:49685405-49702433 GCF_900095145.1 Mus pahari | reverse complement strand
GTGTGTGTGTGTGTGTGTGTGTGTGTGTGTGTGTGTGTGTGTGTGGTGTACTGAGGATACATCTTCTACTTCTGCCTGTGAGTCTGTATCTGGGTGGCAGAAGCTGCCCAGAGCAGGCCCGGGGTCTCTATAGGTAGTCCTGTGCAATTCAGCATGTCCCCAGCTCCCTTTCCACCCACAGTTCCCATGTCTACCCCTTTCTGAACCCTGTTCAGCCCCAGGCCAGATCCACTTTACAGTGCCCTGTACTTCAGTACTCCACTACCTCTCTCTTTACCACAGATCTTTGTGTATCTGGATACCTCAGGCCTGTCTTCAGTCCACACCTTTCCCTCTTGGTGCCCCCCCCCCCAAGAGCGCTTGTCAGCTCAGATCTGTCTTTCTAGTGTCCTTGTCTTTTCCCGGCTCACCTCAATCTCATTCGTTCTGCAAAGCTCCACTCCCACCCTCAGAATCGAGCATTTCCATCTCTGGCCTCCTGAAACCCTAGGTTTGTTACCACAGGTGGGCAAAAGTAGGGAAGAGAGGGCACTAGACCGTATTGTCAAACAGCAGGAGCTCTCACGGCTGCTTTTTGGATGAGGGATTTAAAGCTGAGAGGCTGAGATACTAGCCCAGGGTCTCACAGCTAAGAGGTGATGAAGCTTGTTTCACATTCTAGACTGTTTCACCAGGATATCCCATCACTTCCTCTTGCAGGTGTCTGCCTGCCTCACGGACCTGCGGACCTTGTCCATCCTGAGACTACCTTCCAGACTCAGTGCTGGCTTGGTACCTAATAGGCACTCCATAAAGGTTTCCCGGATGAATTTTTTGCTCTTGAAAACCACCTTAGCTTTCACCAGTGTGATTTACAGAAGTGCGGGGAATCTCTAGGCTGCACTGCTGGAGATGGGGTGGCTATAATTTATCAGAAAACACACGGTGGCGGCTCCACTACTCCATTTTAGTGCAAAAGGCGAAGATAAATTGATGATCAGCAGTCTGGTGCGAGAGGGCCTGTGGGCACCCACCCCAGCTAACAGCATAAAGCTCCAACACGGAGACCCTCCAACTGTCCCCACCACCACCACCATGTGGCTCTGACCAACGCAGGCCCTTCCACCTGCTGCCTAAGGGTGGCCACAGCGGGGTCAGCTGCCTCTCATCGATCCAAACCGCTCAGGTCGACAAATGGTGCTTTTGAAAGTCCATAAAAAAAAGGAGACACTCATTCATCCCTGATCAATCACCTCTTGCCTGCCCCTGTGAGGCACGTGCAGCCCTAGCACAATGCAGGCTTGTCACTGGTGCTTGATCTCCACCGCAGGATTAATGGCTTTTCAGATGTGACTACTGCCCACCTCCTTCCCCTCAGCCTGAGCCAGGCATCTCCAAACAATACCAAGAGACCGAAGAAGCCCCAAGCTCCCCGAGGCCCTCCTTAATCAAGATTGACGGATATGGGGCAGAACATCTATAGACACCCCCAGGCTCTGTGGAAGCCTGAGCGAACTCCTCCTGGGACGGACAGGCAGGGCAGCTGCATCGGCCTTCCCAGATGTCCAGGGGAATCCGTTCTCTTCTGATCTCAGACGCAGCTGGCAGAGCCCAGAGAGGCCTACCTGAAGGGTCTTAGGCTGCACCGGACCAGACTGTGAGATCAAAGGGCTCCAGCTCAGGAAGGCTTATGAGCATTGAGCTGTGGACACTGGTTTGCTGCTCGCTCTCCTCCGGGTGACAAGCTTGCCCTTTTCCCTTCCCAGGGTGCCTCTGCCTAGGCTGTGAGTGATGAAGGAGTTTTTCTGGGCTATGAAGGTGATTGCATTAGTGCTGATAACTCCAGAATTAATCATCATAATAAGACGTGCCGGGGTGTGGATGGAGACTGATGGCTGCTCACATTCCGGTGGCTCCGTGCTTCCCGCCGTGCTGCGGAGATCATGTCCTCATCTTCACGACTCCCCAGGGCCCTGCAGGATGTGAATATTTAATTAACATCCCTTTCTTATTCACTGGAGTGTTTGTAAATATGATTCATAGGCTGAACTGTTATCTCAGTAGAACACTCCAGAAACCCTTCTACCAGCCAGCCCCTCGAGGGCAGAAACAACCAGCTGCATTGCATGGCAGCTCCCCACCATTCTGGTGACCCACCAGTGACCATCTAGGATTCAGTCCATCTAGGGACATTGGGTCTGGGCACAGCCCATGTTCCACAGGACCCAAAGTAGACATCAAGAGGCTGTCTTGCCTCTACACCAGAGGTCAGGCAGTTAGTGAAGAGATATTAAAAATGGCCCTATGCTGGCTGACTCAGCAGGTCCATAGTTCCCAGGGAGTAGAGGATGACTTCAGGGGATGTCCTCCTGACCCTCCACCTAGAGACAAATCCACACAGCCATAGCAATGAGGCATCTTGTCCTCAGGGTGAGCACGCTACGTGCAAGGTTCTGAGGGAAAGCCCTGGGGGACGGGGGTTGGGGCGGCGGCAGAGTCCAGTTCTTGTCTCTGTAGGTGAGCTGGCCTCAGCTTTAACCTCTGCTTTGTGGGTGTGATGATACTCCTTCTGTTAAAGCCACAGGATACTAGTGCTGCTAGGGAAACACCGACGGTCCATAGTGCACGCTGAAATATGTGCTGGCCTGAACCCGGGGGTAGTTGGAGGGCTGAGCTGAACTCTCTCACTGCACAGGCAAGGAAACTGAGGCCCAATGTGAGAAAGAACCGGCTTAAAAGCCCAGCCTGGCAGATGCCGCACCTACGGATGTTTCTTCAACAGAAGGTAAAGATGAACTATCATGGATAAGCAAGATGACTCAGCAGGTAAAGAGTGTTTGCCCTCAAGCCTGACTTCATAAGTGTGAGCCCTGCGACCCATAGAGGAAGGCTAGAATTGATTCCTGAAAGCTGTCTGGGTGCATGTAAGCTCTATCTCTCTGTCTCCATTTCTCTTTCAATTAATTGATTAACGGAATAAAACATTTTTTAAATGAACTATTAATTGTTTTCTGTTTGCTCAAGTGGCTCTCACCATAGAGAACTGAGAGAGGGCTTTCCTCCCCCAGATAGAGTGCGAGCCAGGGCTATGAGTGGGTTCTGCCAGGAGCCTAGAGCTCCGACGCTGTCCCTTGGTAGTCAGGCTCCTGGTCCATCTGAGCATCATCCTCAATCTAGGAGCTTTCAGCGGGAGAACTATGTCCAGCTGCCCTGCATCTCCCTCGGAGCCCAGGCAAGCCAGGTCTCGTGGGGTATATCCATCTAAAATCCACCACAGGGCCAGGGAGGCCTGAGGGGGACTGGCCTTTCTTGGGCCTCCCAGTTTCAACATGAGCCTGTATAAGGCTACTTGCAGACTTGACTGTGGCTTCCCTGCCTAGAGCTCTTGTACAGAAGCCAGCACCCATGTCACATCCTCTCTCTGGCTTCCAAGTCTGTGATGATCTATTTTACTGCGCCCTTTCACGTCCAATTTCCACTTCAGTTTCCTCCTTAGACCACAGACAGCATATACTTCTTTTGCTTGGCACCTCTCTCCCCTGTGCGCCTGGCAAAGCTCCCTTCCTATGATCCAAAATCCAGCTCACAGATCCCAAGTCTGGAAACTTCTCCCATCTTCTTATTGAGCCATCCCACGATGCTCATCTTAGGGGCCAAGTCTTGTGTATCTCTGTGTCCAGGGGATGGCACTGGGATGTAAGCAGCTGGATGGTGAGTGGTGAGTGGATTTTCCAGACAGGCTTGCCAGCTGGCCTCACATCTATGCACGTCCCTCCACACAGCAGCTGGTCTAGGACGGCTGCATGCTTTCCTCCCTCCCGCAGGCCTTTGTCTGCACTACTCTGCAAGGCCAGGAGCCAGGGGTCCCTGGCAGATGGAGTAGGTGGGAGTGGAAAGGAGAAGGGAGAGGTGGAGGCTGAAGGCAATCTACATCTGTAGCCTGTCTAATAAATGGAGCTCCTTGGGACTCTAATGGGAGGCCCTATGATCTGACCAGCTTAGCAGGCCTTTATCTTCCCCTCTCCTGGGAATATGGCAGGAGCTTTGTCTGAAGTCTTTGATCAGACTGTGTGTCCTTCCCCTACCATGAAAGGAAGCAAAAATAAGATCCCTGTGAGGAAGTGGCTGGCTTTGGGAGGTGAAGTAGATATTGAAGTGTGCCTGCCTTCACTGGAAGGTTCTTCTGGGCCTAGGTAACTCCATAACTGGCTGAGGAGACCTTTCCTTGTCCCCTGCCCTTTGCCTGCTTTGCAATAGCACCCTTACTGACACTGACTCTGCCTTACTGGAGAAGTTCTGAGGTCTCTTCCTATCTGCATGGGCTCCTCAGGATGGGAAGAGTCAGTTTTCCAAAGGGAGTGGGGGTTTTCCTGTCCTCTTCATTTGAGGAACATAATGTAAGCTAGCCATGGTTGGGCTGCCAGGCTTCAGGGAGGCCAGACTCAGTGGTCATTAGAGCAATCGCTCCAGCCCACTAGGAGGGATCAGACTCTCTAACTCATTAACAAAGGTCCATCCGTCTTGTCTCTCTATGCTGACACATCCATTGCCCTAGCAGCTGACACATTATCCTCCAAGGAGGGGTAGGGGTGGGGGTAGGGGTAAGGGGTTAGAGAAAGAAAGATCTGGAAAATGTCCTTATTGTTTCAACCACTTTGAAAACCCAGGATGCTATGTATGGGCTGTGTATGATGTGGATTGCATCACTCCCCTGCTGTAGGACTTTGGGCAAGCCATTCTCTCATGGTGCTTCAACTTCTGCCTGTGTATAATAGGGACACCAATCTTACCCCTCGAATGGGTGTTTTTGAAGTTAGGTGAGGCAATGTAAGGGAACTGTCCACCCTCAAAGACACCAAGATTATTACTTGTGTGTATATAATGTATGTGCTTCCATGTTTCTGTGTGTGCACATGTGCATGTGGGTTTTAATGCACATATGTATTCATGTGTACCAAGGTCATAGGTCTACACTGGCTATCTTCCTCAGTCACTGTTGCTTCCTCAGTTTTGGAATTACAGGCTCACACCTCCATGCCTGGCTTTTTATATGGATGCTAAGGATTCAACTCTATCTAGCACAGCTGATCTAGAATTCACTCTGTAAGCCAAGCTGGCTTCAATACCTCAGCAATTGTTAACTCCCTTGACCTCTTAAGTGCTGGGAGTGTAGGTGCAAGACATCATACCCAGCACAAGCACGTATTTTTTTTTAAAGTAAAAACATGTTGTCAAAAATTAAGCCAAGGAACAACATGACTCTTTGTTTGTTTGTATTTCCTTCTGGTTCCTCTTCCATGTCTGTTCCAGATGGTGACATGGCAAGATAATTATGAACATTTTTCCTCAGCTCAATAATGTAAGCAGTTCCCATGCTGCTGTATAATATTCACTTTAAGTTTTAAACAAAATTTCAAAACTCATACATGGAGGCTCAGTGTGTCAGCCCACGGTTCTGCTCCCAGCCACAAGGTCCACGTTAGCCCAAGAGTCTGAAGCAGCTTGGACAACAGTGGTGAGCTTCGTGTAAATAATTACACATCAAGATAATTAAGAAAACTCACTATTGCAAAACTTCACATTCTCCCCTAAAACTCTCTGCTAACTCAATTCAAAACCAGTCAAAACGCTAATAAGATTTTTCTATTTGGCAGATTGGCACTAAAATTTTTATGGGTGAATAAATGCATAAGGATAGCTAAGGCAATTATGAAAAGGAAGAACAAAGAGGAGAAAATTGCCTCAAGATGTGGGAAACTGTTAATGCTTTAGTCGTTTTCATGTACTTATGTCTGGGTTTTGTTTTGTTCTGTCTTATTTTTAAGTCGGGGATTCTCTATTATGTAGCTCTGGCTGTCCTGCAACTCACTGTGTAGACCAGGCTAGCCCTGGGCTCACAGCAGTCCACCTGCTCTGTTTCTCGAATGCTGAGATCTAAGGCCTGTACCACCATCCCCAGCTGCTTTAGTAGTTTGAAGTCATAGGAATCGGCACGGGAGAAAACAGGCCAATAGGAAAGCGAGTTCAGAGATGCAGTGTTCAAGCACGTAAAAATGAGTTGTATAAAAAGGTGCTCTTCAAAAACAATGCATTTAGAGGCGAGAGAGAGGGCTCAATAGATAAAGTGATTGCTATGCTATGAGGATTGGAGTTCAGAACCCCAGCACCCACATAAATTCAGGGTGGGCATTATGGCCCACCTGTAATCCCACATGGAAACGGGATCCCTGGAGTAAGATGGCTATCTACACTAGCCGAGTCAGGATTCAAGTGAGAGGCTCTGCCTTAAGATATAAGGTAAAGAGTGACTGAGGAAGACACCTGGCATCCACCATTGGCATCTACACGTATATACATACATGTATACTGTACTCATATGTGCAAACACACATGCATGTATTCAACACCACAAATTCATACAAAAATTAGAAATGCACTAATAGAATGGCCCAACATTCTAGAACTACACTAATCTCTCTTCCTCTCTGCCATGACATCACATGGATAGGGACTAGCTTAGCACTGTTCTCTGCTATGCTATGTTCAGGTATGCCCATTTTATTTATTTATTAGTTGGGCGCATGCTTACATGCATGTGTATGATGGGAGAGTGGGCGGGCACATGCTGTACCATGCATTCGGAAGTCAGAGGATAGCTTTGAAGAGGCAGGGCCAGTCCTCCCCTTCCACTGCTGGGATCTAATCAGGCCCTCAGGCTTCAAGGCAAGCACTTTGATCTGCTGAGCCATCTCACCAGCCCAATTTGCCTTAAAAACAAAAAAAAAAAATTATTAGAGGTCTTACAAAGAGCAGCCATGCCTCTAAAGAGCTCTCCATACCTGCCCAGTTTTAAATGGTTTCCTTAAGAGTGGGATTGCTGGGCCAGAGGGTTGGGCAGTGAAGTGACTCTTAGCAAGTTAACCTGAATAGCTTCCTCAAAAGCAGGGCTGTTAGTTCCTCCCTCCATCCTCCCTTCCTCCCTCTTTTCCTCTTTCTACTGAGCTCCTGAGCTGGGCTGTATTTGGGACCTGGGAATCCAGGTCAGGAATAAGTGATTCATCAAAGGAGAGACTAGAAATCCTTAGGGTCAGCGGAGTGTCATAGGAACTGTGCACCTTTTGAATCCCAAGGGCTAGTGACATTTAAACTGGATTGCCTTCCAGAGGTGGACATAGAAAGGGGTTGGGGGTGGGGGCAAAGGCAAATCCAAGAGAGCCTTGGATGCCAGACCAAGGAACTAGAACTGTGCCCTGTGGCTATGGAGAACCACAGAAGGTTGATGAGCTGCTGAGTGAATTCTCATCACATCATAGGAAGCCAACTGGAGCCTCTGGGAACAGTTCCTCTAGATTTAGGACCTGCTTGCCAAGTGTGTACCTACCTGATGCTCTGACACAAGACATCCTCCTGCACCCAGAGGCCAGCTTAGCTGCAGGCTCAATTCTGTAAGTCTAGAAAAGGATAAGCATCCTTTTTGGCCCTTTCTTGTCCCTACCCCCAGGAACCTGTACCTTGTCTCTGAGTCACTGTTGTGTTTAGTTGGGTCTGTGCCAACAGAGTAGGGCATCTAAAGAGTTCACTGCAGCCATTCTTGCCTTGGCCCAGCTAAGTCTGGAGCTGACCTTGGGCACATTCCCAGTTTTCTTGGTTTCCCTACCCTAGACTGAATTTGAGTTAACTAGTCTGGACACCATTAGCTTGCATTTACATAATGCAAATAGGCCTTCAACCTAAATCCAAGGGTCAGCTTTAGCAGGGAACACACTGTCACAGGCCGTGCTGAGGTCCACCTGACTTGCGGGACTCTCTGGGCCTGCTCCTCCCTCCTCCTGCTTCCTCTCAGCTGCTCTAGTTAAGCCTGTTTATTCTGGAGCTGTCGGCACAGGTGGGCACAGGCTGCTTTCTTCCCAACACCCGGCTCAAGGTCTGTTGTGGGGCCCACATGTCCCGCAGGCAGCAGAGGCCTGACAACAGGTCCTCATTCATCTTCCCCTCTCACCCCACAGACAAAGGGCCTGGTGTGTGTGCAGATGGGCTTGCCCCTCCATCATCCCTCACAACTAGTAACCGATAATGTGCCTTCAATGAGTCCCACGTGGCCACGGACTGACCAAGTGTTGGCCAGGCAACGAGGCATGCAAACCCGGGGACTAGATGACAAAGCAAGTCTCCAGGGGAGGGGAGATAGAGGGGAAGGGTGATCACTGCCCCATGGCGAATCCCATAACTCATTTCTGACTTGGATACATTAGGCCTCTCAAAGACCACTTGCCCCTGGACACTTAGCTGTCAAGTTAATTGACAAGGGACCCTTGGAGACAGCTCCTACAGAGCAGGAACCCCAGTCCCCAAGGCCTGGCTCAAGGAGCCATCATTTCCAGGGAAGACAGAATTGTGCCTTGCTAGGCCAAAGCTCATTGCTCTCCTATGCTGATTGAGACCATGGTCACTGCAAGGGCCCCATGTACTTGTGATCAAGAAAACTGGACCCAGGAACTGCAATACACTTCAAACACACAGTGCTCAGACATTGGAGCTAGGTTTTTTTTTTTTTTAGCCCCTGGTGGCCAAATTGACCAGGCCTCTCCATCTCCAGCCCATTTCTCCCACAAAGCCAGTAAGGGCCTGGCCTTAGTGCAGACATGGGATGGCCTATTAAGCTGCAGATCAGGGAAAATGGGTGGGGGAAACAGTAGATATGTCTCCAGAGTTGATAGGACCAGAACCCGGGCCCTGATAACCTTTGGCTGGGCCTCCTGTCATCAACAGGCCAATTAAAGAGATTAAAGAGATGTTGGGTAGCGGTGGCACATGCCTTTCATCCCAGCACTCAGGATGCAGAGGCAGGGAGATTGCTGCAAGTTTGAGGCTGGCCTGGTCTATAGAGTGAGTTCCAAGACAACCAGAGCTGCACAGAGAGACCCTGTCTCAAAAATGAGATAGAGAGAGAGAGAAAGAGAGAGAGAGAGAAAAATCAGAAAAAGGGAAGATTTATTCAATATAGCCACATTGAGAGGAGAAACAATGAAAGAAGTATAGAAACTATTTTTATCTCAAGTCTATCTTTGGGGTCCTGACATGAGGGTTAGATTTAAATAGAGGGCGAGAGCTTCGCATAGCTAAGCAGTCCTGGTCACGGAGTAGAGTCAGCTATGCTGACCCATCATTGTCTCTGCTCCAGCCTTTACTACAAGTGCCCTGGGGAGTGGTCAGAACTGTATGACACTTCTCCCTAGGGCACAAGTTCTTCCTTTGGCTGCCACCAGGGCCCTAGTTTTTTTCCTTCCCCAGCATAAGAATTTTTTTTTTTTTTGGGAAGTTCCAAATCCTTTGGGTCCATTGTCTCAATATCTGATACTGCAAAACAAACAAACAAACAAACAAACAAACCCAGAGACACAAGCATCTGTGGAGTATCTTCACTCCTGCCAGCATGGTTACAGAGGGAATGCCTGCAGCCAGGAAATCATCGATTATAGGTCACTGAAGCGTGGCCCAGGCTGGAGGAGGATGGATGAGGGAAGGAGAGGTGCCAGTTACATTCCTGCCCTGTTGCTGGCACGATCTTTTGTCAGCCACACCTTCTCTTTAGAACTGGCTTTGCATTTAGCAAAATGAAAGATTGAAAACAGGAACCAAAGACTCTGTTACTAAACTTCTGTTTGCGGAGTGCTTCTTGTGAATCAAGTATTGAGTGACAAGCTCCAGATTTTGGGAACCTGAATCTTTCTTAGCATCAGAGGAAAAAGCAAACCCCATTTTACATGGGGGGAGGGGGGAACAGGCTCAAAGAGGAGAAACCACATGTAAGAGGCCAGGCTAGAAGGCAGCCTTTCTCCTGGCTTAAGGACAAAGGTAAGAAGGGACCAGGGAACAGAGGTCCAGGTCCAGCAGGAGAAGAGTCATAGTGGGTTCCGGGGAGAGGATGCTATGTGGTCACCAGGCTGGAAGGGAATACAGTGCTGACAGGAAGCTCATAGCTTCACTGGTTCTGGGCTGCCAAGCCCACTTCCTGCTGGGACCCCCTCAGCTCCTCCTATAGGCTTTCCCAGGTAGCCTCAGCATGGTTGCCATAGAAAACTTAGCAGAGCTAGGTCCAGAGAGCAGCCTTTTCTGGCCCTGGTCCACTTTCCCCATGAGTCTTTCTCTAGTTGCATGTCTTGGAGCCACATCATGAGGCTAGGTTGCCTAACTTAGGAACCTTCTGTACCCAGAACCCTTGCAGGTTATCACTCGAAGGCATGGCATGGAAGGTTGAGGGCTGGGGTTTCTGAGGATTCCTGGCACTCTCTAGCAGAATGACATCCTCAGAAGGAGGGATGTGCATGACAGGGCTGGATTATGAAGTATGTGAACTCTGAGCCAGAGAGAAGGGCCCCATTCCAGACCATAGTCTGTGCTCTGGAATACTGTCCTCTGAACAGACAGACATTATTACCACCTTCATCTGAGCAGCAAGGACTACTTGCAAGAGATCCATAGATCAACTGGGCCTGCTGACCTCCCCTCATAGAGGGAGGGCCTGGAGAGGATCACTAGACCCCACAAGGCTCTAGCCCCTCTTTTCTATGCCTCTCTGCAGGCTTGTACTGGCTGGTTTTGAGTGTCAACTTGACACAAGCTGGAGAGATCACAGTGAAAGGAGCATACCTTGAGGAAATGCCTCCATGAGATCCAGCTGTACAGCATTTTCTCAATTAGTGATCAAATGGGGGAGGGGAGGGGGGGAGAGCCCAACTCATTGTGGATGGCGCCATCCCTAGGCTGGGTAGTCCCGGGTTCTATCAGAAGGCAAGCCGAGCAAGCCAGGGGAAGCAAGCCAGTAAGCAGCACCCCTCCATGGCCTCTGCATCAGCTCCTGCCTCCAGATTCCTGCCCTGTGTGAGTTCCAGTCCTGACTTTCTTTGGTGATGAACAGCAACATGGAAGTATAAGCTGAATAAATCCTTTCTTCTTCAACTTGCTTCTTGATCATGTTTTGTGCAGGAATAGAAACCTTGTCTAAGACAAGGCTGTATGTAATTCGGCCCCACCTGCAAGTCTTGTGGTCTCAGAAGGTACTGCAATATATGAAGTGTGAGAGGGTAAGCGAGAGGGGACTCCATTTACGCAGCTATAGGGAGGTCCTTATCCAGCCTGGAGCGGGACTTCTCGATGATCAGCTGTTCTGGGGTCATTCACACTCCTGTATGTTACCCCTCTCCGGTGATGTAAGTGAGTCATGGATTCACCAGGCTTGCCTGGGGTGGAGGTGTTATTTTGGTCTGTCCTTGGTTTCTTATTTGTAGGGATGGGGAGAGAGTGAGTGTTTCCCCAAGGAAGTGTATGTAGTGGTTCTCAAGCTCCAGGGACTTTAACAGCTGTGCACAGCAGGAGGCCCCGGTCTGGTTCCCCCTCAGGGGGAAGGCTATAGGGGAGAGCTTGGTGTGGTTGGGCAGTTGTGAGAAGGTGGAGTCCAACCCTCAGATCCTGTCTGGTTCTGAGGCTCCTGCAGTCCTTCCTTTGCAGCCCTCCCGACAACAGGTTAGCCACAGGAGCAAGTTGGAAATCATGACAGGAGGTGGCAAAGGGGGGCCTGGAAAGCAAGCTGTACTGGTGCTCACCCTGACTGTCAGGTGTAGTGTATACATCCCCAGGACAGAAGTACCAGTGAGGCAGCCCCCGCCTTGGTTATGCTTCTGCCTATATTCTGCTGTGCCAACAACCTTCTGAGGCTGGTCCCTCGGTTGTGCCTCCTTCGAGGTCAGAGCCCATATGCACTACACCCCTGTAACTGGTATCTCTGCCACTCTGCCAAGGAGGTTTAGCACTCAGTCCTGCTTCCCAGGTCCCTGCAGGCAAAGACTAGAGGGAATTCCCCCCCCCCACCACCATTTCTTGGGGCACAACTGTCTTGACATACGTAGAGCAGGTCCTTACCTCTCCACTTAGCAATCTGAGCAGATGCCTACAGGCTGGGGTCTCTTTTTCTTATTCCCCAATCCCCATAAACTGCAAAAGTCTAGAGCAAGATCCCTGGAGGACCTAGGTTAATTCCTTCACCTCCAGCTCTATTCAGGATAACTTTTCTGCAGGGATGCCAGGGGAAACCAAAGCCAGCCTTCCCCCACTTAACCTGCTCCCCTCCCCACCCCCCAATCCAATGAAGAAATTCCCACAGAAGCATGCCTTGGGCATCTAAAACACCTGATTCCAGACATACTCAAGTTGACAACCAAGGTTAGCCATCACAGATACAAGACACACTGAGCTGCGAGGCAAAGCTGAAGGACAGAGTGATGTTCAAAAGATGTCCTGTGCTGTAGAGTAATACAGTGTGACTGTTCTGGTTTGGTTTGTGTTACTGCGGTAAGACTCTGGTCAAAAAGTGACTTGGGGAGGAAAGGGTTAATTTGGCTCCTTTCCGGTCATAGTCAGTCACTCAGGGAAGGCAGGAATTCAAGCAGACACAGAGGAGGAAGCGGTTTACTGGTTTGCTCACTGTCTCATGCTCAGCCAGCCTTCTTTCTTTGGTTGGGTTTGGTATTTGAGGTTTCCTTGTGTGTAATCCTGGCTGTCCTGGATCTCTGTAGACCAAGGTGGCCTCAAACTCAAAGATCCGCCTCCCAAGTGCTAGGATTAAAGGCATGCTCCATCACTGCCTGACTCAGCCAACTTATTTATAGCCAGTGCGTGGGCCTTCCCTCACCCACATCCATCATCATTTAAGACAATTTCTCATGCATGTGGCTACAGGCTATGTCAAGTTGACAAAATTAACCTCAGCACTCAAGAGGCAGAGGCAGGCGAATCTTCTCTTCGAGTCTGAGACCAGCCTGGTCTACAGAGCAAGTTCCATGACAGCCAAGGCTACATGGAGGAATCCTGTCCTGAAAAACAAACACACAGACAGACAAATAAAGTTAATTAGGATAAATAAATTAAAACAAACCAGGATAATAACACCAGAGGAAGGTACGTTCCCACGTAGAGCTCAGGAGAACCAGGTGAAAAATCAGAAGACTCTCAGAGCCAAGCGATAGAACTTGCTAGACAAAGAACTGAAGAGACTGGGACCCACAGAGGTCAGGCAGGGCCTGAGACAGTCTACTGCCTTTCAAAGCCAAGGAGCGCTCACAGTTAGGGCTCAGAAGTGAAGTGAAGTGACAATAGTGCTTACAAGAGACTGGCTGCTGTGCCACACAGCCTCCTGGGATGGCCAGGGGAGGGTCCCTGAATAGCAAGATCTCCCAGGATTCCCCCCCAGTCCAACAGCATCCCGGAAGCAGTGGTGGAAGGGGGTTTTCCACTCACTTACCTCCTCTGAGTTAGGGTGGGGTTGGGGAAGTTTGTAGTGTGACTCCTTTAAAGCCACCTTTGGTGTCTTAAATCCCCTTTGTCTTTCAGAAGTGCATTTGATATGCCATCCTGGAACTTTCCCAGGCTGGCAGCCCTTCTTGGCAACAACCTCTGTATAAGTAGCAGCAGGAAGGAGGGCTCAGGGAGATGGATTCTCTTCCCTGAGCTTGCTCTGCTCAGCATTTCAGACCTGCCCCCCCCCCCCACTGTGTCCTTAACTCTCCAACTGTCCCCAACTCCCTTTTCCCAGACTTAGTCACCACACCTAGCTCTCCTCAGAAAACACTTCTTCCCAGCAGGCTCCTGAGTGGATGCAGAAGGGTCATGCACTCTGGGTTCACTAAGAGGTGTGCAGGGGCCATATTTATTTTTATTTGGTGTGCACTGGTGATGTGATTGCACGTGTGTGTGTCTGTGTGAGGGTGTCAGATACCCCCTGGAACTGAAGTTGCAGACACTTGAAAGCTGCCGTGTGGGTAGTGGGAATTGAACCTGAGCCCTCTTGGAAGAGCAGCTACTGCTCTTAACCACGGAGCCATCTCTCCAGCCCTAGCTGGTAACGGCTTTTAAAGTGGTTATTATTGTTGCTGTCCTACGCCCACCCCAAGAGTTATTCATCATCTGCCAGCCTACCACAGGAATTCTTGCTTCTCGCTCTGGGTTTCTCATCACCCAGGTAGATAGATCCCTCTCTACTTCTTTCTTCAGACTCGACTATCAAGGTCTCCTCCTTCATGCCTGACAGAGTTTGGCACAGGCTGGAAGTTCCAATTTGGGACTGGCAAGCTCATCACGCCAGCCACCTCGTCCACCCTCTTCCCTCAGACTGTTGTGCAGCTTGGCATTGCTGCTTCCTGTGTGTGTAAATAAATGGTGTGGGCCAGGTTACAGCAGAACTTTATACACTGTGGGGACTCCTTCCATTAACACCAGGCCTGGTCCCTCTAGCTGCACTTTGGCTTCCAGCAAGGATGAGTCCAGTCCTGATCGTTATTCTTTTGTTTGTTGACATTTTGTGTGTGTGTGTGTGGGGGGGGGTGTATTTTGTCTGTTTGTGCACTGCATACGTGCATGGTGCCTGCAGAGGTCAGAAGAGGGCATCCTCTAGAACTGGAGTTACAGATGGTTGGGAGTATCTATGTGAGTGCTGAAAAGCAAACCCTGCCCTTTGGGAGAACAGTCAGTGCTCTTAACCACTGGATCATCTCTGCAGCTCCTGTTGCACAATTTTGAAGGGTGTCAGTGCAGGCTGTGGGGGAGGGGCATGGGTCCAAATCTCCTGTTCTGTCTTTGTGGGCTATGACCACCTCATGCACAGGAGCAGAAAGCCAGGCTGCAAGGATACTTGGAGACCCGGGTCTAGTCTTCCCTCGGTTGTGGCTTTACCTCCTCCTATTGTGCTATGGTTTTACTACACTTTTTCTTTTCTATAGAGTAAGGAAATATAATTCATAAGCCTTTGATACAGGGAGAGTCAGGTAAATGAAGCTTTTCTGATCAGGTGGATGGTTTTTGTTGCAGATGGCCTGGAGTCCTGGTGAGGTAGAGAGTCACCGTGAACTCCTTGGGGACAAGGAAATCTAATTCCTTTGAATATCCGCAGCCAGCCTTTGTTTAGGCCTGGTTAGTAAACAGTGGTAAGGCATCTGGAGTAGGCAATCATGAGCCACTCTGACTAGCGTCTGGTGAATCTAAAGAACTCGGGGCTTCTAGCTGCCTCTTTCCAG
The DNA here is from genome assembly GCF_900095145.1 of Mus pahari. Taxonomy (NCBI): domain Eukaryota; kingdom Metazoa; phylum Chordata; class Mammalia; order Rodentia; family Muridae; genus Mus; species Mus pahari. Next base: position 49,687,389 of record NC_034599.1, on the reverse strand, counting down.
ACTTTGTGGCGATCCCTGCACATTCCAGAGTTAAGCAAAAATCCTCGGTGGCACCTGGTTCTCGTCCTCACTTGGTCCAGAGAAACAGCTCTCACGTATTGGCCTGTATCCTATGCCTTTCAGAGGGCCCTGCAGCACGGATGACTCTAAGTCTTGGACAGTGCCTGAGCTCTGTGCCTCAGGTGATGTTTATACTCCAGTCTGGGAATTTCACAGTAGAAGCCCCTGGGAGCTGAGCCATGGAGTAATGATCTTCATTTGAACGTAAGGAAACGGAAGCCCGAGAGTTCTTGCTTAAGGTCCACCACATAAGGTCTCTCAAATGTAAGGAGCCAAAAAGTCAGATTCCTGCCTCTCCATCAGCACTCGCTGACTGTGCACAGGCAGTTACTGCCACCCTCTGGTCAATGTGACAAAACTCCTGCCTGTGTTCCCTAGACTAGGTCTTGCAGTCCAGGGATCCTGGCTGCAGAGAGGGAAGCCAGTCCTACAAGGTTCCCTTGAGAAAGAATCAATGTGTTCTTATGGGCTTGGATTTGTACTCAGAGCCCTGCCCTTAGCCCCAGAACAGACCTGTTCTCATCATTGTCTGCTTCCTTCCTATTTGTGATGTCTGATCTCCCCCTTCTCCAACACTGCAATGAGAGATAAAACGTTCATGAAGATAAGAGATGGTAAATCCTCTCATTATGACCCTAGAGATCCGCTGAAGTGTTCCCATGTACTCTGTAATCCTAGTGGTCCAGGCAGTGAGTTAGAGGGCAAGCCCAGAGGAGGGAGAGTCCTAGGAGGGCAGCTGAAACCTCCCCTCCACTACATACATCTCTCCTCTCTACCAACAGAGTGTGAATATGCCTGACCTTACCCCTCTCACATCTAAAGTCGCCATGTCTCATCAGTGACAACAGTAATAACCAGCCCATCTCCAAGGACCACCTGCCCACTGACCTAGACCTTGTGTAGAAAAGTTCTCTTGGGCCAGCAAGATGGTTATGCAGGCAAAGATGCTTGGCACCTCTGAACTCAATCCCCAGGGCCCACAGAGTGGAAGGAGAGACCTAGCTTTTACAAGTTGTCCTATGTATTCTCGACTAGTAAGGGTGATAAGATTTCAGGTCATCTCAAGAACCTGATGCAATGCCTGTTCTTCCCTGTCCTCATCGAAGAGCTGGGGTCTCCCCCAGTCAGTCTTACGCCCTCCTCCTTTAACTGCTACATCTTTCAAATTAAAGCTTCTGTCCAGGAGTTTATGCTTTAGACTTGGTTTTTATTTCTACAACCACGGAGAGACAAAGTTCTCTCACAGGTGCTGTCATCAGCTACAAGAGAAACAATGGCCTGTATTTCATATGTTCTTTGTGCCAGACACTAGTCTGAGCCTCTCACATATACAGCCACTCTCTTTTAGTTTTGTTGGTGAGGGTTGGCCTCTGGTTTTGAGAACAAGATCTTGTATAGCCCAGGCTGTCCTTGAACTTGCTATGTAGACAAGGATGACTCTGACCCCCTAATGTTCCTGCCTCTACCCCTAAGGTGCCAGGCAATATCAGCATGCAGTACCACCATGCTGTGGATATTTTTAAAAATTCTTATATCATCCCCAGTGAGAGATTTCTATTACAATCCCTATTTTAGAGATGTCACCATAAGGAAATAAAACTTAACTATCGTAGAATAAACACACAGGCACTTTGGCTTAGAGCTCAAGTCCTTATGTGCCCCATTTGGAAACAGTAGGGGCCCAAGTTCCATCCATAGGGATGTGGAGGAGTAAAGGAGGGGCTGCCTAGAGGAATATATCCACAGAAGGCAAGAGGCATTATGGGAAATGCTTCAGCCTACAGACTATGGTGTGTGTTTGTATGTGTGTGCACGTGTGTGTGTAGGTAGGTGTATATGTGTGTACGGGTATGTAGGTATGTGTGTGTGTGTGTGTGTGTGTGTGTGTGTGAGAGAGAGAGAGAGAGAGAGAGAGAGAGAGAGA
>NC_034599.1:49674063-49685355 GCF_900095145.1 Mus pahari | reverse complement strand
AGGAGAGGAGAGAAGAGAAGAGAAGAGAAGAGAAGAGAAGAGAAGAGAAGAGAAGAGAAGAGAAGAGAAGAGAAGAGAAGAGAAGAGAAGAGAAGAGAATGTCAGCCATGGGGCAAAGGAATAAACATCAGAAAAGTGGGCTGGAGTGGCCTGTTCTAAGGCTTTACAACAAAGGGTTTTAAAGAGGACCACAGACGGAGGACCTTGAGCGCCCCCTACAGGACATACGTGATCCCCGTTTCCCTCTTTCGCTTGCTGAGTAGAAGATAGTGTCCTGCTCTTGGACTGCTGGCTTAGGTCTTCTCTGGGAAGTCACTTACGTATATCCAACTTTTTGACGGAGTAGTGGCAATCCTTTCTGCTGGGCACATGGTGACCTCCCTGTCCTTGCAGATGTAGGCTGAGGCTGTGACTCCGTGGTGAGCATGTAAGAGGGAGTCAGGTATGGCAGGCATGAGCCTGAAATGCTTCTACACACAGGTGACTCTGGGCTGCATGGTGACACTGCTGTTCTGTGTCACTCTGCTTGCTTTGTCCTGTCTCTGGGCTTGCTCTGTCCAACCTCGTTGGGAAAGTGGTAAGCCAATCTTTAGGAAGACGCAGAATCCTGGGGCCATGGCCTTCCAAAGAAAGGCTGGGTATATGGTACCTACTTTCAGAGCCTTTCAGGACAGGACACACAGATCTGTCACACCCACTGTCTTCAGTTTTGCTAGATTTTATTGTGAAATCATTTCATTGTCTTTTGACCTGCAAGATCACAACTCTTCTTACAGATGTCTCAGTGATGCACAATTACTCTGTCTCCCAGATTTGCTCTGTAACACACATAGAGGAGACCTAGGAACTTTGATAGAAAAATAATTATATTTTTACTTCTCTTAACTTCTAGCAGAAATGTAATTTTTTTTGATCACATATGTGCACAATAAACCAGGAGGCACTAACAGTAATTGGCTTGGTCACTAAAACAAACACAGTATAGTTCCTATTTTATTACAACCACTGAAGATAATTCAAAGCATTGTGTATGCTCATTGCTACTTCGAAATCACAGAAGGTATTAGATCTGCTGAGCTCACGTAGGTGTGTTATTATTTCGCATATTTATGGCTATTTTGATGGAATCATTTCCCTTTAATCCTATGTGGATATTGATCCATTTATACATATTACTCTGAGGCAGGACTCATAGTCTTGATTGCATGTCAAAGACATTCATTGTGCATAAGAGGCCTGTTATTCTTGCTCCACAGACTCCACAGTGGACCATGCTAATGACCTCATGTGCTTGGTGCTCTGGGAGAAGAGAGGAGGAAGGCAGGGGTTTAATATAGCCTTCGAACAAGCATATCTGGAGTTCACATCATAATTACTCAGTCACTGAAGAGCACCTGAGTAATTCAGTGTCCAAACTCTACTGGAATTCTCTCAGTTCTCTGTTTGGCATCTTGAAGCAGCACCCTGAGGTATCTTTAGGCTTTGAGTTTGAATGACAGAGCTATAGCCAGGCCTGGTACAGTGCCTGTCACTCTAGAGATACTGGAGACTGAAGCAACAGAAGCAGGAAGCCAAGGACTGTCTATGCTGCAGACTGAGTTAAAGGCCAGCCTAGGCAACTCATTGAGAGCTTGTTTCTATATAAATAAATAGATGGCTGGGTGTAGGCCATCAGGAGCATGCTTTGAATGCTGGGTTTGAATTTATGCACCATAAAAAAATTATAGGGGATGGCTCGGCAGATAAAAGTGGCTGCCTTCAAGCCTGATGACTTGGGTTCCATTCCTGGGCCCCACATGACAGAGAGAACTAAGACACTCAAGTTGTCTTCTGACCTCCATTTCCACACCATGGCATGTGTGCACACTCCCATACGTGCACACAACTTTAACGATATTAAAATGTGGCATTTTTTTTAAAATTACAGAGCTAGGATGTTTTGGAAAACCTTTATTGTAAAGATTTTCAAACTTTTGGCCATGACACACAGCAGGAAACAGATTTTTTTCTTTGTGACCAAATAGCTACATAGGTGAAACACAATTTTTACAAAATTTACCATGCTTATCTATTTTTTCAACTTTCTGAAGTCCGACTATTCCTTTTTTTACTTTTAAATGATGAAATTAATTTTTATCCCACAACTTAATTTGGAAATGAATAGAAGCAGATCTGGGAGCAAGAATACAGGAGGGAAAAGCCTTAGTATTCTAGTAATGATGCCAAAAGGCATTAAAGAGACCAGTATGATGGAACTTGGCCTGATGGCTCATACTGGTGATCCCAGCACTTGAAAGGCAGAGACAGGTGGATTGCCATGAGTTCCAGGCAAAGCTGTGATCCCAGCACTCTGGAGGTAGAGGCAGAAGGTGCTAGGGTGTTACTTAGCATGCAGATGGACTTGAAGGACTTCCGGCTTATGGACACCCTATACTCAGAAAAACAAGATTTGGATAGCATAGAAGCTCAGTAGGTCAAGTACTCCCCTGCATCGCAATGCTTAACAGTGTTGCTCACAAACTCACTAAATTAGTACTGGCCTAACACGTAGGCCCTAAACTGCAGTTTAAAAAACAACACAGCTGGGTTGTAATCCCAGCATCTGGGAAACTGAGCCAGAACTAACAGCAGTTCAAGCTCAGCTTGAGGCTACATAACAAAATTTGGTCTCAAGAAAAAAATGGGAGGAAGGGAGATGAGGGGCCGGCTGGGCTGGAAGGGAGAAGAAAAAGAGGACGAAGAAAAAGAAAAAGCGGAAAAACAGAAGAAAAACGAACCCAGGAAGTCATCAGAGCAGCTTTCTGAAGTCTGTTAGCAGCGGGCTGCCCTAGGTACTCCCCGCCCACTCTCCCTGGCTCCACCCTCACCCCGCCCCCGCGCGCCAAGGCAGCAGGGGGCGCTCTGCCTGCCCGGCCCAAATCCCAGGAGAGGCCCCGCCCCTTCGTTAGCTCATCCACGAGCGCCACGGTCGCGCCCCACTGACGTCAGACTGCTGTGTGGCCGGCTGGACGGTGGTGAGCTGGTGTGCTGGGCAGTTGGGGAATGGTGGTCGTGGGTGCTGCTGCCTACTAGGGCGGGAGGGCGACTGAACCGAGAGAGTTGGAGACCGCCAGAGCAGGTTTGTTCGCGGAGGCTCCAGGAGTCCATGGGTGGCTTTTGTGACTCTATTTAACCTGGCTAGTCCGCGGGGCACGAGTCCCAAGGGCAGACAGAAGGCCCATAGGTGGACTAATTTTGCTCCCAGATCATGTTTTGTGCATCTCGGAAATGAGGGTTGGCTTCTTTGCGGGGTGGGGAGGGGAGTAGTTTCCCCTTAGATAGAGGACTCTCTTGATACCAGTCCTCCAGCAGTTAGCCACGCTGTTAGGCAGCAAGTCACGTCACTGAACACTAAACAGCGGAGAGTGAGTTCCTATTATTTCAAGTACCGTATGGTATGGTGCATTACAGACGTGCCTGAGAAACTTTCATAGAGGCATAGGTTAGTCTCTGGGAAGCCTGAAGAAGGACCATTAAATCCAGCCCTGAAAACTGGAAATTTTCCTAAAGAGAGAGATGGCATAGAGGCCTCTTGGGGTTCTCTTAGTTCTGAAATTACCTGTCAGGAGACGTGTCTTAGTAGTAGGAATTGTGTATTTACCTACGCTTCCGTCAGCCGCTCTAAGCCTCTCTCTTCTGGCCAGAAGAACGGAGCTAGTAAGAGTGCCTACTAAGCGGCGTTAAGGAAAGTTCAGTGAGCTAATCTGTATAATAGTTAAAATAGGATCTGGTGCAGTACATCCTCAAAGGTTCAACCTGATGGAACAGCACACCCTATTTTGAGGGCAGCTTTTTAAAAGCTGACTCCCCATAATCCTTCTTACTTGTAAAATTGTCGTTTTTTCTCTATTGCCAAGTGTGAGGTTCAGATGGGCAGAGAGGAGGCTGTATCATTAAGAGGGCTGGTCCTCATGCAGTTTGTGTCTCAACTTGTTTGGGCCAAATTGTCAGGAGAACTTTCTAGTCTGGGCAAGGTCCTGTTCTTGAGTCACAAATCAGTAACAGTCACAAGTCAGCCCACCTGATTAAGATCTCTTAGGCCAGGACTACTTAAGAATCATGTGTCTGAGTTTCTGTACTTGGTAAATATTCGTTAGTCTTTGGTTTGCATATTTGAAGCAGATAGCATGAGCCCTGATGTCTGAGCTGTACGGCCTGTTAGGCTGAGGATGGAAGTGAGGGGCTGTGAACATGGATTAGAAGACAGTTCACACTCTTATGTTTGTTAATTTCTAATTGAAATTTAGCATTTATGAATTCACATAACAAGTATTAAGTATGACTCTGTTAATGGCTTTAGTGATCTCAGGTATTTTCATATCAGAATGTTGTGATGGGATTGTTGTTTGTTTTGAGACAGGGTCTTGCCAAAAAGCCAGGATTAGTAACTCCAAACTATTAGGATTACGGAACTGCTGGCAGGATGTTGTTTATGTCCTGAGGTTGCTGCATCTTTTAGACTTGCTGATTCTTATGTGATGTGATGATAAAGAGCCATGCGTGTTTTGCTCTCATAAGTTTGATTTTCATGTTTTGACAAGATTGTTTTCCACAGAGAGCCTATGCCTAGGTTCTCTTTGTGAATTTTCATACTCGATAATATTTATTTATAATCTTTAGAAGCTGTGCAAGGTGTTGACTCTTTCAAGTCACATGATGCCCAGCCTTGTTTCTGCGCTCACTCTATGAGAATGTGTCTTTTCTCTGGGCTTTAGTGCCATGCCTTCTCATTTTTGTGTTTTGGTTGCTTGTTTGGTTTTGGTAGTGAGCCTGTGGTGAAGGTAACCCTCTAGCATGGTGCCGGAGTGATATCCTATGCTCTTACCCAGTGCAAGAAAGCTGTAATGAGCCTTAGAAAGAAAAATAAATATTTTAGATAAGCTCTGTTTAGGTTGAGTTCAGTATTAGTGAATTACTAATGTATGGTCATTCAAACAGAATCATATACAAATAAAACAAAACCAAACCATAAAATGTGGTTACATATTGAGAACTTGACAAAAATGTGACCCATCGGCTTTCAATGGCCTACCTCTGGGTCTCCAGAGGAATGGTTTGATATTGCCCATTTAATGGTTTGTTACCATTAGTGGTAACTTTATAGAACATAATTACCACAGAGAGTGGGAACATACTAGGTTTTCTTTCTAATGCTGTGTATGTTATGTGTTTGAAAACAACCAGAGAGGTGGTTTATAAGTTTTACAAGTGTGTTAGCTAAGTGGTGTGCAAAAAATGTCAAGGCCTTGGGCACGTAAAGACACCTACTGTCCAGCCTAACACCCACCTGGGGAAGAACTGATTTCCACACATCGTTCCTTGACAATTCGTTCAGGTGACTACACGAATGCACACACATCCATAAACTCAGTGTATGGGCGTATGTGTGTGTGTATGTTTAATAAATCTAAGGTTAATAAAATTTAAAAAGCTAAATACAATTAAGAACTTTAATGAAATTAAATCTGTTCATAAAATACGTTGAGCCTGTGTTTAGCTTAGTCTTTGAAAACCTTAACCAGTTTGTTACCTTGCGGCCTTATTTACATATCTGTAGGTCTTGAAAGGCATTTTTTGGTTGAGACCACTGTGTGTGTTCATGCATCTAAGAATGTTGCTGTCTTGGACTCCCTTGTTTGCTTTCTAAAATGAAGAAAATTTAAAATGAAGAAGGCCTGTAATTCTATCTTAGAAGGAGAAAGGAACACATACTGGGCACCCTCTTCAGATTTGGGGAAATGATCCATGGATGGAGGCAGTGTGTATTACTTGACCCCCTGGGAGAAAGATCACACAGCACCACATGGTAGGACTTGTGATGGGACCTGCAGGGACTGACCCATAGAGAGGTATCAGAACCTCTAACAGAGCATCGCCATGGTGCAGAGGAACCTGTGTAGCCTCCTTGTGCTGATCACATCGTCTTACTGACAGAAACCCTGGCGTTGTTTCCACAGAACTGTCTGCCCTTCAGTGCTTCATCCTTGGTTAAGGAAATGACCAACCAGGTAAGATCTGCAGGGAGAGGGAAAGCTTCAGTTAGTTACCGGCAAATTCAGACCTAATAGATTGCCTGGGTGTGTGGTTAGGGCAACGATTGTTTAATTCTTGCCCTGTTCTTCCTAGATGCCTAGGTGACTTTGGGTACCTCCTCATCACAGGGTTAGGTGGCATTTGAAAGTGCACCACACTAAGATTACTTCATGCCACAGTTGCCACAGTTTAGAGGGGGACTGAGGAGGTTTAAAAGAATTTATAGGGGGCTGGTGAGATGGCTCAGTGGGTAAGAGCACCTGATCGCTCTTCCGAAGGGCCGGAGTTCAAATCCCAGCAACCACATGGTGGCTCATAACCATCCGTAACAAGATCTGACGCCCTCTTCTGGAGTGTCTGAAGACAGCTACAGTGTACTTACATTAAATAAATAAATAAATCTTTAAAAAAAAAAAAAGAATTTATAGATAAAAGTAAAGTCAGTAGGAGGTAGGACAGCCAATAAGCACCTTAGGATTACACACAAAGGTACGTGTATGGGCTGTGTTGTCTCCTACAACTGTAAAAATTAGATTTCAAACAGGACTCAGCTTCCTCCTAGGTCTGAGGTGAAGAAAGTATAACTGGTCTTAGATTGTTGGGGTGGGGCACATTGTAGTCAGGTGTGACGCGGCACACCTGTGGGGGCACACCTAGGGGACTGAAGCTGGAAGTCTCTTGTAAGCCTTGGCTACAGAGTTTGAAGCCAGCCCCAGCTACCTAGAAAGCCCCCACCTCAAAAGCAGAGCGCAGAGCTGATTTTCTCTGCTGTAGCTATACAAAGGTGTCATGTAGGTCCCAAGGCTGTGTAGGATGGTCAGGGAGGGGGCATAGGGAGTGGCTGCTGCCACTTGGCTCCAGTCTCATTTGGAGGGGGGTGTTTAAGATAACTGAGACCCATCACTGACTGTGACTGCTGTTCTTTTGTAGTACAGCATTCTCTTCAAGCAAGAGCAAGGTAAGCAGCCTACCGCTTCAAGCAAACGCTTTTGTGGAAAAAATTGTCCTCCCGGTTTCTTTAAGATTTTATCACAGCCGCCTGACACAGATCCTAGATACGTTAACTTTGCGTTGGCCATGGCAGCCAAAAGCAAATACGCTCAGTGAAAAAGTAAATAGCTATTTTGGGTCTGGTGGAGCAAGCCTGTAATACAAGCTGCCCAGGAAGTAAGGTAGGATCGTGAGTTCAAGGCCAATCTAGACAAGATATCGAGATCTTGTCCTAATATAAAAAGTGAAAAGAAGGCTGGAGATATGGCTTGATGGTAAAGCACTTGCCTCACATGCACAGGGCCAATCCCAGTACTAATACACACACATACACACACACATGCATACTTATAAACAAACAAAGAAAAGTAGGAGTCAGATGGCATAATGGAGAACTGCGATAAAGAAAGCTCCTCCACCTGAGGAAGATGTAATGCTGTGCTTTCCTGATGTCAGGGTGGGGGGCCATATTCTTAGCCTCAGAATACTGTTGATGTCTGTATGCTATGGAGATGGGTTTAAACCTGGTCCTAACTTAGAGTTCACTGTGAAGTCTTTACACAACAGCCTCCATTTACAAGTATGGTAACTCTTTTAAAGGACATTTGTCTCTCTATAAAAGCAGAGGGTGAAACAGAATTCTGTTGAGGCACTTCGGTGCAAGGCTGTGGCAGTGGCAGTGACAGTGATGGGACTAGCAGCAGGATAGGTCTGAGACCACTGTAAGGACCAACTCCCTAAGGAGACAGCCCTGCAGAGGAGCAGCATCTGTGCATGGACAAGGTAACCCTGTCCAGTTTCTTCTTTGTAATACAGACGGGCTAGTGCAGGCTTGGGAGTTTGTAAGGTGCCCAACAAAAGCTGCTCCACTCCAAATAAGTGAGGTAGTCTGAAGTTTAAGCCCCAAGTGTTCTCCTAGTTAACAAGTGAGCTGATGAGAGTACCAGGCAGCAGCTCTGCATGAAGCTAATACCATCAGGCCCAAGCTGAGAAGGCTTGGGTCTGGTCTATGTAAGGAAACTGTGACACGTGTAGACTGGTGTTTTAGAAAGGTAGCTCTGGAGAATTGTAGCCAGGCATGGATGAAGCTTCTGTGCATGCTTACCCTGTTTAACAGATGCACACTAGCTCTGCAGATTCCACAGTACAGCTCACAGAATGTGTAGCTCTCTAACTTATGGACTTGAGCTAATATCTTGAGTTTGAATCCTACCTCTATCCTTCTTAGCTTTGTGCCTTCGGGAGAACAGCAAGGCATCCCCGAGCCTTACTTGTATAATGAGAATGGTCTTTTGGGGGGAGGAGGGAAGTTCAACACTGGTGATAAAGTCCAGGGCCTTGTCCTCTCTAGGCAAGTACTCCACCTCAGCTCTTCGTTCTTTGAAAAGGATTTCCCTTGTAACTTGGTCTTGCCCTGACCTTGCTGCCTCTATTTCCTAACTACTGCAGTGACAGACACAGGGAGGCCACCACCCACAGGTATGATATTGGTAGGACTTATTTCATGAGGCAGCTGTGATTAAGACAACAGGGAGGATTAATGTAATAAGCAGTCTTAAGCATAATAACGACATTTATAGTAAAATATACCTCATACATTTTTAGACCAATACTGTTATAGAACTGTCTCCTGGTTTCCAAAGACCTCTGAGGTCTTAGCCCCAGTTAAGTTGAGGCCCTTGGGAAGGGGCGATTCCTCACTCATTTAGTCTCTGATTGTTGAGTGGACGGCAGATTACTGGATCAGTCACTGTGTTTGGGGTCTGAAGACTTACCTTACTCTGATTCTGCTTCTGTTCTTGGAAACTTGAGTTTTAGGGTAGGTCGCTAACACTAAACGAGAACCTCTAGTTTTCCTGTGTGTTCCCACAAGTCCAGCGGTACGGACAGTGAAGAGATGCAGAGAAGTGGGCGTTACTTCAGAGTTGGCAGCCTGTATTTCAGCTGTGCGTATTACATTTAATTTGGGAATTGTGTGCATAGAAACTTTAAGTGAAGCCCTTTCCATTCTAGCCCATGATGATGCCATATGGTCAGTTGCCTGGGAGACAAACAAAAAGGAAAACATCGAAACAGTGGTCACAGGATCCCTGGATGACCTGGTGAAGGTCTGGAAATGGTGAGCACCTCTCCCCTTTCAAAACCATGGAAATTAGGGCCAAGGGTTTTGCTTCTGGCCTCTCAGTTGCTATAAATAAAGCATTGATTTTTTTTTTTTTTTTAACCAATAAAGCAATAACAGCATAGTAGCTTTAAAACAACAACTTTTTTTTTTTCTCGTTTGGTTTCCTGATATGTGGAATTAAAGCTCTATGTGGTAGAGAGCCCCAGAGTTAACCCTGGCAACATTCTGTGTTTAGTTCTCAGGTTTCTGCATTTCATTGACCATTTGATGGTAATGTCCAAGGATGTAGAAGTTTTGATGCCTGTGCAGTGCTTTGTGTGTAAAAAACCATTTTTCTGTCCCTATTGTAGGCGTGATGAGAGGCTGGAGCTCCAGTGGAGCCTGGAGGGACATCAGCTCGGGGTGGTGTCTGTGGACATCAGCCACACCCTTCCCATTGCTGCATCCAGCTCTCTAGATGCTCATATTCGCCTCTGGGACTTGGAAAATGGCAAACAGATGAAGTCTATAGATGCAGGACCGGGTAAGACCTCTACGTTTAGGCGAGATGCTAGGAGTCCAGAGTCTTCTTTCAGACCGTTAAGGATAGACTGTTTCTAGTTCAGAACTGCAGGCACTCCTATCTAATTCAACCCAGATGTCACTTTGGCCACACAAGGGAGTTAGACTGAGTGATGAGCATACACTAAAGACAACCTTACATAATTTCAGGCCAGGTTTGGCTGCCAGATGGATTGTAGTGCTGTACTTATGGGAAAGCCAAACCAAACCAGTTTTTTGGATTTGAGAATTGAGAGTTTGGTATTGTGGAGCCGTGCTGGGCATGCTAGTGGGTCTCTACTTGACACATTCTGAGGAGATACATTCACTGCTTTCCAGAAGGCTCCAGTCTGAATAGTGGTTATCTTTATTAATTGTGGTCAAAGTGTCTGGGTTCTAGTGTGTGGCACACAGAGAGAAAGGAACAAGTTCGTGGATCTTTTTAAAAATACTGTGGAGCAGTGTTCCTGCTCCTCAGCCTCAATGGACATTATCTGAGATGGTAAGGGACAATTTTACTGGACATAGAACAAACAGTATGACATTCCAGGATTCCTTTTAGCCTCCTATTTACTTAAAATGCCTATGTGGTCCTCACTAGCAAAGCCTGTTGTGCTTCAGTGGGCAGTGATTTCGAGAGATGCAGAGAGCTTGACATCACTGCATACTCCTGTGGTGATTCCAGAAGAGCTGCTCAGGTGCTTGATGGAGCTGATTCCCCAGTAGACTTGCCTCCCTCCAGTTATGCTCACAGCTACTGTCAGCCACATATATACATATATGTGTGTGTTTATATATATGGAGAAAGAGAGGGAGGGAGGGAGGAGGCTCTAGGACTTGTAAGGACAACGAGTAGTCTAGGAATGAGTGCCTCTCTCCTTAGAAACAGTAGTCCTTGGCTTACTACTAGAGTTTTTGTTGAGACTATGCATGCCCAGTTCCTGTTTGAATCCTCTGAAATACCCATTAAGAGTAGGACTGAAACGTGTATCTGGAAAAAGCCACTCGGATATTTTGTGACTTCCCAGATGGTTGTCTGTGCCTACACCCTTCTCTGTTTGCATTATTCATGGAGAACAGGGATCTCTACCATTCTGCAAAGCCTGTTAGCAACCGAACATAAGGAGCATCGAGGAGAGAAGGGCATAGATTAAAGATTTTTTTTTTTATAACATGTTATTTATTTCTTGTGTGTGAGCGCCTGTGTGTATGTGTGTGTTCGCCTGCTGAGCAGTCTTTCTGATCCTACTGCTGCTTTTTCATTTTGGGTACCTGCACCCCTCAGGACAGTGACACTGGCTACTGTGTATTTGTTGTGGCTTTATATACATCATGCATGAAGAAATGAGTACTGCTTTGGTCCTAAGTGAAAGGATTCTACCTGTCCAGCTTGCTTTTCCTTCTGCTGGGTTGTAAAGGTTACTGGGTTGCTTTTGATATGTTTTAGGAGTCGGGTTTTGGAGTTTTAGATTTTTTTTTTTTTTTTTTTTTTTTGTTTTTCGAGACAGGGTTTCTCTGTATAGCCCTGGCTGTCCTGGAACTCACTTGGTAGACCAGGCTGGCCT
>NC_034599.1:49667949-49674030 GCF_900095145.1 Mus pahari | reverse complement strand
CCTCCCAAGTGCTGGGATTAAAGGCGTGNGCCACCACGCCCGGCGGAGTTTTAGATTTTTGAGACATGGTCTTAGGTCATGCTAGCCTCAAACTCATAGCTGCTGCTGCTTCTTAGCCTCCCAAGAGCTAGAGTTACAGGCACTTGGGGTTAAAGGTGACTGTTATTGCAAAGAATAAAGTGGTTAGTTGTGCGTTGGGGGGATAGAGGTGGGACTCTATTCAAAACTAGGTCAAATCTTGGTCAGATAAAGGGAGCAAGCCTTGTTGCCATCAGCTAATTAGTGAACACCTTAGACGGGTCTAGGTTTAATGAAGCTAGGGACAGCAGACTCCTTGAATATGTACCACCACAAAAGGAACAGAAAGAGGAGAGAGAAAATCCTGGTCTTGACAAGGAAACTGAAAATAGACAAGCAAACCTGGAGGAATGAGTCCATTATTGGCACAAAAGGCCAGCCGCTGACACAGGAATACCAGAGGTGGCAGTGTAGGGGTCCCTGCACATCACATCTATAATGCCCACAGGAAGAGAAAAGCAATTCTCTGAAAGGAGGAGGAATTTAGAGTTTGGAATAAACATTTTACTCTGCAAGTATTAAGATGAAATCCTAGAGTGCCGGTTTCACTGAGAGATATGCATCGTTTCTGTTTTGTGACTGAAGACATCTGGTAGTAAAGGATCTGTCTTGCAAAGATAGGATGGGTCAGATTAATTCGAAAGAAACATTTTATTTATTTATTTTTAAAGATTTATTTTTTATATATAAGTACACTGTAGCTATCTTCAGACACTCCAGAAGATGAAGTCAGATCTTATTATGGATGGTTGCTCTGGCCCCGCTCACTCTGCCCTACTCTCTCAGCCCTGCAAGAATCATAAGCTTTGAAAAATAAAACGTTTTCTGTTAGCCATTTCCCCTGTAAATATCTAATAGGATTTTAAATAACATACTCCTTTTTGGACCTAACATAGATAGGGAGTGGCAGGAGCTGGTGTTGGGCTTCTTTAAGGAACAGAACTGAGAGAATATACCATACATATAATTACATAATATACTAAAGGGGGGAGGTTTACTAGGTTGGCTTAGATGGTTGGTCCAGGTGGTCCAGTCATACCTGCCTCACATTAGAGAGCCTGAGAATCCACCAGTTGCTCAGCCCAGGAGACTCAGCAGTCCCAGCCTGGCCCTGAAGACCTGGAGGATTCCTAAAAAGCGGCTGGTCTCAGTCTGCAGTGCATCCTGAAGAAGTAGGTTCTTATTCTGTGAAAGAATGCTGCCAAAGCAAGGTAGATCATGGAGAGTGCGGGCACATAGGCAGAAAGCAAAGCTTCCTCCTCCTGTGCCCTTTCATCTGAACTGTCACCAGAAGGCACCACCACATTACAGTGGGTCTTCTGCTCCGTATAACCTGATAAGAAAACTTTCCACAGAAGTGCTCGGCTGCTTTTGCTTTAGTTGACTTTAGATGCAGTCCAGTTGACATTGGAACTGGTGACAGCAGAGTCTCTCAGGCCTCCAGTGCCTCGGAGATTGTTCCTACACAGGGGAACAGAACGAACACTGCCCTCTCATTTAACATTAACATCAATGACATTAGAAAGCCATTGAGGCCTAGGGAATTTAGTTGCTCAGTGAGTAAAAGCACACTGGCACACAAGCATTAGAATTTGACTTGAGATCTCCAGAACCCAGGGGAAGCAGGAGAGAGGTGGAGACGGATGGTTCCCCTGACATACACAGTGGGGAGCAGGTGACTCTGTCTCAGGTGCAAGTTGACTACTGATGCCTGACCTTGTCCTGTCAGGACACATTCTGTAGCGTGATCACATGCTGCTATGGCGTCCATGTGCATACTTAACACAAGTGTATGCACACACCACAAAAAACAGGGTTTAAAGCAGATGAAGACTGATTATAAAACATTTTCAGGTCTTGATGGTTGTAAATTTTAATTTTGAAACAAACATTTAGTAAGTAAAGAGATGAGGTTTAAAGACAGCACCAGGGTGGGGTGTGCATGAAATGTTTTATTGTGAAGTACTAGGGATGGGCGGTGGCTCCTGAGTGCTTGGGCCTTTGTCTCCCTGCCACGGGCTCCAAGGCCTGCCTCTCCTTCACCATCTCATAAGGTAAGAAGACTGCAGAAGAGCCATGGCCAGCATCACTGAGCCCACCCCAGGAATGAGGAAGGTGACTTAGGAAGGAGTCCCGTTCTTCTCTGTGCCGGTGTGAGGCATCTCCTCTTCAAGACTAGGCTTAGGAAAGTGGCCAGGCATGCTGTAAAATAGGTTGCTGACTTGGCTCCTAAAGCTGCTGGGTGGTTAGCTGAGACAGGTCCCCAGGTCGCTAAGAAAGATGCGGAAGCACTGTTGGCAGCCCAGATGGAGACCATGTGCATGTGTGCAAGACCTGCACAGTGCAGCTGGGGACACTGGTATTTTAGTCCACATGCATTGAACTGAGTCAACCGAAGTCCATAGCATCACTTCACAGCTGACTCTTAGTGATTCTACATTGCCTGTGAGTCTGTAGTGTATGCTTTCTGTTGTAGTCTTTTAAGACTGTTTTTGGTAATTTTCATTTATAGCTTACGTGAGGTAAAATTTCACCTGTGTAATTACTCTGAAATTCGCCATTTTAAGTGTATGGTTTATTGAATACATTTCTACAGTTGGGCAGCTATCATTGTAGTGCCTTTATGGATGCTCCATGCCCAGAGGATTCCCTCATGTCCACTTACATATTGTTCCTCTGACAGACACTGCCACAATCTCTGTCTCTGCTCTCTGCCTTAACATTTCCATCTAAGTGGGTGTTCAGTGTCTTACTCATCTCCATTGTTTTTCAAGTGCTTTTGAGTTTTCATCTATTTTGTTGACAGAAATATTCTTTCATGAGGATACACCGTAGCTCCCTAATTTATCAGTTGAAGTCGTAGACTGTTTGCAGTTTGAGCTGCTTATGACTAAAGCTGCTGTGGCGGTACGAGCCTCAGTTTGTGCTCACTTTCCTGTCCCAGGAGTGGACTGCCGAGCACGGTGTTTGCTTTCACCTAAGAAACTGTCAAACTGGTTTTCAGAGTGGCTGTCCCATTTTACATTGCCACCAGAGTGTGGACGTTCTCATTTCTCATGTCTGTGTCAGCTCTGGGCATTGCTCAATCCCTATTTACTTACTATTTATTTATTTACTTGATGTGAGAATCTCACAAAATTTAAACTTGGTAAAGAAGTTTCCCAAATCAGGAAAGGTTTTCTCCAAGTGTAAGACTGTCCATTTGGTGCTGAATCAGGACACCGTCTCTCTAATTTAAAGGACTCTGTTTGAAGAAACTCTAGTTTGTATTAAACTCAATCTGTTCTCACTGGGTTCTTCCCTTTTGCTTCCTTTCTAGTGGATGCCTGGACTTTGGCATTTTCTCCTGACTCCCAGTATCTGGCAACAGGAACTCACATGGGGAAAGTGAACATTTTTGGTGTGGAAAGTGGAAAAAAAGAATATTCTTTGGACACTAGAGGAAAATTCATCCTTAGTATTGCATATGTAAGGAGACCTCCCTATCGAGTCTTATAGCCCTCTGCGCAGATCCTGCTGTGCTCATGAGGCCCTGCTTTGTTGGTGTGCTTGCTGACAGACAGACAGACCTGAAGCCAGCAGGATGGCTAACTGTATCATCTCAACACATCCATCTCTCCTTAACAGAGTCCTGATGGGAAATACCTGGCCAGCGGAGCCATAGACGGAATCATCAATATTTTTGACATTGCAACTGGAAAGCTTTTGCATACGCTGGAAGGTATGCATAACTTCTCATCCTATGTTGTGCTCACTGGATGAATTAATCTGGTCACACAGCAAGAGTGCTTCTTTGTTAAAATGTTAAAGTCTAAATTGTTTTAATCTCTGTTGGAAACCTTAAGTGTCACTATGTGTTAGACCTAGAACTATGGAGCTGATGTGGACAGGTAGTTCTTACGGTGTCAGGTACTTTCTTAGTAAAGGAGGCTGCTTCTGACATGTGTGTCTGCGCTCTCTCTCCCTCCCTCCCTCCCTCCCTCCCTCCCTCCCTCCCNTGCCTCTCTGCCTCTCTGCCTCTCTGCCTCTCTGCCTCTCTGCCTCTCTGCCTCTCTGCCTCTCTGCCTCTGCTTCCGCCTCCCCCTCTCCCTCTCTCCCTCTCTCCCTCTTTGCCTCTGCTCCTCTTCCCTTCCCTCCCTCCCTCTCTCCCTCGAGACCTCCCTCCTTCCCTCTTCTTTTCTTCATGAGCTTTGTGATTGGAAGGCTTCTCCTTTTTTGTGCTCATTTGATACCAGATGAGAATATTTGTGCTTACTCTCCACACTGGAGACCCTGGGAGGACAGAACAAGAGAGAGCTCACTCCTCTCATGTATGATCTTGAATTCTAACCAAGTATACAAATTATCTTCTCAGTTTACCATTCACCCAAGAACAAGAGATTTGATCAGAATATCATATTATTTGTCCAACCTTATAAATCAGAAGCAGTCTGTATTTCCATGTTTGGCTATATTTATACTTGAGTTTTTTGTATTTTAGGTTTATAATTGTGTGTGTTTGTGTGTGTGTGTGTGTGTGTGTGTGTGTGTGTGCGTGTGTGCGTGCGCGCGCGCGCGTCTTGTACCTGCCTATAAAGGCCAGGCTTTTTTAATTGCAGATTTAAAAAGTCTGAATTGCAGGTTTTTTTTTTTTGTATATTTTAAGGTTTTTAATTATGTATATGTCAGAGAGAGAAAGAGAGAGAGAGAGAGAAATTGAGAGAGAGAGAGAGAGAAATAGAGAGAGAGAGAGAGAGAGAGAGAGAGAGAGAGAGAGAGAGAGACTGACTCTGTGTGTGTCTGCCTACAGAGGCCAGAATTTTTAATCCCTTGGAGTCAGAATTCCAGGTGATTGTGAGCTGCTAGCTGTTGGGTGCTAGGAACTGAACTTGGGTTCTCTGAGAGAGCAGTACATTCTGTCGCTCCACCCCCTGGGTGCTTTTATTTTAGCAGTGGGTAATTAGAGAAGGGTGTGGCAACGGGAGGAAGGGTCTCGTCAGGGCCACTCCAGCTCAGTGATTATTGGTCACTGAAAGGGCACAGTTAGCAGGAAGCGAGCAGCTGCCAGCTTAACAGCTTTTCTGATTTTCAGGCCATGCGATGCCCATTCGCTCCTTGACCTTTTCCCCTGACTCCCAGCTCCTCGTCACGGCTTCAGATGATGGCTACATCAAGATCTATGATGTGTGAGTTACTACCTTCTCCAGAGTAAAGGTTGCAGCACCAGTAGCAACTTGTCCCCTTACTGTGAGGAGCCATTGTGTCCCCTTACTGTGAGGAGCCATTGTAGGAATTTGCTACCTGTTCATGGCCATGAGTCAGCTCTAAGGTTTTGGGCTTCCCAGTCATTCCTCCTCAGCCAGCCCTTCCTGCTGGAGCTTAGAGAGTGTTCCTGAGGTCTCTACGGAGCAAATGTGCATCTGTGTAGTCCTAGTAGGATTAGATACTGCTGTTTTTTCTCAGGCAGCCAGGTGTTTTGGCTCATGGTCTACAGTTCTTTTGGGTAGATGTGGGCTGTGTTGTATGCACCCGGGGAAATGGAGCTCTGGGCTGTAGCTGGCCTGGAGGGACAGTGAAAACCTAGAGCCTCAGGGCCCTGCTGTTATCCAGGCTAGCGTCCCGTCAGGGAACCCTGGGTTGGTAAGCTGCCTCATAGCTCTGGGTGGGGAGCCTTTCGAAATATGTTCTGCACGATGGTGTAGGAGTGATCGGGTGACATATGTCCCCATCTCCACCACTGAGGGCCTGCACTGCTCTCCTTCTCTTGAGTCCCTCCCACATCCCCTCATCCCACTGCTATTGCAGGAAATGCCGTGTATTGTCCCGGGTTTCATGAGTCTCCCTGCTAAGTGAGCCTCTGGTTCTTTACTCCCCAATTCTTTTTTTTTTTTTTTTTTTTTTTTTTTATTTTTTTTTTTTATGTAATTATACTGTAGCTGTCTTCAGAAACTCCAGAAGAGGGAGTCAGATCTCGTTATGGATGGTTGTGAGCCACCATGTGGTTGCTGGGATTTGAACTTAGGA
>NC_034599.1:49631631-49667323 GCF_900095145.1 Mus pahari | reverse complement strand
TTTTTTTTTTTTAAAGGTAATCATCATTATTTTAATCAAAGAATTTGATGATCTTGTATTCTTGTATTTACAGCACAAATTATAACCATCTTAGGGAGAGTGCCTCCCCTTTATCTCTCCGCTCTTCTTTTTGTGTGTGTGTGTGTGTGTGTGTGTGTGTGTGTGACTATTTATTTTATTTATTTTATTAGATATTTTCTTTATTTACATTTCAAATGTTATCCCCTTTCCTAGTTTCCCCTCCAAAAATCCCCTATCCCCCACCCCCACCTGCTCCCCAGCTCACCCACTCCCATTTCCTGGCCCTGGCATTCCCCTATACTGCTCTAAAAATTTGTCTCTCGTATTTGATGCTGCTTCACTAAAAATGGAATTTTTGACATATGGTCATTCTGATATTATGCCCTGCCATGTGAGCAGAAATAGTTCACTAACCAATTCATCAATTAGAGTTCCCCAAAGTAGCTTCTCCATTGTTTGAAAATTTCTTCTTTCAGACAACATGCCAATTTGGCTGGCACACTGAGTGGCCATGCATCCTGGGTGTTGAATGTTGCGTTCTGTCCTGATGACACTCACTTTGTCTCCAGGTATGTACAAGTCTTAAATTTCTAAACCGCTTGGCAGGGGGAGCAGTGTTCTGGGAATGTGCTTTAAAATTGAACGAGTACATTACATACAGACCTTTTAAAATTCTGAGGCCAGAGAGATGGCCCAGCAGTTAAAGATACCTGGCGACTCTTCTATTTCCAGCACCCACATGGCGGCTCACAACCATGTGAAACTACTCCCAGGGGATCCCACGTTCTGGTCTACTGGGATACTTTTAGACAAAATACTCGTATGCATAAGGCTAGGCATAATGGTAAAATCCCTTAATCCCAACCTTGGAGTGGTAGAGGCAGGTAGACTTCTAAATTCAAGAGCAGACTAGTCTACATAGTGAGTTCAGAGCCAACTAGAATTATGTAGTGAGATCTTGTCATCCCTCCATCCTAAAATTCAAATTGCCTTTGCTTACTCTAGTTTTTAAAGGGTTTTGTTGTTTTGATTTAAGTAAACTATTGAAATCTTAGATTTTTTTCTTAGAAGTCTAAGTTTCCACTTAGTATAACTCTGACATATCCCCATGTTCCAAAAGGAACTTAGAATCTGCAAATCTGCCTATAGTGTGTTTTTATAGATACTAGTGATGTTCAGGCCCCTGGAGGCCAAGGTGGTTGAGAAACATGGACTGGAGTTGATGAGCATTGCTCAATGGTTCTAAGTGCTCTTGACATTTCTACAGACCTCCCTCTCATCCAGGAATGGGTAGATAGGCTTAAGGCTCCTGATGACGGTACTTGGCGGGAGAATCTTGGCTGCCCAGTGAGGAGATAGTCATCTGGTGACACCTGTACCCCAGCTCTGTAGCAACAAGGGACCCTCTAAAGGCAGAAGTGTGTAAGTCTGCAGAGGAGTTTAGGATAACTCGGTGTTCTCATCCTAACATTTGCTTTTGAAACAGTTCATCTGACAAAAGTGTGAAGGTTTGGGATGTTGGAACAAGGACCTGTATTCACACCTTCTTTGATCACCAGGATCAGGTATGGAATAATAAGCATTTAAACTCCTTCCATTTAGGTTTCCTTTATAGTCTTTGTGTTGGAGTTAAGAGTGACAGACAGGAGGCAAGCCCCCTACATGTGCCAAGACACATGACTTAGCCACACCTCCTCCTTTGAAGTTACACACCTATGCCTGGGATCCTTTTCTGGGTACTTGTAGACGGTCTTCTTCTTTGGGTGGTTCCACTGCTTAACATAATCATCATTTACATTTTTGGAGTTATCCAGGGATGATTTTTTTTATAGGTCAGAGAATGTTACAGGTTGTTCACTTGTAATGATAGTGCTAAGCCTACTTTCCATCTTCGTAAGGCAAAGGAGATGGTAACATCTTTGTAGATTGTTCTTGGTCCTTACTGTTTATAAGAGTCTCCTGGGAGATCTTAACATGCCACTTGTTCACTGAGGGCAGTGGTACATGCTGCAGTCTGACTTGGAGGCAGAGGCTGGAGGATCTGCACTGGCAGTTACTTACCTGGCATGTGTCAGGTCCCAGCTTCAACCTTCCGTACAGAAGAAAATGGATTCTGATCCACTTGGTGCTTCATGGGCCTTTCTTGACCAAGGAAGGGGAATTTTAAAACAGTCTTGCCCTGTAGCCCAGACTGGTCTTGAACTTGGTGTAGTCTGCCTGCCTTTGTCTGGGATTGCAGGTGTGAACCCCTCGCCCTGCTGAGACTTTCAGCCTCTCCTGCATGTTGTCATCACTGCTGGTTCCAGCCACTACAGGTAGCAAAGGGTTGAGAGCCAGGGCCATGGTTCTCAACCTAGAATCAAACAACCCTTTCACAGGGGTCATGTATCAGATATTTCCATTACAGTTCATAACAGTAACACTTATGTTAACACAGTAAGTTATGAAGTAGCAACTAAAATAAGTATGGTTGGGGACACCACAGCATGAGGAACTGTCTTAAAGGGTCCCACACGGCACGAGGAAGGCTGAGAGCCATTGGTCTGGAGTAACGAGGCAGCATAAAAATTAAAGTGCTCAGAGCAACATCAACAAGGAAAATCAGCAGATGGATAATTTGAATGCTTTTAGATATCTTCCATGCTCCTGGGTGTATCTTATGCTTAACCAGCGTAATTACTATCTATACTGCTTTGTGTTAAGTTATTGCAGTGAAGCTGAAGAGTTGAGTCTTGGTAGTCCACTGCTGACTTTAAGCATTTTCTTAGTCAGTCCTAGCTGTGTTGCTTATTTTGTGGGGTTGTTGTGATGGTGCTTCAGAGGAAGATGTTTGCAATGGAAGTGAGGCCCTCGTATGGCCTGAAACCAAGGTTAGCCTCCAATCTCAAGGTGAGGGCATAGCCTGACAGTGATAATTCCTAGTAATTACACAGTTAACTCAGCCATGTTTATTCTGAGAGAGAATACGAAGTCCAGTTCAGTGCACAGCCAAGGAACTGAGTGGTGCTCAGGAGCTCTTGGCTCTTTGGGAAAAGGGTAAATACTGACCCTGTTGGGGTAGGCGTGAGTGGCTTGCATTGCAGTCTTCCCTACGGCTCCTCCTGGAAGCATAGTGCTGGCCCAGGCAGGAACCCACTTCATGGCACTACCCCTGGATCTGCGTCTTTGAAAGGGTAGTAGATTGTCGTTATCCTAGGGAGGAGAAGTACTATTCCATAACCAGAGGAAGTGGCCCAGTTAGACATTAGGCTCCATCCTTGGGCTAGTCTAGATTCAGAAGGAAACGTGCTCACTCCTTAAGCATTCCTTACCAAAGAATACAGGAATTAGAAGGCTTTATGGATTTATTTCTTTAATTTGCAGGTTTGGGGAGTAAAATATAATGGAAATGGATCAAAAATTGTATCTGTTGGAGATGACCAGGAAATTCATGTCTATGACTGCCCAATTTAAACACCAGCATCTTCGGGGCCAGTGCTTCAGACTACACAGGGTTGATCATGACATTCCTCAGATTTTTTGGCACACTTAAATAAAGTACAGCATATATTGTAGAAATTTTGTAGATACAATATAAATCTTTCCTGTTTTATTGGAAATATTCTTCATATTTTAATGTAAATAAAGCATTCTTAATGCAACCGCCTGCATTTGTGAACGTGCTGTTCTTTAACCATTTGACGTTAGTGAAGGAGAGCACCTGCCTGCCTGAGACGGGGATCCAGGTGCTCACTGGGCTTGAAAGGCAGCTCTCTGTTCCCGGGTGATACCAGCCTATTTCAGAATGGAGTTCTGAAGGAAACAGGCTGAGTGCACTGGAACTTTGTGTCATCCTACCTGCCTGAGCATTCCTCCACGTGTCTATTTAAAATGCCCCCTTTGCCACATCCTCTCTCCCTGTTCTTTTTAGAGAGGTCTGACCTACTGGCAGCCTGCCTTAGCCTGCCTTAGCCTGCCTCAGACTAGAGTTCCAGCACCTTAGGCCTTTTCTGTAGTCACCTCTGGACTGGGTCTGCATGGTAATGGGGAAGGTTTCAAACATTAACATCCCGATGCTTGTTGCTTCTTACTGAAACTGTGTGCCTGGTCACATTGTGCCTGTCCTCAGGCCTAGCTCCTTAGAACAGTCCAGGCTGGTTTCCCACCTCCCTTGCTCACTCCCCTGTAACTATACTGTCCTATTTCCCTGGCCTCAGTGTCTCCTCCTCAGACAGGTCTACACCCTCACAGTTCAGAGGCTCTACAGATGGTAGCTTCTCAGAGTCCTTGTCCCCCGTTCCCTTCTGCTCTTCCCCGCTACTCCAGCTCTCTACTGTGGTTCACTCTGATCGGATTGCTGCATTCATCCCAAGTCAGAGTTCCCCAAGAGAAAGTTTATTACTTCTATCAACTAGTGTGAGATAGTCTGGCATGTAACACTGGTAAGTGCTCAAGAAAAGAAACAGCAAAGCCATTTGTCTCATACCAGTTCAATTTTAATTTTAAAGTGGAAAATGTACAGGTGGGACGGTTAAGCAACAACCTATAGATTCATAACAAGGAGCTGAGTCTAGTTTTGTCCTACACAAGCTAGGTAGTAGCTTTCCAACAGTGATCTATTTGTCTGTCACAGCACAGAAACGCCACCCTGGAGTGGTGGTCCATTTATTAATTGGAGGAAGCATGGCCTGTCATGCCATGGCCTGTGGTCAAAGTGAGCACTGTACTTTGAAAAACTTTGTTTTACTAGCCAGCAGTTTGTTTCAGGAGCCTGGTCCCGCTAGCTGGCTTACAGGTCTCATCTGCCCTCTGACCCCCCCCCCCCCCCCAAGGAGAGATTCCTGGTCTGTGTCAAACTCTGGTACCATAAAAAACGAAGTAAGGGTGGATCTGACAGGTTATCCCAGCAGCTTAAAAAGCAGAGTATTTAACTTCATTTGTAGAAAAGAAGGGAGTGGTTACGGCTAGAGGCTGAGGTAGCCTTTATTTAAAGTGCAGTCTACTTGCCAGGAATAAAGTAGTAACTAGGACGCGTTCCCAAGCAGCTGTCATTGCCAGCCAGTTCTCACCACACATCACAAGCAGAAAGCCCTTTGCAGTATGGCTGTACAGTGAGAACAACGGGCCTTTGGGAAGGAGGAAATACTGAGGGGTCTGCACCATTGCACACCCTTAAGACGTTAAGCTGGTGTGCCGGGAACTAAGCCACCAGCACTCCCCTTTGGTTGTTTCTGCAGCTGGTCAGGGCTGCCAGGGATACTATGAAGGGCTTAGCTTTCCTTAGGGAAAGCACTTTGGTGGGACAACACTGCAAAGGTCGTCAACAGATGATCATTAAGAGCACAAAGAACAAGATATGGGGTTACAGGCAAATGGCTTTATTGGCTTATCGTTTAAAATGGGCTTGTCATCACAAGGCTTGGGAAGTTCAGAAAACTTCCAAAAGAGATGTTCAAACAACCCCCTTTCTAACCAGTCAAGGGGAAAGAACAGTATGCCCCAGACTGTCTCTGCAGCTTTGGAGTCCAGCCTACTCGGTATGAACCAGGCATGCTGGGCCTCCTGCAAGCCATACGTGGGCTTTTACTATCTAAGAGTTCTAGAGTCTAGATTCAGAAATGTTACTAGCAGACCTGAGCTCATACCCTCGGTGACTCTGCCAAGGGAGGAAGGGGAGAAAAACCACAGACTAGAGATGGGCCAGACACCCACCTTCTGGGCCTTTGTTAGGGGCCAAGAGAGGTCCTCTGGGCCTACTGTGGGAATGAACAAAGCCACTAAGAAGCACAAAAGGTCAATGTGGTACTGGCATCTCCAAAATAAGTCCTGAAAGTACAAATGAAAGATTCCATATGCAGACTAGAGGGGATTGAACTTAAAACATTTAAATATAAATCAAGCTATAACTTAAGTTACAACTAGAAGAGAAACAATAAAACCCAAGAGATCCTCAGCAGTGGGGACTGCTGAACACATACACGGGACACCCCAAACATGAGGCTATTAAAGCGATGCCATTTTCATTGTGCCAAGTTTACATTCATCATGTACTAGAGTCCAACCAGGCCAGGCCACACCGCACCATCATGCTGTCTGGCACTGCACGCCTGCGCGGGGCCCTTCGTCATCTTCCTCATAGGCCTCCCTGTGCTGGCGCCAGCTCTGCTCGTTGGGATTGAACTCCTTCAACTCCACCTGATCCATGTCATCTGTGATCCTCACCTTCTGCCGAGGCGGAAGCAGAGCCTCCAGCTGAGGAAGCTTCTCCTGAGAGAGCCACTGTTTTTCAGGGAAGACGACCTGCAGAGGAGAGCACAGAGGGAGTGGTCTTTCTTTGCTTTCTGCCAAGGTGGTGGACGCTACGTCTCAGGAGAGTCGAGGTGCACTTACTAAAAACTGTATGATCATCATCCCCTTCTCCAGAGGGGCTTTGTAGATAGGCATTCCCTCGTTGCGGATACACTTCAGGTCCCCGTGCTTTATCACCTCACCTGCCACAAAGAAGGTTCATGTATGAAACAGGAAGATGAGGGGAGCCTGGAAAGGTTAACCTCCCTCTAAGGAGAGGTAGGGTGGGCTCTAATGGCCTTGCAGTGATGGGCAGAGGAAGGAGTCCTGTCCCTGTCAGGCATTAAACAGGGGCTGGGGCAGGAGACTGGCCCTGACCCACATCAGGAAGCAGCAAGTGCATTGAGCTCTGCCATACTGGAGAGCCTGGCTTCCGGCGGGGCTAGTTTGTGCACAAACAAGATGGCTGCTGCTCACAGCTGCAGGCAGAGCTTAGAAAGCGATTCACAGGAGTCTCCCAGTTACTTCCCGTACCCCGCCCATCAGCTTCCAGAGGCTGGGCATCCCAGGTGGGTGCTGGGTGGCACTTGCTCTCCTTAAACTGGTGCATTAGGATATTCTCTGTACCACATGCTCTGCCTTGTCTATATTGGCAAGCTCTCTAAAGGCATCTTGGGAAATTAGTACCTGGGGCACTTAAGACTCTCCTCCAAGGGTTATTTCTTGCTAGGCTTGGAAGAGATTAGGGATCCAAAAAAAAAAAAAAAAAAAAATCAGGAAAATACTCCCTTCAGTCATGAAAATGGACAAAGGCTGGGCTGCTGTAGCTCACTAGTCCAGAGGCTGTCAAGTATGTACAAGTATGTGTTCAGTCTGCAGCCCCATAGAACATATGACGATGTGGATGGGACAGAAGGAACTGAGGACTGGCTGACTCAGTAGTTCCTCCCTTGGGGAACAACACACTATACAGAAAGTGAAATTTCTTTCACAGAAACTTTTCAAGTCCATCAGGAGTTTTAAAAATTCAGGATGCCAATGCACTCTACCCAGGGGCCATTCCTCATGGATGCCGGGTTCTGGGATGATTGCTCGGCTGATGGGCACAGGCTGCTGGGCTTCTTGTGTTGTTAGCGGGCTGTGTCATCAGTTGCTACTTCCTGCTGCTCCTTCCCCAGCCCAGCTCCCCAGGCTGCCTCAGATTTGCTGGGATTAGGAACCCAGAAGCCAGGAGTGGAAAAGCATGAGGGAGAAGAGAAAAGCGTGCACGCTCACTCACACACATGCACGCTCGCACACTCGCACGCTCACCCACCAGATACTAGGAAGGATTCTGAGCAGGTTCTCTGGATGCCCTGCCTTCTCTCCTACCTGAGCAGGAGTGGGTTTCTAAGGGTTTCTTTTCTGTCTCTCTGGGGCCTCTTCCTCATGCACCCCACTTCTGTCCTTGACTCCCAGCTTCCCCAAGGCTGGGGTTAGGGAAGGTAGCAAGAGCTCTCCCTACAACAGGCCCCACCCAGGGAACCCTGCCAGGATGACCTGACCTCATTATCCACTCTTAGCCTTAGCCGAGGATGGGCTTTTCCAAAGAAGTCACACAAATGCTGCCACTCCTGGCTCTCACAAAGGCTACGACCTGGGATATGAGGACATTTGGGGACTGAGACACACCACCAGGCCCAGTTCTGTTCGAAATAGGTGACCTAAGGCCTTGTGTGAAGTGCAGCCCTTCATCTCTGCCTCAAGTGACAGGGGGGACTGTGGAGTGGAGCCTAAAGAGAGGCAGCTCTGACGTTAGAATGTGACAGACTGCATCTCAGTGCAGGGTTTGACCTGCATAGGTACCTGATGTTAACTAAGTATATGCACATGGGGTAAAACACTTAGTGGCAAATCTCACATTGGTGGATTTTGTATATTTTTATCTCTACAAACTTTTGTAAGCTTGAAATATGTTTTCCTGAGACCGTCTCTTTCTTGTGCCTTTTTGTAAGTTTGACCAGCTTGCTCAAGCTCCTCACAGAGATTACAGGCTCGTACTAGCATACCTGGTTCATATGGTGCTGGGGACTGAACCTACAACTTCATGAGTGCTAAGCAAACAGACTACCAACTAAGCTACACCTCCCAACACGCACACCCCTACACACACCCAATCTCCACTGAAATGACATCTTGCTTTATAGACCAGGGTGGCTTCAATCTTGCAAATCCCTGGTTTCAGCCTACTGAGTGCTTGGATTACGTGCGTACACCATCATGCACAGCTGCAAATTTGGAACTCTGATTTTTAAAATCACCATACACTGGTCAATTTAGAAATGAAATGAGAAGGAATCAGAGGAGGGTGCCAGAGAAGACTGGAAAGAGAAGGGCAGACGGGAAGGGGAAGTGGCCCAGAGGCAGGATAGGTCCTGGAGTTGGCCACAGACACGGGTGCTTACCTGACCACAGGACTTCAGTTCCCGTGGCCTGTGCTGCAGGCTTATCAGCCAGTTCCAGACCCACCTCCAGACCCTCACTGTTGGTAAACCCTGCCTGTGTCTCGACCCCAGGACACTTAGATGGCTTAGCTTCCTCTGCACCATACAGGCATCTTGGCTGTGCACAACTGCCTTTATTACTAGCCCAGCCTCTATGCCGGTCCCTTCTAGCCAGGCGCTCTAGAGCCCAGATGGACCCCCGTGACTTCTGTAAACATCAGCTTCCTGAATGCTGAGAACCTGGCGACTGTGCTAGTGCTGAGAGACTGGACCTGGACCCAGGGTCCTGGGACCCCTTTTCAGCCCCAGGGGCTGCTCCTATTGTGTGGCAGTACCTGTGGAAGTCTCTCAAGACATGCTCCCAGCTGGTGTCTTTTTTTTTTTTTCCCCTCTTCAGGAAATCCTTATTTCAAAATGTTTTCATGTAACAGCTCAGAGAACAGAGGCACATACAAAGACTCAGACAGCAAAAGCCTGTCGCCAGCGCATTCTGCTACTCAAATGTTTACATTTATCCTTAGCTGGAAGATTCCAGATAAAATTTCAGGCTCAAAAGATTCTTGGGAGTCTAGGAGGATATTAGAGAAATCCATCGTATTTATTCTCTAGTCGCAGGTGGCAATCTCACAAGCAGGGCTAATGAGTTGGCCCGGCAGGTAAGGCCTTGCTGTGCGGACCTAATACCCGACCTCAGAGCTCTCTCTAGAGCCTGAGCTAGCAGAGAGTAGACTCTAAAGCCCTCTCACTCCACACACACACAGCACAGTAAACTGAAAGACATTGCATTTAGGGCTGAAGAGGTGGCGTGGCAATTAAGGATAGGCACTGTTCTTACAGCTCAGGACCAGAGGCCTGATCCCAGCACCCATGTCAGGCGGCTCCCGACTGCCCGGGACTCCAGCTGCAGGAGCTGCCTCTGGCCTCCAAGTGTGCATTTACACAAACACACACCCACACAGGGACACATGCACATGTGCATAACTAAAGTATTATCTTTAAAAGAATAAGATGATGTCATTATTCAGAGTGTCCTGCTGAGAAGGTGCAAGCCAGCCACGATGCGCAGTCTGTTAGCAGAACACTTGGAACATGGAAGTGGCGCTTACCTGACTTAGACGAAATGACAAGGACTCGATCATCCAACGTTTTTATTGTCTTCTTGAAGCCACAAAGAGCTTCAGAGAGCTGAATTTTCATTTTCATGATCAGATCCTGGCCTCGTCTCTGAAAGACACTATGATCCTTCTGATCAAGCACAATTATCACATCGCCAGGGTCCAGCTCAGGCTCCTGATCTCCTTCTCCATGAAACAGTATCTTTTGCCCATCCTTCATACCTATGGAACATCACCCTTCTGATTAGCCGCTTCTCACAGCCAGAGCTCAGAGCTTCTGAAGGGACAGAAATTTGGGGGGGGGGGTCTTAACTCATTAGCCCTCCCAGCCTCCCATGGGCACGGTGTCGGAGGACAAGCTGGGATAATCACCAAGCAAAGCTCTAATTCCAACACAGGCCCTGGGGGAGAAGGAAATAAGAGCCCACGTCCGACCGTATCACACTTCTCAGCCTCCAGTGCTGGGTGCTACACCTAGGGCACACACCACGAGGCCACCACCCACTTCCTGGTCCATGTGGGTCACGGCTCTACGGCTTGAAGGGGGGACTTGTAGACGTGCCTAATCTTTTTAAGATGTTGATGTACAGACACAGGGTAAAGGCATTATTTGAGGAAGTCTTTTTGCAGGTGGCCATTTGGGTTTTGGTCTCAACTGATGTATGACACATTTGTTGGAACAGAAAGTCAAAGAACTGGGATTTTGGGGAAAACAGAAGGAACAGAAATGGGCCTTAAGATGATGGTACCAGTGACAACAGCAAGGGAAGGCACTGCATCTGGGAGGATCTGGAGCAGCACAGGGGAGGCAGGGGAGTGGGGGTCTAGCATACAGGTCCAAGAACCTTAAGAGCTAAGACAACCAATGAACAGTAAAAGCCACTGGGAAAAATACTTGAGAAGATTCCCAAGGGATGCATTGAAAAGCGCAAGTAAGGGCAGCTGAACAGACTCAAGGGTCAAGACTTTTCAGAGCATCAGGAAAACCTCTAAGAGTTTCCCCGTGGCCTCACTAGTCCTTCCTCAGGCCAGGTCACAGGAAGGTGACCTGAGAAGGAACTCCCTGCAGCCTTTGTCTCTTAAGCATTCTGTCACACAAAGCCACACACCTGACCCCTGACCGTGTGTGTGCCCTGATTAGCAGGGCGGGCCCCTCCAGTGCTGAGTGCCCCTCCTCACCTTTCTCCACGTGCACCTCGATAATCTTCTTCTCTCGGGTCACCTTGGCACCGTTGCAGTTCTCACAGCGGTCCTTGGGGTTGATGCGCTCGCCCTGGCCCTTGCACTCGATGCACACAGTCTGGATCTGCTGCACCATGCCCGGCCCGATCTGCTGGATGTGGACCTGCATCCCCCGCCCCTTGCACAGGGGACACTTCTCCACAGACCCCTTCTTCCCACCGATGCCTGTGGAGGTGGGAGACAAGCAGAAGAGCTGTGGTGTTCCTCTCAGCAGGGAGCCACCTCTCCCACTGGGCACTGTGCTTAGCATCCTATACTTATGAAGACAACGTGGGGGGGGGGGCATTGGAAGAGAATAGTCAAGTAGATCATATCCAGATGTTAACACCCACGCCACAGGTGCACAACAGCCTGTGACTGTAGGGAACCACAGGACAGAAACCTCATCTTTGCAGGTCACCATACCCATCAGTGTGACAACATGGGTCATAGGGTCACCAAATTTTACTTTTCTTGAAAATGCAAACTTTACACATTAAGTAAGGGCTTACTGGGACACTGGCATGTTCACTCATGTGATGGCAGAACAAAGTCACAGATGTCTCCTGTCACATACTTGACAGGAAAACTCTGCCAACCCCTACATTAGGAGAACTGTGTCCAGATTCTGAAACTTTTAGAATGTATGCAAACATACTGAATAGATGTCCAGTCCAGAAAAATAAAAACATTTAGACTAACAGATATGGCTTCAGGGTTTCCTGCTTACAAATCCTGCTTGACTCCCACACTTGACGAGATGAGTTCTTTTTCTCTGAGCTAGGAAACAAGCTGAAGCGAGGATCTGAGCTCCGAGAGGCATTCTGATATTAGTTCTTACCTTCACATTTCTCACAAATTACATTTTTCTGGAGGGCCAGTTTCTTAGTGATTCCATTATATAAGTCTTCCAGAGTTACTGACAGCTGGTGGACAACATTCTTGCCTGCCGAGAGACAGAGCCAGTTAGTGGGACTGGCCAGACCACTGCCTTATACTATGTCCCAAGACTCTTCTGGAGGCTGAACACTAGAGTTGGGTCAGAGCCCGCCCTACCCCACAGGAAGCAATGCGTCATTAAACCAACCTATCCTACTAGTGCCTGCCAAGATGGAGAGCTAACTCCTGGCTATTCAGTCATTTAGAGAACTCAACAAAAAGACTGTGTATTTTCATTTTCTGAGGTCAAGGAGAAAGAGAAATAGATCTGTTAAGTTCCTCCACAAGCCACAACCCTTTCCTCCGAGATGAAGGGTGACAGTCTCCAGCCACTTCACTGGAACTCTTGCTTGGGCCCCGAGCCTTGTATTTAGCGAGCTGTTCTGTAGCATACGGCCAGGCAGGAGTGTTTCTCTCTGACCAGATCTCTTATCTGCATTCAGAACGGAGGGAAGAGTTGGCCCTCAGGATGCAGTCTGGCTGCACTGGCACTATGCCTACTCCCGGGGACCAGCACAGTAGCACTTCCCTGTTCCCGAGCTAGCAGTCACTGAGACAAGGTGTCCTGGTTTTTGGCTGTCAGCTTTGAGAGATGACTCAGTTAAGGGTGTGAAGCTTCTCATTTCAGAATTGCTAGAGAACTGGGCAAGAGACTACCCAGAGTTTTAATCACGTTTGCCCCACCGAGCACATGAACAGGCAGTGCACCAGGAGTAGGGAGGGACTTTTTTTCTCATAAACGTGTTGTGGTTTTCAGCACATGGTGTGCACAGAATAGACAGCCATGCTTTTTAAAGTGCAAAGCCAATTATAATGTGAGAACAAATACATTATCCAGGGGCTCTCAACTGACACACTTCTTAAAACTAGTGCACTTCTCCAGTCTATCAGTGTAGTTAAACTTGGCTGTTGATATGGTTTTAGGATTCAAAGTGGATTGTCTGCAGTAAGCTGGCAGGGGAGGGGCTATCAGCAGAGACAATTTAGCCACACAGCAGCCAGCCTGCAGGCCTGCTGGCAGGAGGTGGTGGTGGTGGTGGTGGTGGTGGTGGTGGTGGTGAAGTGAGGCTGAGGACAGAGCTTCCGGCAGAGTGCATTCCCCTAGCACGGAGTCAGGGAAGTAAAAGCAGAAAAGTTACAGGCTCAAGACCACCCCTCAGCTCCATAGGGAATCTGGAGACAGCCTAGGGCACACTAAACCCTGACGCAAAATAGGAGGTGGGGCCAAGAAGAGGTTAAGGGGCACATGTATCCCAGATTATGTGTGAGTGAGTGTGTGTGAGTGACTGAGTGAGTGAGTATGTGTGTGAGTGTGGTGAGTGAGTAAGTATGTGTGTGAGTGTGGTGAGTGAGTGAGTATGTGTGTGAGTATGTATGTGAGTGTGTGTGTGGTGTCATTTACCTCCTAGGACTAAAGCTGTTGACCAGATTGGATTCTGAGAAGGTCATTCATTTTACAAATATTTTAAAACAGTGGTCAACTTTGTTTCTCAGAACATCTGTTGTCGGCTGGGGATGAGGCCACCTGAACATGGCAGTGTCCTGACCAGAATAATGAGAGAGCCTGTAGACTCTGGCCCAGATTGGGGCCCAAGAGTTGGGTGGGTGGGTAAAGAGGGGAGGGAAGAAGGGCACTCTCGATAGACTTGCTAAGCACATCTATTGCTGGTTATGCCCCTTTGGACGATTCAGTGCCTGGCCATACGGCAAGGGGTGAATGTATATGGCAGGGGATGAATGTATACAGCAGGGGATGAATGTATATGGCAGGGGGGGAATGTGACCTTACTCATTTGTTTTGAGACTGGGCATTACTATCCAGCTCAGTCTGGCCTAGAACTCAGTAATACTCCTATTCGGCTCTCCTGGGTGCTAGTATTACACATGTACCCCGATTCTATCTACAATCCAATCTGCTCCTTTTTATATGGGGCATTGGAAAGGTGTCAGATAATTAAATATACAAGAGATTCCAGCAGCCTGAGCACTAATAAAAGTCAAACTAATGAGTCCCAACATCCACACTTTTTAAAACTGTGCTCCATCTTGATCCCTGCAAAACAGACACTATAAACCTTGCTTACATTTCTTTACAAGCATTTACAGGCTGGAAAGATGGCTCAGAGGGTAAGGGCATTTACTGCCAAGTCTGGTGCGCTGAGTTCAATTTATAGAATCTCCATGACAAGAGAGAACCAACTCTTGCAAGTTGTCTTCTATACACACCTACACACACACACACACACACACCCCTACACACACCTACACCCCCCTCCACAAATGGAAAAAAATTAATTTAAAAGCATTTACCTCTTCTCTCTCTAGTCATCCGTCCTCCACCACCAAAGAACATGTCAAAGATATCCATGGGTGAAGAGAAGCTGGGGCTACCTGACCCCCCTTCTTTAATTGCCTGTTCTCCACCTTGGTCATAGATGTCTCTTTTCTTTGGATCTGAAAGTACTTCATATGCCTGGGATATAAGTTTAAACTTTGGAGAGAGAGAGAGAGATTAAAAATGAGTCCCTGAGAGGTTTACAATGTTTTCCCATAAGCAAACCTACCTCTAAATGTAATCACAAGCCACTCCCTCCAGCTGTTAAGCTGATAAGTCTATATATTTGTTGCCAAAGGACAAACATTATAAGGAACTTTGCTATGGAGATATTTCAAGAACAAAGACATGGAGCCCAGCAGAAGGAGACCCCAAGGCTGCAGCCCAGGGCTCCGGGTGTTACCATGGTTTCCAGCTACAGGAACCACTTTACTAGATTACAGTGTGAAATCCAACCACAGCGGCCTGTGAGTTGGCATGCCAGATACTATGTAGCTGTGCTGGCCTCCCAGCTCCCTTAAGGCAACACCAGGCTCACCTGCCAACAAATTCTGGTGGTCCTTACTCTCCATCCCTGACAGACGAAATGCCCCATGTGTGGCATGCCTTCCAAAAAGTTACCACCTGAATCCAATTTTAAGAAAAGAACTAGAAAACCCACACTGAGAGGGGCATTCCACAAGTCTAGACACAGAGGCTCACCCGATGAGTGGTTATGCACTGGTAAAAACAGTTACAAAGCCTGTTACTGGGACAAATGGGAAAATGTTAACTGTGTTTCCAATGGAATGTCATATATTTGCTAACCACTGGGATTAAGGACTCCTTGTTCCTAGGGAGACCAAGCTACAGTGTTTAACTGCACATTCCTCACAAAAGCTCTAGTGATAGGAAACCTGTGACCACATATCTGTAAGTGCTGAGGCTCAGTGGAGGATATTTCTTTTCAGCACACTCTTACGTATATGGACCTATCTAAAATAAGACACAAGCACTAAAACCTCTAACCCTGTCCTTGCTATCTTGTGCTACCCAGGAACCTCCTCACTCCTGCTTTTAGCCCGTTCTGCACCAAGCCTGTGAACTGTGACCCTCCTGAGCCACCATCCTACAACCCAACTTTGCCCTCCTTGTCTCTTTGGCCCCCAGTATTTGTGTTTTGGAAAAGTCTCACTTCGTAGCATTGTCTAGATGGCCAAGAACTTACTATGTCATCCAGGTTGACCTCAAACTCACAACAATCCTCCTGCCTCCATCTTCTAAATTCCTGATCTCAATCTTGCTCTAGTCTGCAGTCTCCTTGCTGTTTCTGAACACTGTAACATGTACCCCAGGGCTCCCTGTGGCAAACACAGGTCTTCAAGCTTCTGCTCAAAGCCTCCTTTCCCAGGAAGCCTAAACCCCTCATGCCCAGCTTTCAAACTGCAAGCCCACCTGCGCGTCCCCCAGCCCCTTCCAAGGGCACTACTTTCTGCCATGCTGTTATGATTCATGCTATTGCCCACTGCAAGACAAGCCCCGTGAAGATGGGATGCCAGCTTGGAATATCAAGGGTGTCTTTGAGCCTACAACTGTGTCTGCCGTGCGGACAACACCTGGCAACTATCTGTTAAATGAACAGCTCGGTTCTGGAAGTCCAGATAAGAATAAATGAGGTTGGCTCTTGGCCCTCCCAAGGCTAATCTTTACTGGGAAAGACAGAAGTATAAACTATCCTGCATGACTTCTTAGAACCTGCAGGGGGAAAATAAAGGACACAAAGACGCAGATAAAGAAACTGACAGAGATGTTAAGTGTTCCACAGAATCCTGAACAAGACCTAATAAGCAGCAATAACAAAGCGACATCAGCCAAACAAACAAACAAACAAAAAAAACAACAAAAACAGGATTAAAAAGTTGTAATTAAGCCTTTTATTTATGTGTATGTATGTGGGCATACACCCATGTGCATGTAGGCACCATGGAGGCCAGAAGAGGACATATGGATCCCTGGTGCTGGAGTTACAGGGTGTAAGCCACCTGACACAGATGCCAGGTGCTGAACCTTGGTCCTCTGTAAGAGCAGTAAGTGTTCTTAGCCTCTGAGGCATCTCTGCAGCCCCGGGGAGTGAGCATTAAAAACTCTTCATGGGGTGGGGAAGATGACTCAGGAGATACAAGTTCCTGCCATGCTGACCTAAGTTCAGAGCCCCAGAACACATGAAAAAGCTTATGTGGTGTGAGCTTCTGTAAAATACAGTGTGGGAGGAGGAGAGACAGAGGGATTGCCTGGAAGCTCTAGGGCCAACTAGCCTAGAGTACACAGCACAGTAACAGGAAACAAAAGATGTCCGGCTTTAAAAACAAGGAAGGAGGCAAGTATTAATTCCAAGAGCTGCCTCAGCTCCACATAGATGCTGTGGCCTGCATGTACCTCTCCTCCAACACACACAAAGCCATCAACACCATATACATAGCCCTTTATATTCTGAGTTAACTCCCAAAATGTTTTTTCAAGGAAGTGAGGACCACACACTACCATTGACTTTTTTTCAGGAAAACAAAAACATAAAAAGCACACCACCAACTGGAGGCCTGGGGATTAAATACATAGTTTGGAAGGTCAGAAAGTTAAGTAGGCAAGGCTGCCACCAGGGGCTTCTGGGGTCTTTGAAGGTTAGTTATGCTCAAGAGGGCCCACTAAAACACCCACCAAACACCCTGGATGCCCCAAAGAGGCTTGGACTTAACAGATGAACTGAAGAATAAAAAAAAACTGCCTTGTCACTCGGGTGATTCAGTTATAGGCCAGACCTGATGGGACAGGGGCTCCAAACACTTTGTAACAGGTCCTCCTACTTCTGGGGACCTGTCCATTCTGAGGTCTAAGTTAGCTCCTTAGAAGACCTCCTTTCCTCCCATTTGTGATTAGGGTTCTATGATCTTTGCCACAGACCTTGCATGGAAAGAACTGTTCAGCTGAGAAATGTCTCAGAACCACACAGCAACCTGGAAAAGTGCTTATGATAAAGTACTAAGAAGAAGAGAAAACTCCAGGCACATAGCTCATTCCTGTAATTTCTACACTCAAGGAAGCTGAGGCAGGATGGGTTGCCATAAAGTCCACCTAGACTCCTGGATACTCTGTAACAAAGCAAAAACAAAACAAAACAAAACAAACAAACAAACAAAAAAAAACGAAAGGAAGGGGGGGGATGGAGGGAGGGTGGGTAAGGGCATGGAGAGACACCCAGGTTGGGCTGGACACGCTCCAGTTGGCATTTCCTCTGTATTCTGAAACTTCAGTCCTTTCCTTTGAGACAGAGTCTCACGAATCCCAGGCTGCCCATGAATTTACTATGAAGCCCAAAATAGCCTTGAACTTCAGATCCACTTGCTTTTATCTCCCAAGTGCTACAATTGCAGGCATGCACCTGGCTTCCATGGCACTGGGGACCAAACCCAGGGCACTGTGCATGCTAGGTAAGTACTATTCCAACTGAGCCACATCCCCAGCCCATACTCTGAAACCTGAAACTTTCTGCATTGTTACAATCGTCTAAAACTTTTGTCTTTAACATCTGTTACTCAAACTACAATTTATAATGAAGCGGGCCAAAAGACCAAAGGCACCTGGATAAATGATGTGCTATCATGACCCCTGACGGGGACTAATCTTGCTGACCTGCCACCCTGGGTCTTGCAGAAAAGCAACTGCAGCTACAACAAGCACAGACTTCATGTAGGGCAGAATGGCTAACAACAAACACAGGCTGCCCACTGCTTAGCAACACAGGACAACAGAGCAGAAAACAAAGACCAACGCTGATGGCGTCTCAGCTGTCCCGGGACTCTGCGGAAACGACTCACTCAATCTAGTTTTAAGACATTAACAGTATGTGACAAAATTAGGTGGAAAAAAAATACAAATTCCCACCTGTAGCATACATAGTAGTCCAAAACTACATACAAATTCTCACAAAGTACTGGAAAAGCCTTCATGTGCCCAGCACGTTACAGGATCAGAAGAGAAACAGTCTGGTGTGTGAACGAATGATCAACAGTTCTCTGGGGAATTCTATAGCAATTTCCACAAACAGTCCCAGGTGTCCTCGTCCCCTCAGATTTGCAATCCACACCCCCCACTCCCTCTTCACTGTGCCCTCCCCTCCCACTTCTCAGAGTTCTCCTGCTTACCCATGGAATTAAAGAATTAAAAGCTGTTTCTTCTGACCTTGTTACTCAGCCAGCCAACAAACATTTTAGCATCAATATGGCACTGCTAGAACCATCCATGCCCTTAAGTGGAATAGGCATCAGACCACTAAGGGTCATCGCAATAAGATAAGGTTGAAGGCTAGTCAGCCAGTCTGTGGTCAGGGGTGACCTCTGTCAAGATGGCTTAGTTAAAAAAAAAAAAAAACTAAAGAAAATGGGTCACCCCTTCATGGAAAGTAGGCAGGGAAGTGTATTTCTGACAATGGGTACACATTGCCCTCCTCCCAGCCAAGAAAGAGGGACCTGCCACATCTTACTTTATAAAAGAATTATTTATGTGATACTGGTGATACTACCTTGCGTACCTGGCTAGAAATAAATATTAGTTTAAAAGAAGGGCAAATACCCTGCCCGGGCAGGTGTGTAGGTGGTGAAAGCTACATGCTGTGCGGAGAGGGCAAATATAATTTGTTCTTAAAGCTTGACCACGGCAAAAGCACTCTCATTTCAGATGGGAAGAAGCAAACAGCAGGGACCACCTCTTGGTGACTGTGATGTGACAAGAGACCAAAGGGGAAGGCTTCCCCCCCCCCCAAGTTGCCTTCTGAAACAGAAGACAAGTGGGAAGCCTTGAGGTTCTCCTCAGAGAACTGTCTGCAGGATGGAGAGATGGAGGGATGGGGAGATGGAGGGATGGAGAGATGGCTGCTCTTTCAGAGATCCAAGGTTTGATTCCCAGCACCAACACAGTGGTTACCAACCATCTGAAACTTCAGTTCTAGAGGATTCAACATCTTCTTCTGGCCTCCAGGCAGGCAGGTGGCACACAGATACATATCCAGGAAAAACACCCATACACACAAAAATATCAAAAAAGAAAGGTCAGCGATCTGTAACTGAACTGAGGGAACACGTCTGTGAATCACCAACGCGATGCAGAAAGCTGGTGTCTTTAAAAGCTACAGTAAGCCACCTAAATATAGACGAGAAGGGACACAAATGGGTATAATGGTCTTTACAGGGAGGCATTTTAAACTTGTGACAGCCACATTCGGCATATGTGGGCTAAATATAAATATTCTATCATTGCTGCCACTGCCAACCTTCAGCAGTCTGCCTGCTCCAGCTTGGAATTACTAATGCAGACAGGTATTTTGATCTGAGTGTCATTTTCACAGGTCTAAATGCTAGACAGGGTGATCAGTGGCTTCAAAAGCGGTCCAGGTGTGCCTGCTGTTCGCTCCCACCATGGCGCTGGCTCCCCAGGCTCATCTGGGGCAGCCAAGGTGGGTTTGTTTTTTGTTTGGTTTGCTTGGGGGTTTGTTTTGTTTTCTTAAACGGCAAGAAGTGAAGAAAGAGACAGAATAGCTAGCCAACTCTCCTTGCAACGCTTTGAGTCGCCTATTCAGGTGGGCCATTTCCTCTTTGGGAACAAAATGAAGAATGCCTTATTTCTGTTAACAGATGGAAAAGGTTCAAATTAGGCCACCAGTTGCAGAGCACTTCAGCCTATTATCTGTCAGTACTTATGGTCAACCGTGGGTCATTTGTCACAGGAAACCTGGAGTTCTCACTATAAACAGATGTGTCGGGTTACAGACTTCTGCACCCCTGATTAATAACAACAAAGAAAGTGACGATTCCGTGTCTGAAAACTGTATCAGGCAGGAGGTGGCCCTCACAGATCATATCCACTCAGTCCCTCTTAAGAGGGACACTGGGTTTCTCTAAGGTACAACAAGTCAGATCACAGGAACTCATCCCTAGGGCTTATGCAACACGCGGAGCAGAAACACAATATTTCGCTGCCTGGGGGTGCCCAACAAGCACATAGCTTCTGTTCACCGGTGCCAGGGTTTCTGGTTTGCCGGCGTCCTCTCCCACAGGAATGCCAGGGCTACCTCTGAGAGCTGGGCTTCCAGAGGTCAGCACGGATCCCTGTCAGGGTCCTCACAGCCCGGAGTCAGGGGCTCCAGAAACACTTGTAGAGCTAACGGAGGCGCGGATGGCTGCTGGCACTGGCGCCCCGCACCTAGCCTTGCTAGGTGCCCCAGACTGACTGCGCCCCGCGGCCTCCCTCGGGCTGGCGCGGCGCCTGGCGAGAGCCTCTGCGCCGCCTTCAATAATTCACAGCCCGGGTCCTCCCGTGACCCCGACGCCCCGCGGGGCCCCGCACCTTCTCGCCCTCATCCGGGTTCTTGTCCGGGTGGTACTTAAGCGCCAGCTTCCGATAGGCCTTCTTGATCTCCTCCGGGGACGCGCTGGGCTTCACCCCCAGGATGTCATAGTACTGGGTCTCCTTCACCATCTTGTCTCTGCGGGGTGGGGCGGGCGAAGCGGGTCAGCGGGTCAGCGCGTCCCCGACGCCCCCGGGGCCCCCGGCCCGCGCCCCCGACGCCGGCCTGCGCGTCACCGTCTTGGTCGCGGCCGCTTCCCGGGGCTCCGTCCGGAGCGTGCGCCCGGGACCCACTTGCGCTCCCGGTACCGCCGCACTCGAGCCGCCGGCACCTCCGCCGCGGGCTTTTATTCGGCGCCGGCGGAAGGTTCCGCCAGGAGGCGTGACGCCACAAAGGCCCAGAACGTTCGCGGAGGTTCCGGCGGCTCCGGGGCTCGGTTCTCCGGCTGGGCGCGCGCGCTCACCCGTTCTCCTCTGAAGTCTGCTCCTCTGGCTGGCCGTCCGACTCCCCAGAGCTCCAGCTCTGACTGCCGCCACGGGCCATGTTGGGGTGCTCGGGGGTGGGGGGCTTCGGCGTGGACGTTTCGGGCTTCGTGATGGAAGTCGTTCGTTGCCGATTGTCACGCCGCCCCGAGGCCGGCCCCTTGCCCTTGCGTGGGTCCGCGGGGTTGGGTCGCTCTGGGATCCGCTGGCCTGCAGGAGGCCCTCGTGTGCGCGAACCCTGGGCGGAGGAGAGCTTGGACTGGGAGGTCAGGCGACGCGCGGACCCCACCCGGCCTCTGCCTCGGGGTGTGGCCCCCTTCTGTTCGGTCACTGCGGGGGTGTGCTCTGGGGTCTGCCTTGGATTGTTGCATTTTGGGGGGTGTTGGAGTGGATGGCTGCCTTCTGTGGTGGTGTTGAGGTCCTGCGGTGGCTGGTTCCCCCTAGGCATCTTGAAGGCTTAGCCTTTGAAGATGTGAACAGTGGCCTTTAGGTGGCCTGAGTTTGGACACCGGCCTCTCTACTGCCCACAGCTGGAA
The DNA here is from genome assembly GCF_900095145.1 of Mus pahari. NCBI lineage: Eukaryota > Metazoa > Chordata > Mammalia > Rodentia > Muridae > Mus > Mus pahari. The sequence continues at coordinate 49,645,548 of NC_034599.1, read as the reverse complement.
ACCTCATAAGTACCCCAAGGGTGAGGAGTGACGTCTCCCAGCTGTGAGCAGTGATGACGTCTGTCACCTGTGAACAGTGACATATTTCCAAGTCTTTCAAGGATGGGCAGTGATCTCTCCTTTTTTTTCAGGAGTGGAAATCCCCACCCCAACCCCCATACACATACATATCAGTGCAGAAATGGGCCAAGGCAGAACCATGGGACCAGTATTGCAGCTCTAACGGGCACTGAAGCCTACAAGACCAGGTGGTCCAATCTACTACTCTAGGCTGCTTTCAACGGCTGCCACGATTAAGACGACTCAAAACATGTGGGTGTGGACTTGCTGCTGCAGCGCTATCAGAAGACTGCAGACCCTTCTGGCCTACTTAAGCTTCTCTTGGTGCAACACTTTATCCAGGAGAGGAAGCCACCCTGACCAGCTCCCTGGAGTCCACTTGACCTGGGTTTTGATCGGTGGCTGAAGCTCCTCTTTCATGCGCGCAATAGGGATACAAACAACTTAATACCCATGAGAAATCAAGCCAAGCCGCTAGCATCTTTTCCGGGGAACATGAGAATCCACTTTCTGGATCTTGCTCCTATAGGGCAGTCACTTTTGGGCAGCTTCAGGACTGGAGGTCAGGAATTTGTGACCCCATTTTTCTGTGCCTTTTCTACACGAAATCTCTGCCGCTGGGCTTATTTCTCTACTTCTGGGACATGTTCACTGTCAAGTGCCCGTTTTTCTCTCAGGACATCTGCAAGGATCAAAGAGAATGATAGCTATAAAGCCTCCTGACAAGAACCTGGCTTGCTCATAGGAATCACTTAGAAACTTTTTTTTTTCCTCCTGTTTTGTTATTGATGTTGCCTTTGAAACAAGGTCTTGCAACATAGCTTTGACTGACCTTAAACTCAGGATCCTCCTGCCCCAGGCTCCCAAATGCTGGGATTATAGACACCAGGCATTACACTTAGCTCATCTGAAAACTTCTAAAACTCCAGGCTATGCCCCAGTTACTGCAGAGCTTCCAGATAGAGTGCAGGCACCCTGTCAAGTGGGTCTAGAGCTGAGAACACATCACAGCTTCACAGTTCTACCCAGATAAAGTTCTGTGGACCAGTGGCATTGGTAGGAGGGGCGTGGGAGAAAGATGGCTCAGGTGTGGTTAGAGGCTAGAAACAGAGTTCTCAGTTTATTGGCTAGTTAAACTTGTGTTCTTAGCCTTCCAAATGTTGGGGTTACTGGTGTGTACTGTTGCCTGTTACCCAGCACATTATTACTGACTGATGGGTTTTCTTTCTTTCTTTCTTTCTTTCTTTCTTTCTTTCTTTCTTTCTTTCTTCTTCTTCTTCTTCTTTTTTTTTTTTTTTGACAAGGTTTCATTCTGCATTATTGACTGTCCTAGAACTCACTCTATAGACCTTGAGCTCACAGAGATCCACGTGTCTTGGACTCCCAAGTGCTATATTTAAAGGCTTGGATTTTTTAAGAAAGATCTTTACACCTTAGCTAAACATGGATAAAAAAAAATTCCCTTTACCAACCTTTATACTGTTGCTCTGAGCATTTTCCAGTCTAGGTCTGTAAAGGCTGTATTTCTAAGATGACCCTCACCTCCCTTAAAGTCCCTACCTGAGAAGCTCAAGCCTGCCAAAGAACTGACTGTTCTAGCTCACATCTGAGATTAGGGCCTTTGGCTCCAAATCTTCCTTAAAGGGTGGAACTTCACTGATCACTGCAGGCTCACAGTGCACACAGTAGCCAGTCTTGTTTACACCAACCACCCCTTTAAATTTTCTTCCTCCCAGACCATGTATAAGCCCTTCCCATCCCTCTCCCTCTGTCCTCATCCTTTCTGTAAAAGTCCAGGTTCTTTTATGCAAGTAGAAGTCAAAATCTGTTCATATGGAACTCTTGGCAAAATTTATTACTGACCAAAATCTGTCCTCACCAGTTCTATAAGTGTTAGCTTTGTTTCTCGTTTTTTGTTTGTCTTTTGTTTGTCTTTCAATGCCAAGAATAACAATGAACACTCTGATCCTTTTGCTTCTACATCTGTCTTTGACAAAGACTTTGAGGGCCTGAATTGTTCTCTAGAATTTTACCTATGAGGATTTGAGGCTGCACACACATCTCTTATCAGTTACGTGTTTATCTTCATGGTTGCTATCCCTCCCCCAAATCTTTATTGCAGATGGCATTGGTTTCCCAGTCTCGGAGAACAATGTTTCCTTAAAGATAATAAACATGACAATACTGACTTATGAGTATAAAGAGAGCCTGGTGGTACTTAAATGAATGCAATTTGGGGAATGTGGGCCCATTCCACTACTATATTTTCCAGATGGGGAAACTTTTAAGTGACTGGTACAACCAGAAGGCACAGTATGGGCCTTGTTCCCCACTCCTGGTACTAGATTTTTTTTTTTTGACTGGGGCAGAAGGAGAGTCAAAGCAAGGATGGTAGTAGCTTTTGCCCAGGGAATCTGGCCTGAGTTCTCCATAGAGTCCCCTGACAAGGAAGAGCTACATTTGATTGGGAAGAGAGACAGGAAGGATTTCACAGAGAAAGGGCAGAGGTCAGACACCAAGAAGTTGGAAGTACCTTGAGTGGAGATGGGAGCGGGAGGAGTTATGCTAGACAAAAGCAGAGAGCCTAGAGAGTTCAGAGAAAGGCTGGGAGATAGAACAGATCCCTGCATGCCTTGGAGAGGACATTGTTTCTCTGCTGATGGGCTCTGGGGAACAAGGGCATTATGGGAGGAATGGGAAGCAGTGGTCATGGGAGTTGGGTGGGCTGAGCTGGACAGACAGGTTTGAGTGGTTAGCCCAGAGGAAATATGGAGAGAGGGAGAAAGGGCCAAGGAAAGACCTTGGCAAGCAGTTGCCTGGAGGAGATGGAAAGAGAAAGAATAGCCATTGGCCATTGCTGAGTCAGAGACCAGCCCTCCTCAAGAAAATGGAAAGGACTGGAAGCCACAAGGGTCAGTGCAGCAAGAAGGGACAGAGAGGACCAAGCTGGTGCTCCAGAGCCCAGCACAGCTGTGCTGGGATTTGGCAGGGCAAGATTCGGGGCATTTCTAGTGAAATTTATTGGCTAAGAAAACAGTTGCCATCCAAACCCTTGATTCATTATCACATGAAGCTTCTGTTTGGAGAAGCCCTGCCTCTCACTGGCTGTGTGACTCCGGGCAAGTAATGACAGCTCTCCCTGAGCCACTGCATTCTCTTTACAAAATGAGCGGAGCACCCAGTTCAACTAGGCAGACGACTACCTGTAATCCCAGCTACTCAAGTATCCTAGAATCCTGCCTGCTAGTCTACAGGGGTATGGAGAAGGCCAACCTGGACAACTTAGCGCATCCATATCTCCAGAAGTGAGAAGAGGACTTGAGCTGTAACATGTGCAAGCACAAGGACCCAGATTTGATTTCTAGCATCCACATAAAAGCTGGACATGGCGACAGCAGCCAGTAATCCTAGCACTGAGGAGGCAGAGACAGGAGGATCCCTGGGGCATGCTGGTCAGACAGTCTAATTAGAAAACTTCCAGGTTCAAATGAGACCTTGTCTTTAAAAAAATCAGAGGGTGAGTGATTGTGGAAGACACTTTACCAACCTCTGGTACACAAATCCATCACCATTGATAACAAAAAGAGGGCTGAAGGGGTGGTAAAGTGTTTGGCTTGCATTCATGATGTCCTGGGTTCAATCCTCAGTATTAACCATGGATGGAGAGAATAGAAGAGGAAGGAGGAAGAGGGGAAATGGGAAAAGGAAAAGAAGACTGAAAGGGGAGAGGAGAGGGTGTGGGGGGGATGGGAGGAGCTATTTCTAAGGCTGTTGAAAATTGGAGAATGTATAAAGGGATCAAGTGATCGAGCCACCATTTGGGTATAGTTGCTTTGTGATGTTGCCTAGGTCCTTGAGTTGCTCACAGACTAACAATGCCTGGGAATCTGGGTGACCCAGGGGGTTGCACACCATAGAACATTTAAAGAACTCATTGAAAGAACTTATCACCCACTGTCATTTTGCTCGAACAGGCTTAGCCCAAGTGTCCTCTGATATTTCTGTGGGTTATAGATCCTAGTCTCTAAAAGCCCACTTCCTTTTGGAAGCTGGCCTTCACCCAGAGTTGATGTCACCTTTATTTGGGGAGACAGAACTATGAAAGTGATGATGTGACATCCAAGTGTTTGTGACACCTTTTTGTGTCCCAGCTATAGAAGGTGTAGGGACACAGTGGGGAGCTGGCACCATCTTTGCCCTCACAGAGGACAAGAATACATTGGAGGTGAAACTTTAATGTGTGCTGTGATGAGGGTAGGGAAGGAAGACTGTTCTCCTGTGTTCTGGGTAGTCAAGAGGTGTCCTGGCATTGGTAGATCCTGAAGGACTGTGGAGGAAAGTGCCAGGGAAGACTGAAGGGCCTACGTGGGAAGACTTGGCTTCAAAGGAACAGAAAGGGACCATTGTCTCTAGAACAGAGATGACGTGGGAATATAAACCTTTCTTTGGGGGTTGTACTTTTGGAGAACTGAGAAGCCCCTAAAAGGTTTTAAGGGTGAAATTGTTTCATATTTAGTCCATAAAATTTACTTTGTTGCTTTTTCTTTCTTTCTTTCTTTCTTTCTTTCTTTCTTTCTTTCTTTCTTTCTTTCTTTCTTTCTTTCTTTCTTTCTTTCTTTCTTTCTTTCTTTCGAAACATGGTTTCATTATGTAGCTTTGGCAGTCCTGGAACTTACTCTGCAGACCAGGTTGGTCTTGAATTCACAGATCTGCCTGCCCCTGTCTCCTGAGCCCTGGGTTAGAGGTGTGTGCCACTCTGCCACTTACAGCAGGCTTACATTTTAACTTCGGCAAATGTACCATGTTGTCCCAAGCAATATCTTTGAACTCTTGTCCTAATTTTAGTAATGTAGGAATGTAAAACATTTCTTGAGTCATTGTGTCTTTTAGGGTTTTTTGTTTGTTTGTTTTTGTTGTTGTTTTTCAAGACAGGGTTTCTCTGTGTAGCCCTGGCTGTCCTGGAACTCACTCTGTAGACCAGGCTGGCCTCCAACTCCATCTGCCTCTGCCTCCCAAATGCTGGAATTAAAGGTGTGCACCACCACTGCCCAGCATGTATCTTTTAGTTTTAATCTGGAGACATTTTGTTCTTCTGAAGTATAGCAAGCAAGACTCTCAATTGTCAGAGCAATATTAAATTCAAAATGACCATGAATTTTTAGGCATCAGACTTTGAGCACTGTGATGGAACCACATAGGATTAAATGACAGTCATTGTAGAAAAATTACAAATATTTTTCTTCCATTATGTACCCGTGGTCTGTTTTTTAAAATGCCTTTATTAAGGAATAATTGGCACATGATAAATTGCACATAAAGTATACCATTTCATACATTTGGATATCCTTATATATCTCCTGTTAAACCATCCCCTTAATTGAGATAGTGGAACATATTCACTGCTTCCAAAATATCCTCCTGAATGCATATATACTTTCAGGATGGCCTGCCTAAGCTTGTAGCAGCTGAGCTGGAGCCGCACCCTGTTTGACTCTTTACAAATAAACCCATCAGTACCTGGGGTGTGATATTGACTCTGTCAGTTCCTAGTTGTGTTACCAAGTTACATCAAGTTTTGTTTTGATCTTTAAAAATTACCTGCCTCACAGGGTTTTAAGGAACTCTGAGCTATAATAAAAAAGCCCTAGGTAGTACTTGACAACAGTCAGTGAGTGCTGGCCACTGTTCTGATACAAACTCTGCCTAGATGTAAAAAGCCATGGGAGGAGGGGTGGGGGGTAGTTCAGTGGATAAAAATGTTTGTCGGACAAGTGTAAGCATCTGAGCTCAAATCCCCAGAATCCTTGTGAAAGCCAGAGGTGTCACATGGTAGGGAGCATCTGTGGCCCTCGCCCTTCTGTGGGAAGGTGAGAGGCAGACAGGAGTCTTGCTGGACGCTTACAGACTAGCCAACCTGGTGCAAGAAACATAAAACAACAGAGATCTTGCTTGGAGGTGGAAGGTAAGGCAGGGCCATAGTGGCTTGTGCCTTTAATGCCTGCACTTGAACTCTGGAGGCAGAGGCAAGTGGGTCTCTGAGTTCAAGGCCAGCTTGCTCTACAGAGCGAGTTTCAGGACAGCCAGGGTCTCACAGAGAAACCTTATCTCAAAACAAAGGTGGAAGGTAATATCCAAGACATAGCTTGTCTGCTGATCTCCACACACATGCTGTGACATGTACACACCCACATTTACCACAGGAATGTGTATGCATACACATACATGTACACTCACGCAAAGCCAAATAGGGTAAATGTTTGGAAAGCCCCTTCTCCAGGGAATGGAGCTAACTCATTCCTTCACTTCCATTGCACTACTCTTCTAGGATGCTAAATGTGTATGTCCAGATCTTTCCACTGCTGCGGTCAGTCCTACATCACCAGTGCAGGTCAGTGATTGGTAGAGTGCCCAGTTAGCTGTATACTTCTGTAGACCAGGAGTGTGGAGTTACCCTCATACCTCCTCTATCCTCCTCTCTCATTCTTTCCCTTGCCAAAGCTTGGGGTGTTTCTTGAACTCTATTTTAAAGCAAGCCCTCCTCAGACTTTGCCTCCTAGTCCCTAGCCCCTCTAGGCACTCTCCTCCCTTTGCAGCTGAGTATCAGCCAGGTCAAATTTCCAGGATCCCAATAGCAAAATAATCCCGAGTGTTCAGGTCTCCTGTACCTTAAACCTCAAGAGCTACTCTGAGCCATCTGTAGTGTCTGTAGCCCAGTGCTGTCCTCAGCCCAGGAGGCTGGAAGGGCAGGCCTGGAGTTCACTGAGAAGCAGAGACACATCGCAATCCTGCTAGCAAGAAGGTGGAGAGCATTTTGAAATGTGCATTAGGGCTGGCAAGATGGCTCAGTAAGTAAAGGAGGCCTGCTGTCAAGCTTGATGACCTGAGTTCAAGTCCCAGAACAAACATAATGAAAGGAGAAAACTGACACCTGCAAAATTGTCCTTTGCCTCGCTACTTACACTGTGGTGTGTACCCCTCCTATGTACACACAAACAAGCATGCAGAAATGCAGTTTTGAAAACTGAGGCCAAGTGACTGGCTTTGAACTGTTTAGACACTCTAAACGGGAAAACAAACTGACATGCTCTTTAGAAAGGAGTTTGAGAATCTGAAGTTCAGGCTCAAAGAAACAGAGCAGAGCGTGAAGCACCCTTCTGTAGTGAGAACAACAGAACAACGGAGGAGGCAAAGGCAGGAAGGCTGCCTCAAGTCTGAGCCATTCTGTGCTATACAACCAGTAAAAACCCATTGCTATATAACAAGACACCGTCTCAAAATAATAACAAAAGCATGCTGGTTTGTCTTCACTGTCAGCTTGACTGGGTTGGGGATCATTTAGGAGACGTCTGCAGAGGGCTGTAGGGGTGTTCCCAGAGAGGGCAGATTCACCCTGGGTGTGACACCATCCCACGAGCTGGAAACCTGGGCTGAACAGAAGGGAATGGGGAGAGCCAGTTGAACCCCTGTGTTCCTCTCCCTTAAACCTCCTGGCTGGACTCAGAGCAGCAGGTCCTGTAGACATGCTTTCTCAGCCTGGATTGGCGGCTTAAAGTAATGAGGCAAAATAAACCCTCTCCAACGAGGTCATCGTTTATTATAGCACTGAAGAAGTAACACATCCCCTCCTGATCGGCTAGCGTGTCCCTAGGGAACAAGTAACATACATTCCCTCCTGATCGGCTAGCGTGTCCCTAGGGAACAAGTAACATACATTCCCTCCTGATTGGCTAGCGTGTCCCTAGGGAACAAAGCTCTTAACAAGAGACTGAAAAGGCTCGTAACCACATTCGAGCAGTTCATTCTCACTACCAGCTAGAGAAACACAAATTAAATGGTGAGACACTATATGTGTATATATAGTGACGATAATGTATATATTATACAATGCAATATATACATATATTGCTGGAAAATTATATGTGTGAATATACTATATAGTTTTATATAGCTGTATATAGTTACATATATAATTTATGTATACATACATACACACGCACACATACACACAAATTTTTTTTGCCAGTGAGGAATAAGGAGAGACTGAGTCAGTGAGACCCTGTGCAGTAGAGAGAATGCCCACCCACACAGGTCTCACAGAGGAAGCTATCAGAGTTAGTTCACACTGGGCAGTGGACAGTTGTACCATGGGTCCAGTATCACCCGAGAAACCAATGTCATCTAGCCAGGGGGAACACTCTTTTTTTAACTTTTAAGTTTCTCAGTATTTGATTACAGCATAATAGCAAAACACACAAAAATCTGACTTTTTGCATATATGTATGCCCACTGGGCCACCTGGGTCAAATGTATCAGGTATAGAAAAATCCTGTCACCCTGTAAGTTTGCTCATTATTGAGTTTTGTCACCCAGTTTGTCTGTTCTTGACCTCCATTTAAATGCAGTATCTCTAAGTTAGCCAGCTTTTGCTCACCATACAATATTGATATTGTTTTTCCCCTGATGTTAGGGATCAAACCCAGGGCTCCTGTCCACTGGGAAAGCACTCTACCTCTGAGCAATGGTCTCAGTACCGTGCCCAGGCTGGTCTTCATGGTTCGAGTCTCTCCAGCCTCAGTCCATGGAGTAGCTAAGATTACAGGCCTGAGTTACCAGGTTCCCAGCCTGCCAGTGAACTTAGTGCTTCAGGGGCTAGGCTTATTTAAGTGTTATGGTGGTGGTGGCGGCAGAGGCGTTGGGCGACTGCAGCAGTGGTGGGGTGTTTTCCCTACCAACAGCCTAGCAAGCAGTTTGTCCGCTGAGTGTCCTCTGAGAGTTGGGGTTCAGAGAAACACTAGTAGTTGCTTCGCAAAGGCTGAGGAACTCAGAATCCATTGGATTTTCGAAAAGCGGTGTGCCTGGGGTCTCTTGAGTCTTCTCCGAGCTGCCCCGCCCCCACTCCATCAGGCTTTCCAGCTGTCTCTCTGTGAAAAGATTCTTCCCCATTCCCATCCTGGATGAACCCACGCACAACCCAACTGCTCAGGATGTGAGGCCCAGAGCTGAGCTCAACAAGAATTCCCAGGCACATGTCTTTAATGCTGAACTGTTAGACAGGTCCCCAGAGCACTCGCCCACACCCTTCCCAGTTCTCAGAGCAGCCCCTTCCCTCTGTGAGACCTCCCTAAGTCTCTCCTGAAATTAAAGTGTCTGTGACTGGAAAGGAGGCATCTGCTCTCTGGGGGTCCTCCCGCCTCAGAGAAGGCAGTAGGTGCCCTCTTTGTTTAGTTTGGACCAAGATCAAATGTGTCCCTTGCCCCTGACCCAGCAGGGAAACCTTTTAGCTCAGAGGCCTCACCATGAAGGTAGTTGGGCAGTTTTCCAGGGTAAACAACACACCTGCCAGAAGGGTGACTGTAGTCTCGATCTTTGAGTTATTAGTGAGGAGACAGAAACTTGCCCAAGTTCACACACAGTTTAGACGGGACCCTGCCAGACTTCTAACCCAGACAAAATGGTCCTTGTACCCACTATGTTCTTTCCAGTTCACCACACACCTGTCTTCGTCTCCAAGGGCCAGGAATCCAGCCAACAGTAATGGAGCCAAATTGTCCTATGACCCCTTTAACAGGGAGACAGGAAAGCACCCCCAGCTCCAGCATGCACCCCCTTCCTTCTCCCCCATCCCCGCTTGCTTGCTTTGTCACGTTAGCTATCACTCCAGCATTTTGTTGAACTTCTGCAAAAATCCTACAATCCATATGCAGCATAAATGGTTCTGGGTTTGTTTCTTCTTAAACATATTTCCCAATCTGCAGGTTGCCGATTTGTCCTGTTGACTATGTCCTTAGTCTTACAGAAGCTTTTCAGTTTCGTGAGGTCCCATTTATCAATTCTTGATCTTAGAGCCTGACCCATTGGAGTTCTGTTTAGGAAATTCCCCTGCCATCCCCCATCCCCATCCCCTGTGCTAATGAGTTCTAGGCTCTCTCTCACTTTCTCTTCTGTTAGATTCAATGTCTCTGGTTTTATGTTAAGGTCCTTGATTGACTTGGACTTGAGTTTTGTGCAAGGTGATAAATATGGACCTATTTTCATTTTTCTACATACTGTTAGTTAAACCAGCACCATTTATTGAAGATGCTTTCTTTCTTTTTTCTTTTTTTTTCCATTGTAAATATATATATATATATATATATATATATATATATATATATATATATATTTGTCAAATATCAGATGTCCATAAGTGTGTGGTTTTATTTCTGGGTCTTCAATTCCATTGAACAATTTGTCTGTCTCTGTACCAATACCATGCATTTTTTATCACTATTGCTCTGTAGTACAGCTTGAGGTCAGGGATGGTGATTTCCCCAGAAGTTCTTTTATTGTTAAGCTTTGTTTTTGCTATCCTGGATTTCTTGTATTTTCATATGAAATTGAGAATTGCTCTTTCCATGTCTTTGATGAATTGTATTGGAATTTTGATGGGGATTGCATTGAATGTGCAGATTGCTTTTGGTAGGATGACCATTTTTACTATGTTAATCCTATCAATCTATGAGCATGGGAGATTCTCTCAATTTTCTGAGGTCTTCTTTGATTTCTTTCTTGAGAGACTTGAAATTCTTGTCATACAGATCTTTCACTTGTTTGGTTAGAGTTACCCCAAGGTATTTTATATTATTTGTGACTATTGTGAAGGGTGTTGTTTCCCTATTTTCTTTCTTAGCCCATTATAATTTGTATAAAGGAAGGCTACTGATTTCTTTGAGTTAATTTTATATCCAGCCACTTTGATGANGTTGTTTATCAGCTGTAGGAGTTCTCTGGTGGAATTTTTAGGGTTGCTTATGTATATATCATATCACCTGCAAATAGTAATACCTTGACTCCTTTGCCAATATGTATCCCCTTGATTTCCTTTTATTGTCTTATTTTAGGGCTAATATCCAAAATACATAAAGAACTCAAGAAGCTAATCTCCAAAAAACCAAACAAACCAATCAAAAAATGGGGTGTAGAACTATACAGAGAACACAATAGAGGAATCTCAAATGGCCAAGAAGCACTTAAAGAAACATTCAAAGTCCTTAGTCATCAGGGAAATGCAAATCAAAATGATTTTGAGATCAATCAGACTGGCTAAGATAAAAAACTCAGGTGACATCACATGTTGATAAGAATGTGGAGAAAGAGGAACACTACTCTATTGCTGGTAGGATTGCAAACTGGTACAACCACTCTGGAAATCAATCTGGAGGTTCCTCAGAAAACTGAAAATAGATTTACCTGAAGACCCAGCTATACCACTCTTGGGTATATACCCAAAAGATGTTCCACCATGCCACAGGGATACATGCTCCACTATGTTCATAGCGGCCTTATTTGTGATAGCAAGAAGCTGGAAACAACCCAGATATCCCTCAACAGAAGAATGGATACAGAAACTGTGGTTCATTTACATGATAGAATACTATTCATGATTTACATGATGGAATACTATTAACAAGGACATCTTGAGTTTTGCAGGTAAATGTATGGAACTAGGAAATACCATCTTTAGTGAGGTAACTCAGACCCCAAAGGACATGCATAGTATGTACTCACTAATAAGTGGGTATTAGCCAAAAAAGGACAGAATACTCAGGATACAATCCATAGATTTCAAGAAGGTTAACAAGTCAACGGGCCCAAGTGAGAGTGCTTTAGTCTCACTTGGGAGGGAGAAGAAAGTAATTATGAGAGGCAGAGGGAGGAAGGAGCTGAGTGGGAGAGGGAAGGGAGAGGGGAAAGGGGGAACATGATCACATATTCGGATGGGGGAAACAGGACTGAAGTCCTGTAGGCCAGCAGAAAGAATGGAAACAGGCAACCCTGGGAGGTGGGAAGTGGGGGACCCTCTAGAAAGTACCAGAGACCTGGGAGGTGAGAGAATCTCAGGACTCAAAGGGAGGGACCTTAGATGAAATGCCCTACAGTGGAGAGGGGACTTGTAGAGTTCACCTGCAGTAGAAAGACAGGGCATCAGGTGGAGGGATGGGGTTGCCATCACACAGTCAAAAATTCTGACCCAGAATTTTTCCTGTCTAAAAGAACTGCAGGGACAAGAATGGAGAAGAGACTGAGGGAAAGGTGGTCCAGTGATGGCCCAACTTGGGATCCATCTCAAGGGGTGGGGTGGGGGTGTGGGGGCATTCTCTTGGAGACAGTGGGCAGGAAGAATGGGATGAGGAACTGTCAGAGGGCGAACCAGGAGGGGGATAAAGACTGGACTGCAAAAAAGATTAAAGATAATAAAAAAATTTTCATTACATTTGAGTATGTGTGCATGCACACACACGCACACAAATGCTTGCACAGGTACCACAGGTGATACCACTCATGGTAGCTTTTGAGAGTTGGGTTTTTCCTTCCCTTGGTCTCAGGGATCAAACTTAGATTGTCAGGCTTGGTGGTAGACACCTTAACCCACAGAGCCATCTCATCAGCCTCTCATTCTGTTTGGGGCTAAATACGAGTGTCCACTGCCTGGAATACCCTGAATAACATATCCCACTGTGGGAGAGGTCACGCGAACTTCCATAGCAGCAGAACAAAGGACAGATCAATCACCTACTAACTACATTGGTGGCAGGGTGGAGGCTGGGGGCTGAGGACAGGTACAAAAGGTGGACAAATCTTTTAGCTTTATGGTAGGTAAAGGGCAGCAGTGTGCTAAGCTTGTTGTGCACTTTGGGATATTTACCAAGTAGCCATGATGTTAGGTTAGATACAAAAGTGAAGGTAACAGCTGTTGAACAGCTCAAAGATACTTTTGGTTCTCGACCTACATTGTTTCATCTCTCTGTAACCATGTCAGCCAAGGCTAAGAAGCTTGAAGAGTCTTGAATACAGATGAAGGTCTTGTTTGTGGGTTACCTACCTTCACCACTGGGGATCAAACCTGGGGCTTTGTGCATCCCAGGTAAACATCCTACCACTGAGCTACACCTCCAGGCCCACAGGTATAGCTTTAGAGAACTCTCATGCTCAATATGCCCACCCTTCCAACTTTTGGGATGGAGAAAACTGGGCCCTAAAGAGGAACCATGGCCTGCCCAGTGTCGCCCAGCATTCTAAGATCAGGCAGATTAACATTACAAGCATGGGGTTTTTAACTCCAAGACAATGTCATTCACATTACATAGGCACCTAAATATGTCTAAGTACATTTATTAGCCCTTTGAGGGGAATTTGGGGATCCTAGTAGTTAGCAGAGCACTTACTAAGCATGCACAAGTCTCAGATTCAATCTCCCCCACTGCAAAATGAGAAAATGTTAAATAATTTCTCAATAGATGTAATGCATGGTACTCCGAGGGAATACACAGATTGTAAGCAGGCAGTGCAGCAAAGTGTCACAGAGTGGCTGCTCCTACTTAATCCCACCTCAGAGTAAGAAGAGGACACTATCAGTGCCACAGATCCCCCTGCCTCCTCCTGCCACAGACCCCTGTGCTCCTCCCACCACAGACCCCTGTGCCTCCTCCTGCCACAGATCCCCCGTGCCTCCTCCTGCCACAGATCCCCATGCCTCCTCCTGCCACAGACCCCTGTACCTCCTCCTGCCACAGATCCCCATGCCTCCTCCTGTCACAGACCCCTGTACCTCCTCCTGCCACAGATCCCCCTGCCTCCTCCTGCCACAGACCCCTGTACCTCCTCCTGCCACAGATCCCCCATGCCTCCTCCTGCCACAGACCCCTGTGCTCCTCCTGACACAGACCCCTGTGCCTCCTCCTGCCACAGACCCCTGTGCCTCCTCCTGCCACAGACCCTCCCTGCCTCCTCCTGTCACAGACCCCCATGCCTCCTCCTGCCACAGATCCCCTGTGCCTCCTCCTGCCACAGATTCCCTGTGCCTCCTCCTGCCACAGA
>NC_034599.1:49619610-49631223 GCF_900095145.1 Mus pahari | reverse complement strand
CCTCCTGCCACAGATCCCCTGTGCCTCCTCCTGCCACAGATCCCCCTTGCCTCCTCCTGCCACAGACCCCTGTGCCTCCTCCTGATCACTGTGCTTTCCACTCATCCCATTGGTGGTTTGGATCCTGACTCTCTTCTGTATATGTGACATTGGGTTTTTTATTTTATCTCATACGGATGAGTATTTTGTCTGCATGTATGTCTGTGCACCACAAGCATGCCCAGTGCCCATGGAATCCAGAAGATGACATCAGATTCCCTAGGACTACAACTATAGATGGTTATTAACTGCCATATAGGTGCTGGGAATTAAGCCTGGATCCTCTGGAAGAACAGTTAATACTCTTAACCACTAATCCATCCGTCCAGCCTCACATTGGGGATTTGAACCCAGAGCTTCATGCATGCTATGTTTAAGCACTTTACTGATGAGCTATACCCCGTCCCCACCCCCAGCTCTTGCTTTCTGATTTGTTGCCGCAAACCCCGAAATCCAACCGGCAGAGATGGGTAAAAAAATGACATGAACACCAAGGAAGGTTTCTCCAACTTCTTTCTCAAACAGCTTTTTTCCACAGCATTCTCAAACAGCTTTCTCAAAAACAGTGTTCTCCCTCCTCCCCCCGGGGCACATCCTGTTTTTGTTTTTCATCAGTCCTCTGACCTAATCCCTCCCCCCTCTCCTGGATCCAATCAGAGTTCAGCCAGGGAGGCCAGTGATTCATCAGGCGGACAGCACAGGATTGTCCAAGTGCACAGGCTCAGGTTCTTGGTAAACAGGGATCATGGGGCTTGGCCACAGATGCCGCTTCCCACATACCCCCCTTTTTGTTTAATTAAAATGGCTCTGGGATCGCATCTGTCTTAGGTTGCCCTCAACCATGTTACATCCTTACCCATCATTGTTGTGGTGAACTCATTTTCACCAACCTGTCTTAGGTTGGTATGCACATGTGAGAGTCTTACCCATCATGGATTAACGATCCATCATACTGAGCCAAACATGGGGCAAATTACCTGACTCTATAGCTGCCATAGCTTGAGTCAGCAGTTGTTGGTCGGCCTGTGCCTGCCTGTGCATGCATAACATCCACCACAGCATCTCCAATCACTGCTGTAACAATTGTGACTGTAATTCCAAAATCTCTCCTATTCCTTAGGAGCACTAACAACTGACCCTCCTGCACCTCCAGAGGCCAGGGTATGGNTGTGGGTATTCTGGTCACCATCGCCAGGGGGGTCTAGTAGCATTCCAGCATTGAGACAAAAAGCATGTGATTCTAATTCAAAAGAACTAGTCCTATTACTAACTAAAAAGAAAAAGGGAGGTACCATACATACAGAAGTAAGTTTACAATTATTTCCCACAGAAAAGCACAGACTCTCCTTCAAGGATACATTAAACAAGGCATTGCAAAGAATCTGGGATAAACACCAGCATCAACACTCAGGGGAACCAGTAGGGGAAGGGCCTTCACTATCCCCCATAACTCTCTCGCCATCACCATACTTATTGGTAGATTTCTCTATCCACAGTCGTGTAATTTGTTCAAATCCACTATCTGAAGATTCCCCTGTACTCTCATCAGTACTCTCCTGTCTTTTAGCCTCCTTTCTTTTCTGCTGATCACTATGTTGAGACATAACCTCCTTTACTTCCTCTAATGCTTCTACCCCTTTTTCTAGGTTTTCCATCCCTTTTGGAGGCTAGACTTTCCTAACTCCATCCCTACACCGGGAGCCTAACTTCGTCCCTCTACTGGGGAGCCTCTTCCTAGCGCTAGATTAATTCTTACTTTTTCACTTTTAACTTCATCCCTATACCAGGAGCCTAACTCGGTCCCGTAACCCCGGGAGCTTAACTTGTCCCTATACCGGGAGCTTAGCTTTGTCCCTCCACCGGGGAGCCTCTTCCTAGCGCTAGATTAATTCTTTCTTACTACGGAACTCCCCCGTAGCTCCTTTCTCTCGTTCCAGCTCTTGCCCAAGTTCCGAAGTTTCTGCCTTTCCTTTTTCTAACTTCTTCCTCTTCTTTCTCCTCAGCCAACTGAACAGCTTCTAATTCAGCTTGTCTTTGCTTTTCTTTGGCTTCCTGTTCCTTCTGCCTGGCTTCTGCTTTTGCTTTCTTTTCTGCTTCTTTCTTGGCCTTTTCTTCTTTTCTTCCTCACATGGTGCACCAGATGCCCTGTTCAGATTCCCCGTATGAGCCACCAGATGCTGCAAACCCTGAACTCTGACAGGCAGATATGGGGGGGGGGAATGACACCAATGTCAAGGAAGGTTTCTCCAACTTCTTTCTCAAACAGCTTTCTCCAACAGCATTCTCCAACAGCTTTCTCAAAAACAGCGTTCTCCCTCCTCCCCTCAGGGCACATCCTGTTTTTGTTTTTCATCAGTTCTCTGACCTATCCCTCCCCCTCTCCTGGATCCAATCAGAGTTCAGCCAGGGAGGCCAGTGACTCATCAGACGGACAGCACAGGATTGTCCAAGTGCACAGGCTCGGGTTCTTGGTAAAGAGGGATCACGGGGCTTGGCCACAGATGCCACTTCCCATAATTTGTAATGCATAGCGTTGTCTTGGTTCTTTGTGAGCATCATGAGCATACACTACACATAACCATCCATTCTATTCTTCATGGGCCACAGGGCTCTTTCTAACTCAGGGCTATTGTGGTGTTGCTGCGAGCATGGTGTGTGCCTTTTCCTGGATGCCTGTCCCAGGACTGGAGTTGTGGGGTGGTTTGGGGTGACATTTCAAGACTCCCCTTGCTTTTCTCCTGTACACTTCCCCTCAGTAGTGAGGACTCCTGCTTGGTACCTTGAGAAGAGCCCCTTGCCCCATCTTGTTCAGAAGACTCTCAGGCTGCCCAGTTAAGAAAGGTCAGGGATAGCCAGGGTACAAATTTGACACAGTAAATGGCTGCCAGGAGTGTCTGGCTCATCTGTAAAGTGTTTCTGTGTGTGTGTCAGATAAGGCCCTGTAGCTGCCAGCAGGGCACAGGCTCTGTTCAACCTGCTAGTCACTGCTAGTTCCTGGATTATACCCACTTCTAGTCCCATGTGGCAGTTGGAATGCCCACAGTTACACTGTGATCCCACCCTGAGGGGGGAATGCATCTTTTCTTGCCACCATCTCCCCCTGGCCTAGCCTGCTATAGAAGGTACTTGGTAAGTATTTGCAGAATGAACCCAATGAGAGAACACTCCTTAAAGTCTCAGTGCCCACAGGGGGCCTGGCAAGGGCCCTGCATCTGGTTCTTGTGCTGTTGCAACAAATGGCCACGGGCACTTAGCATGATGTCTGCTGATTGCCACATGGTTCTGGACGTCAGCAACCTGATGTCAAGGCTGGTGAGATGACACCTGGAGTAAAGGTGCTTGCTTCTAAACCTGGTGACCCAACTTCCATCCCCAGGACCCACGTGGGAGAAGGAGAGAACTGACTCCTGCAAGTTGTTCTCTGATTTCCCTATGGATTCTGTGACATGTCCCCCCAAAACATACACACACACACACACACACACACACACATAACACACACACATAATACACACACACATGGTGGTAGGAAGTAAATACAGAGATGTGAAAAAGAAACCCAAACTGAGTCTCACTGCGTCCAAATCAAGGTGTTCACAGCTTGCACCCTTTGGAGACTGGAGTATGGAAACTCTGCCTTTATATTTTCAGCTTTTAGAAACATCAGTGTTCCTTGACTCATAGTTCCTCCTCTACACGCAGAACTGGCCAAGTCACATCTTCAAGTCTCTCTCAAATCCCAAGTCTGTCATGATGTCACCCCTCACTCTGACCCTTCTGTCTCTAAGGTCACTGTGATTAAAATCTTAAACTAATATTACAAGCAAAGTCTACTCTGACAAACAGATTAACATATTCAAGTATCATGGGACATCTTTACAGACTTCAATTACATCTACCACAACCTGAAAGGCTTAAATTGACTGAAAGTCTTCGAATCTATTGAGATCTGTTGAGGTTTGGTGTTTAATATGTATTGTAAAGTACTGGCCCCAAGGGCTGCTTGCTCCTAGGAGTGAAAGAGTCCACACATATAGTGTGACCTTGCTCCTTGATTTAAAACTATTGGTTAAATAAAGATGCTGACAGCTAATAGCTGTGCAGAAGAGACATAGGCTGGGTTTGGGGTTCAGTTATATGGGGGGGACCAAGTGGAGGGAGAGGAGAAGGTGGAGAGAAGGAAGCTGCCATGGGTTAGGTGCATGAACGTATGGCCATGAGGGTTGGCCAGTTGGAGTTAAGAGCAGCCCAGATGAAACATAGTAAGTTAATAACTCGGGGTTATCGATAGGAAAGTAGATTCTAATAGCATGGAGGGTAGGTTATCTGCCCAGCTCTAGTGCTGAGAGAGGCTTATTATAAATTAAGGGCCTCATGTGTCTTTTATCTGGGAATTAAATAATCAAAGACAGGGTAGAAGCCTGTGACCGAGATTAAATATTTCTACCACAGTGACCTCTGCCCTCCATTAACTAGTCTCGGGGGACCGAGTACCTGGTCTCCAGCTGGTGGCTTTTGGGAAGGATTAGGAAGTGTAGCCCAGTTGGAGGAGGCGCATCTTTTAGGGCAAGCTTAAGGTGCCCAAGCCTCCCTCCTCCTCAGCACACTCTGCTCGCTGCCAGCTGCTGTTCTGGTGCCAAGCCTGTCTGCTTCCTGCTGCCACACCTCCCGCCCCAGGGCTGATGCACTCCTATCTCTCGTGAACTGGACACACACATCCTTCCTTGTATAAGCTGCTTTGGCTATGGTATTTTATCACAGCGATAGAAAAGTAGCTAAGCCATCTCTCCATCTCCGAGTCTGCATCTTCTCTTGTCAGGCCACACCCACGCCGCCTCCCCCCAGCCAGCGCGCAGCTTCTCGGCCTCCCTTGCACGTTTATACCTTGTTTTCAGAATGGTCCTTCCTTCAAAGTTTCACTGAAAAGCCACCTGCACCAAGAAGCCACTGCTGCCCCACCTCGCCTTTGTCTCGCACACGATCGATGGCTCAGATAGGTGGCATTGGTTGGCTGTCTGAATCTGTCCTGTGCAGTCCATGTAAACAAAGTTAGACAAACTGGTGCCTCTGCTGTAGTCTCTTCCTCTACAAAGCAGTAATAGTGATTTGAAAATTTGCTTAAGGGGCTGGTGAGATGGCTCAGTGGGTAAGAGCACCCGACTGTTCTTCCGAAGGTCCGGAGTTCAAATCCCAGCAACTACATGGTGGCTCATAACCATCTGTAACAAGATCTGATGCCCTCTTCTGGAGTGTCTGAAGATAGCTACAGTGTACTTACATATAATAAATAAATAAATCTTTAGAAAAAAAAGAAACTTTGCTTAAGGCTCTGTGTGTGTGTGTGTGTGTGTGTGTGTGTGCATGACAAAAGGATGTGCATAAAGTTCTGTAGGCTAGGGCTGGAGAGATGATTCAGTGGTTAAGAGTGCTTACTGCCAGCTGGGCAGTGGTGGCACACACCTTTAATCCCAGCACTTAGGAGGCAGAGGCGGGCAGATTTCTTGAGTTCGAGGGTCATTTTTGCATCAGCAGAAGAAGCAGTCTGACCATAAACCATTTGTGTTTCTAGGAGGTGCTGCCATAACTGGGCCACATTCTTGGTATCATTATTGTGGGTCCAAACACCTGGTAGGTGGGTTCCAATGAACTCCCAATTATATCTGTACTAATTTAAGGAGCTGCCACGGCAGATGTGTTGGTAATTTGTGTGACATATTAAATCCTGTCTAAATCATAAGGCAATAGGCTGCCCTGACTAGTTGAACAGTGTCCATTGGGACTCCAGGTCATTAGAGCAGGACCCATCCAAAACAGAGGGAGTCATTTGTATAAACACGTACTGACGAATGTGACCAAGCCACATGAAAGGGCAGCTGTGTGGGGACATAAGTCCAATAGGCCTTTATCTGACAGAACTTATATGACATAGACAAGTCAGACATGCAGCTGTGGGGTTACTTCCTGACCCCTGGCCTTCTCATGCATGGAGTCAGGCTTGTAGCTGAACCCAAAGTGGTTCTTCTATCTTGAGGGACGACACAAGCAGACTCCTGCCCTAACCCTGGCACAGGGGATGAGCCAAACCATTTCCCCTTCACAACATCCTTTCCTGGCACCTTAGGTTTTACTCCCTGTCCTGTGCACTGATGCCCCACTATCATGGACTCTAACCCTCGGAGTTGGAGGAGGAGGAGGAGGAGGAGGAGGAGGAGGAGGAGGAGGAGAAAGAGGAGGAGGAGCCGTCATCATAGTAACCACTCATTTTTTATGGGGGCAGGATATAGGCATGGTCACATCCGAGTACACTCCCTGCAGCCAGCAACAAGATCTGTCTCCTATGACCCAGGCCAAACAGTAGCAGAAATGTCAGTATGGCTGACAGCAGTTAAAGGAAGTGTCTCCAGGAGGAGCCCAGTGAGAGCTTTGAGGGAAGGTTTCCTGGAGGAAATAAACATAAGAAGCTGTGGGAGAGGAGACAGCGGGGCCCTGCCCTGTCTACCGGGGCCCATTCCTCAAAGACGGCAGCTCCCAGGCTCTCCCCACCCTTCTTCTTCACACCATCTCCTTCCACAACCTCAAATGAGAGCTTTCTCTATAAATGATGCTGACGTCACCCCTAGACGACGGGAAGGTCCCTTGGGATGAGGTGGCTTCTCTGTGTCCCAGAAGACCTCAGAATAGGCAGATCAAGGCTAGTTCCACCCCTGCCCAGCCAAGGCAGGTACGCTGTCCTCTTCAAGAGGCGGCAGAATCTGGATTTCGCCTTGGAAAGTCCCAATAAAGAAAGCATCTGCATAAGGATCATATTCTACACGGAAAAAAATGAGACTGACCTTTAGACTCTTGGGTAACATTAGAGAAAAGAACAATTTGTTCATCTGTGACCCTGTACTTAAGCACCACTGGACTTCTTGAGGGTCCATGCCTGGTCACTGTCACAGCTACAAATGCTTATCCATAGCTGACTGCAGAGGGGTACACCACCCGCCACCCAACACAGAGACCTTGATCTGGGGGAATCAAGGCCTGGGTCATAGGTCAGTCTTCCTGCATTCTGGTTTTAGATCTATCTCTGGCTTGCATGGACCTCCAGCAGGAGCGGAATCCCTCAGAGCATTTCCACTGGTGTAACGACCACTGTAAGGCTTCCTGGCAGTATAGGCAAAGGCACGCATGAAGCCTTGGCTGTGAGTGTCTACTGTGGATCTGAGCATGTTGGGCCCCACTGTGATCTCTTCTCTCCTGTGTCCCCTTTGGGAATACCAAGAAGCAGCAGGCAGTCCTTTGGGACAGCAGGGGTGTGGGTGTTGACTGATCACTTTCTCCCCAGTGTGAGGTAGCACCCTGGGGTCCTGACCCCCACTCCCGCCGCCTCTTCTTCCTCCTCATAGAAGTTTGTCATTAAGTGAGACAGGGGATTTGAGTGAGGAAGTATATTCTCCATGCTTGGGTGTCTAGGCCCTCAGTGAGCAATACGGCTGTGCCAGCCTTCTTTCTGGTCCCTGGCTCTCAGGCCACTTGCCAGGACTCTTGAGTCTTGCTATGTACCCTGTATTAGTTAGGGTTTTACTGCTGTGAACAGACACCATGACCAAGGCAAGTCATATAAAAACAACATTTAATTGGGGCTGGCTTACAGGTTCAGAGGTTCAGTCCATTATCATCAAGGCAGAAGCATGGCAGTATCCAGGAAGGCATGGTGCAGGAGGAGCTGAGAGTTCTACGTCTTCATCCAAAGGCTGCTACTGGAACACTGACTTCCAGGCAACTGGGGTGAGAGTCTTAAGCCCACACCCACATTGACACACCTATTCCAACCAGGCCACACCTCCAGATGGTGCCACTCCCTGGTCCAAGAATATACAAACCATTACATACCCCTTCTCTAGTTCTTAGTCACACCCATCAGCCTTGGCAGAGACTAGAGAAGCCAGACTTCAGGTGGGCATGCCCATAGATCTGGGGAGCCTGGGCCTGAGGTAGCTTTCTCTTTCCCATTTCCCCTTGTTTCTCCTCTTCTTCCCTGCATCCATTCTTCTCCCTCTCTTTCTCCCTCTCTTCCTCCTTCTCTTTCCTCCCTTCTTCCAGCCCTCCCACTCTCCTTCTGTTTTCTTGCCGATAAATTGAATGCATAGGGCTAGAAGAACTCTTTTTTTTGAATCCAGGTCTGGCGTTCTCACTCAGAGCCTACAGAAGTGCCCACTGGGCCTCTGTTCAGTTATAGTAGCCACTCCACGAAGAGGAAACAGGTTCTGAGATGTGGTCTCTCCCAGTCCCCTGCCTCTGTTGGAATGTCTTCCTCAGGCTCAGGAGAGTCCCCCAATTTCAGACACAACTAGCCAAGCGAGGTACAGCCTATAGGCGTCCTGGGAGCCTCAGGACTATGACTGCCTGTCTCTAGAGAAGGTCCTCCTGTCATCCATGTTTCTCTCGATGACCTGCCACAATCCCAGCTATCTAAAGCTATCCTGAGCCACAGAGTATATGAACAAATACTAACTCTACCTTTTAGTTTTAAATAATGCCTGTGTGTATGATCCTGCAGAAGTATACATAGACCACATGTGTACATGAGCCTTTGAAGTCTAGAAGAGGGGCCAGATCCCCTTGAACTGGAGTTACAGGTGGTTGTAAACTGTCATGTGGGTGCTGGGACCCTCACCCAGGTCTTTTGCAAGAGTAGTAAACACCTTTTTAAAGTATCTATGTATATATTACATATATACATACATATATACATACACAATATTACATATATACATATATA
This sequence comes from Mus pahari, assembly GCF_900095145.1. Classification (NCBI taxonomy): domain Eukaryota; kingdom Metazoa; phylum Chordata; class Mammalia; order Rodentia; family Muridae; genus Mus; species Mus pahari. The sequence continues at coordinate 49,622,417 of NC_034599.1, read as the reverse complement.
CATACACAATGTTACATACATACATACAGACAGACAGACAGACAGATGCTGGAAAGATGACTCAATGGTTAAGAACACTGGCTTTTCCAGTGGACCCTGGTTCAATTACCAGAATCCACATGGCAGCTCACAACGATGTAACTCCAGTTCCAGGGGATCTAACACAGACAGATATGCAGTCAAAATACCAATGCACATTTTTTTTAAAAAAAATCATTAAAAACCGTGTGTGTGTGTGTGTGTGTGTGTGTGTGTATGTGTGTGTGTTCTGTCTGTACGGTGTGCTCTGTCTGTACGTCTGCATATAACTTGCAGCCATGGTGCAGAAAAGACCAGATCCTCTGAAACTGGAATTGTAGACAGTTGTGAACCACCATGGGAACCAAATGAACTCAGGCTCTCTGCAAGAGCAGCCATCTTTCCAACAGATTGATTGATTGATTGATTGATATTTTGAAAAAAGTTCTCTCAAAGTTGCCCAGGCTGATCTGGCCCTCCTGGTTTCGAGCTGCCCTCCCATCTTGCCCTCAGGAGACGCTAGGTTGTACTACACTCACTTTTATGGAAAAACAGCAGGCTGTTCTCAGTGTTTCCCGTGTACTTAACGTGTGTGTGATCCTGTGAGTTCTGCCTCCATCTTACACAGCTGGCTTAGGTTTCCTAGAAGATAGTACCAAGGCAAAGCTCCTGACTGAAGACTGGGGGAGCAGGTACAGGGCCCAGTGATGCAGAAAGCAGGGAGGGAGGACAGCAGGCAAGTGGCAGTGACCCACACTTAGAGCTCCCCAGCACTGCCCGAGAAAACAGATAGCTCTTTGGCATATAAGACATCTGGACAGGTCCTGGCTCTGCACCTTGGTCCATTCTCTTGAGAAAAGGGGCGGGGCAGAGAATATGAACAAACATGAATGTACTGGGTCTCCTCCCCATTCCCTGTGCTGAAGTGCATAGCAGGTTGTGGGGAGAAAAGCAGAGCAAATGAAGAGGCAGGCATCTGGCAGAGAATAGATAGACTCTCACCCACCACTGTCTGGAATCTGTGGGCCATGTTGTCCTTTCTGCCTAAGCTGGTTTCCAATAGGATCTCTGCACCTCGGAACCATGGGACAAAGCGACCGGGACAGCGTGCATGGCTTTCCATCCAGGCCCTTCCTGTTGAGGAAAGCAGGTGTCGCCCCCGCTGAAGTCAGGTGGGTAGCTATTTTTGCTTCCTTCCTTGTTCGCTCTGATTTCTTTCTCCAACGGGGACCTCAGTGGTCCTGCTCCACCTTAGCAGCTGGAATCCCCACTTTGCCATCTGCTCCGGACACAGCTCTGTCCAGATGGAGGCGCTCTCCCCTACTCCTCGTAGAACCTTTGGCCTCTGCAAACTCCAGGTTCATCCAGAGCTGGAGGACATTGGCTTTCTGACCTGGGATTCACTCGACTCATTTCATGTCGACCGGACCCAGAGAACACGAAAGCAGCCCATGGCCGAGGCTCTGGAGTACAGCTGAGACCCTGCGTACTTCGGATAGAGACGTCCACCCAGGAGGTGTAGGCGGGCATTGCTGGTGAGGTGGCTGACGCACAAAAGGGCTGTGGCCAGCAGAGGTCAGTAGAGACCCAAAATAGCCATGCTTCTGCGTGGTGAAGTAAAACTGGCTTCAGGCCAAGGGCCCCCAAGTGAAGTATTTAAAATTTAAAGAGGAGGAGGAGGAGGAGGAGGAGGAGGAGGAGGAGGAAAGAACAAGAAAAACTGGGGAAGGGAAAAATGGAATTTGGGCCACACAGGCCTCTGTGAGGATATCTCCTTGTAAGCTGGTGCAAAGCAATGACCTTCCTTCCCAAGTCCCAGAGGCACCTTTTTAAAAAGCAAGGAAAAAAGACTAAAGACACTTCAGTTGACAGGGTGCTTCAGGCCCTTGGTTCAGTTCCCAGGGTATGGTTTCCCTGCACTGCATAAATGCGAGTGGGTGGGGAGTGGCACATGTTTATCATCCTAATACACATCAGAAGCAAGAGGATCTATAGCCTTCAAGGTCATCCTTAGCTACAGAGCCTGGGCTTATTTGCTTAAAAATCTAAAGAGCTAGTCACCTAGACAAGCTAGACACTTGTCCCAAGGACTTACGTTGCTATACTAAGCTCCCTCCCCACTTTCCTCTAGTACTTACTAACTTAACACTCCCAGCCCACCTTTCTGGCATTTAACTCCACCTCTGAACAGCATTCCTGCATAATGAGACTGTACTTTAGCACCTACACACACACACACATATCCACCTCCTCCTCCCCTCAACCTTTCCTTTACTTTGTCATTGTTGAAATTTGTAACATATTTATTTATTTATTTATTTATTTTTAAAGTTTTCCCACAGAAAGGAAAAGGCAGTAGCTGTGGTCACCTGTACAAGATCAAGCCTAACACTTGTAGGGAGGGAGGAACTCATGAGCCCTCAGCCCTAGCTGAGGCACTATTCTAGCTGAGATGCTATTGGCAGTTGATGGCTGCTGGGGTGGGAGTCACTTTTCTTTGGGAGTTCGTCACTGAGTATAGGGTGTCTATGCTCAGTTGATGTCCCCACACCATCTGCACATGGACAACACTAACTGGAACTCCCTGGGTCATTTAAAAATGTGTGTGTGTGTGCATGTGTGTGAGTGTGTGTTAGCATTCCTTTTAGGCTCTGCCCCACAGTTACCGGACAACGGCCAGGTGTGCCTGACTCACTATAAAAGGGGCTGCTTGGCCCCTCCTCACTCTCTTCTCTTCTTACTCTCTTACCCTTTCTGTCCCTGGCTGGCCTCCTCCCCTCCCCTCCCCT
>NC_034599.1:49614770-49619330 GCF_900095145.1 Mus pahari | reverse complement strand
TGATTAATATTTTAATATAATTTAACTTTCTTGCTCTTCTTCTTCTTCTTCCTCTCTCTCTCTCTCTCTCTCTCTCTCTCTCTCTCTCTCTCTCCCCCTTTCTACTACCCCCTCAACTCTACTCCCCATGCCCTAAATAGACTCTGTTCTATACTACACCATCAAGGGATGCCTCATCATGGGCTACCAGAAGCACCCACTTTTCCCACACCATACTGTACCTCTACCAAACCCAGCCCTGGATCCTTTTTCTTTTTTTATAAGGCACAACAGTGTGTGTGAGTGTGTATGCGTTCGTGAGTGTGTGTGGGAGAGTATGAGTGAATGAGTGTGTACGCCTGTAGAGATTCATACATGTATGAAATTGTGAAAGAATAAATAGAAAAATATATCTAAAAAAATCATTCCCCCAACTTTTCTGATAGATTTCAAAAGCACTCTAATAAACTATAGGAGAGGTAGACAAGCATTTGAAAATTTGATTCACATTAATTCCAACACATTAGAAAATATATGTATGTGCATACATACATATAGATATAAGTCCTTTAGTTTGTGAATCTACAGGTAAACTTTCTTAGGATAAAACTAAAATCCATTTTTAAGTTTTAAAAGTGAGTTGAGATGAATAAAGATATTAAATTATGGGGAGATGGATTGGACTAAAGATGGCTTGCACCTACATAGATGCTGGGTGTCCAGGAGCATAGGCCTGTGGGCCCCGCCCTTTAGAACAGAAGAGGAGGAATCCCAGAGTCTGCTGCCTAGCAAGACTAGCCAGGTCAGTGAGTTCTGGATCCTGGGGGAGATCCTGCTACAGTACAGGGGTAGAGACCAACCAAACCTCAGCTTCTGCATGCATCCACATCCAACAGCACAGCACACAAGTGTGTCCACACATGGGAGCATGTGCGCACGCGCGCGCACGCGCTCACACACACACACACACACACACACGTGCAGGTCCGCGCACACACGCACGTGCATGTGCACGTGTGCACACGCATGCATGCACACATGCGCGCACACACACACACATACACACGTGCACGCGCACACACACGCGCATGCACGCACACACATGTACGCACACGTGCACGTGCTCGCGCACACGCACGTGCATGTGCACATATACACACACATACACACATGCACGTGCGCACACGCACACATACACACATACACACACGCATGTACACGTGCACACGCACATGCGCACACACACACACACACACACACACACACACATTCCTACTGACGTACAATGGCAGAGGAAAAAATCAGGAAGGTAGCCGAGTCCAGGGCTGGACGCCCTGGGCTACACAAGCAGCAGTGTGTCTGACTCTGTAAGGCTCCATCGCTTTACAGTTGTCATGGTTTAGATTTACAAATTGCTTTTCTTGATATTGTAAGACCCCTAAAGGAGGAACTCCCTCTGGTCCGGAACTCTCTTGGGTCCCCAGAAAATTCTCGAGATACACCTTTTACACACCTTGCTGTAAATTACATGAGGTACTTTATTTAACGAGGCCTCGGGCCGACTCGTATCTCACGCAGGAGACAGAGGAGTCGACCCAGTCCCTCAGAAGTAAGGGGGCTGCCCTAAGAGAACAAAGGCTCTTTACTAGCCACATTCCTAATGATCTAGGGAACAGGTTTTGGGGAAGTCTTAAAATTAGGGCTCTACAATATTTCCAATCGTTTTGTTTTCCTTGTTTATGATTATACCTCCGATTCAGGCTTCATCTCAGTCATTCCGCTTTTGATATAGGGATCTAGGGACTGGGGATGGAGGGCGGAATCCTCACCTTTCTAGTTTTATCGGGAGACACTGAGGGGTTCGTTTGTTCTCTCTCTCTCTCTCTCTCTCTCTCTCTCTCTCTCTCTGGTGTTCTCTGGCTGTCACTCTGTAGACCAGGCTGGCCTCAAACTCACAGAGATCCTTCTGCCTCTGCCTCCCGAGTCCTGGAATTAAAGGCGTGCACGCCATGCCTCACCTCCCAGCACTTCTAAATGGACTAGCTTGTGATGCCACAGTAGGCACTGGTCCACATCACTTTACCACTCAAAGGACACCCACGGGTCCTTCATTTGACAAATGTTGCAGCAGTACCTGTTGTATACCAGGCACTCTTTCAAAGTGCTGTAACCTACCTCCTTTATCCACTGAGGTTGAACCTAGGCCCTGTCTTGGGGTTTCTGTTGCTGTGGTAAAGCACTATGACCAAAAGGGGAGGAAAGGGTGTATTTGGCTTACATACTGTGAATCACAGTCCATTAGAGGAAGCCAAGGCGGGAATTCAAACTGGAACCTGGAGCCAGGAGCTGATGCAGAGGCCATGGAAGAGTTCTGCTTCCTGGCTTTCTCCCTGTGTCTTGCTCAGCCTGTTTTCTTATAGAACCCAGACGCACCATACAGGATCCAGGACAACCACCCCACAGTGACTGGACCCTCCAATATCAGTCACCAACAAGAAAATGTAACATGGCCTTGTCCATAGACCAATCTAGTAGGGGTATTTTTCTCAACTGAGAGTCCTTTTTCCAAAAATTTCTAGCTTGTATCAAATTGACATGAAACTAGCCAGGGCAGGCCCCAAGTAGATGTCTTAGTCCAACCTTATACCTTAAGCATCAGCTTTCATGATTAAATCTAACTCATGAATTAGTCACAGTAAAAGATTAGTAACTAATAACAAAAGTAGAACACCTATAGCAGTATATTATAAAGTTATACAAATACTGTCTAACTCTCTCAAACTGTCTTACAGTTCTGCAAAGTTTCCAGAAAGATCTGAGGTGATACAGTGCCCATGTCATGAACTGAGGTGAGTTACACAGACTGATGTGTTCTGCTCCGTCTCTACTGTCTTCCTCCATCAATCCCGGAGAAGCTGTTCTGAGCAGTGTGATTGGGACCCCATTGACACCCCTGTCTCTCTTGCTGCAGTTGTGAGTTATCCCTATGTACAGCCCAGTAGCCAGCTTCGTGTAGCCAACTCAGTATCAAGTCGAGCATCACACCCTGCTGTGTTCAAGTCGCTCTCAGAACAGGACACAAATCAACGTATGAGTGATATTTTTTACTCTAGAATTTTCCATTTCTTCTGTTAGAGCTGGGTGTGGCTGTAACTGAAACCATGGGAAGGGAAATCTAGGATCAGGCAATCTTACTGAGTAAGAACCACAGTGGACACATGACGAAAGGCGCGGTATGTCCCGATGCTGTTGGCCAGGGTGAAGGAGGAAAATAAACAGAAAAGGAGCTTCTGGGGGCACAGCAGCAGATGGATGTTCAGGGAAGGCCTCACTTGGAATTGACACTGACGTAGGGATTAGAGGAAGTGAGTGGGTGAGTGGGCGAGCAGAGGGAAACTGCTCCAGGCAGAGGAGGGTGGACAGGCTCAGAGGAAAGAGTGTGCCTGTAGCTTTTGCACAGCAGCAAGGGGCCAGTGTGACTGTTGCAAGAGAGCTAAGCTGTAGAGGCCAAGGTCAGAGAACAAAAGGCTGTGGCCCAAGTAAGAACTTCAGCTTTTGTTGTGAGGCTGGAAGCATCGGGAAGCTTCTAGAAGTTTCTGGCAAAGGAAGAGTGCACTGTCAGATCTGAGTTCTAAGAGGTCCTTCTGGCCTGCCTGTCACACAGGAGTCATGACTCTGGCCTGTGAGAAACTCAGGATGGTCGAGCCCAGCCCCGATGGCTGGGGGCAGGCAGGGGCCCCACTCTCAACACACGCTCCAGTCCTCTGCCATCTCCAGTGCTCCTCCCTGAAATCTGTGTGGCTCATTCTCCCTCCTTTCCGCTTCCTCCCTCATCTCCCAAGCTGCCTTACCTGAGAGAGGAACAAGATACTCGCTCATCTTCACCAAGGGGTATTTAGTGCATTAGCCAGTACTTTCTGGACATCATGGTTTCTGCCTCAGTTTGAACTGTTACAGAAGTTGTTAAGGTCCAAATGTGGACCCTGGCAGCCCACGCAGGGTGGGCACGGCCAGATGCCCACAATAGGGCAACTCAAGAAACGAATTAGAGGCCAGTAAGATGGTTCAGTGCGTAAAGGCAAGTTCTGTTAAGATAACCTAAGTTCTATCCCTAGTGGAAGGAAAGAACCAACTCCCACATAAACACACACACACACACACACACACACGCACACGCACACGCACACGCGCGCACACACACACACGCGCGCACACACACACACACACAATTTTCTAATGTATAAAAGCAGTACTCACCTGGCTAGGGAGATGGCTTAATCAGTAAAGTTCTTACCACCTAAGCATAAAGACCAGAGTTCAGATCCCTGGCACCCACAAGAAGCCAGGTGCATGTCTGCAATCCCAGCACTAGGGTAGAGCAGAGGTAGGTAGACTCCTGGAGTTTGTTGATCAGCCAGTCTAGCTAAATTGGTGAGCTCCAGGTTTAATAAGAGACCCTGTCTTGAAAAATAAGGTAGAGAGCAAGGACAGAGAAAGATACCAAATGTTAGCTTTAACCTCCACACAAATACATACACACACACACACACACACACACATACATACATACACACACACACA
>NC_034599.1:49585586-49614640 GCF_900095145.1 Mus pahari | reverse complement strand
ACACACACACACACACACACACATACATACATACATATAGCCAATATATCCACACACAAATACAACCATCAAGAGCAAATATGTCTATAGAATAGAAAAAGACAACCTTGTAAAGTTGTACAAAATACAAACAACAAAAAGAAGATACTTTTTAAAGCTACTTTGAAGATTAAATGCTTGTTTCCAGATGTGCCTCTTTGGTGACAAATGTCCCCTTTAATTACTAGGAGTGCATAGTATTAGGGTGTGTTTAATTATCATTGCTAAAAGAAAATAGCCGTGATACAATTAGAAGTAATGAACACAAACCGGGAAAAGGTTAGCACCATTAAGGTTTATAGGACACCTGCGGAAGTGTTTGTCTCAGCTCAGCGTCTTAGATGCCACCCACAGTGCACAGTAATCAGTCAGCACTACGCAGAACGACACAGAGAGGCTTTGATTATCAACTCAGTTTCTTCCACTAAACAAAATGTAGAATGTGTGCCCCAGTAGAGTAATTGGGCTACAACACTGACAAAAATAAACAGTTTAGACCTGACAAATTTAAGGAACAGTGTGAGACCAGAAACACACCCACTCTGTGACTTGAAACTGCATCTCATACAATAACAAAATACTTACTTGGGGCGAAATAACAGGATTGCCCCAAATGGCAGATTTAAAAAAAAAAAATCTGAATGGCACTAATTAAAATGAGCAGAAGTGCCAAAAAAAGTTTTACTAGCTATTTTATATGTAATGCATACTGTATTTAAAAAGTGTTTTCTGGTCATTTTGTATATATTAAACTTGCATTATTATATATATGTGTATATATATATATATATATATATATATATATATAATTTTGCATATGTATATAAAGTTCAGAATATAGTTATATATATTTATAATCACAGAGTGCACTAATACGACTTTAAAATAGATACTACAACGATAGGTATAGTGGCACATTCCTTGAATCCCAGCACTCAGTTGTCCGTGAGTTCAAGACCAGTCTGGTCTACATAGTGAGTACCAGCTAGGGGCAGCCAGAGATGTGTAGTGAGACCCTGTAACAAACAAACAAGCAAATAGCAACTGCATAATAATTTTTAAAGATTTACCTTACTTTTATTTGTGTGTGTGCCTGTATGTCTGTGTGTGTGTGTCTGTGTGTGTGTCTGTGTGTGTGTCTGTGTGTGTGTGTGTGTCTGTGTGTGTGTCTGTGTGTCTGTGTGTGTGTCTGTGTGTGTGTCTGTGTGTCTATGTGTCTGTGTGTGTGTGTCTGTGTCTGTGTGTGTCTGTGTGTGTGTGTCTGTGTGTGTGTGTGTCTGTGTCTGTGTGTCTGTGTGTGTGTGTGTGTGTCTGTGTGTCTGTGTGTCTGTGTGTCTGGGCACAAGCATATAGAGCTCAAGGAGGCTAGAAGAAGGCATAGGATCCCTGGAGCTAGAGTTACAGGTGGTTTTCAACTCTTCAATAGGAGTTCTGAGAATTTAACTCAGGTCCTCTGCAAGAAGAGCACCAAGTTCGTATCAGCTAAGCTTTCCTTCTAGCACCAAGATGATTTTTTTCAGTAATCAAAAGCCTGACAAGATCACCAGAAAACACAAACCTTTAAAAAGAAAAAACCGCAAAAATCTCATCTTTCAAGTTAATTCCGTTCTGTAGACGTTACTGAGATCAAGACAATGCCTTTGGGCTGAAGATGCCTCCGTGAGTGAAGGCTGTTGCCTCACAGACCTGGAGTCTGAGTTGGATCTCCAGAACTCACATCACGGTGGATTGGAAGAAGCAACTCCACCAACTTGTCCTCTGACCTCACATGCATGACCCCCCCCCCATAATAACAATAAACTCTTAAAAATCAAAAAGCTTCCTTTAAGACAGCTTTCTTTCGTTAGACCATTGGTTTTCTCTCTTTTTTTTTTTTTTTTTTTTTTTTTTTTTTTTTCTTTATAGGATTTCTATTTAAAGTTCACTTTGTAGACCAGGCTGGCCTCACACTCAGAAATCCGCCTGCCTCTGCCTCCCAAGTGCTGGGATTAAAGGCGTGCGCCACCACACCCGGCTTAGACCATTGGTTTTCAACCTGTGGGTTGTGGTACCTTTGGGAGTTGCATGTCAGATGCCTTGCATGTCAGATATTTACAGTAGGATTCATAACAGTACCAATATTACAGTTTTGAAGTAGCAACAAAAATAATACTACGGTGGGGGTCATCACAACATGAGGTACTGTATTAAAGGGTCGCAGCATTATGAAGTTGGAGAACCACTGTCTTAGACACAAGAATTGGGTTCTAGTTGAACATTGATACCTTTGTATTGGACACAGATATTTCTTTAAGTATGTCACACGACAGAGTTTTGCAGTTTTGTGGGTGGTAGGGGAGGATATTAATTTCTCTGTTGTATGTATCTCTGCTTTAATCTAAATTTTTGGCCAGGATAGGCCAAATAAGGACAGAAAGACCCAATAATATCCATTACATGATATATTTGTTCCCAAACATTGGAACACTACAGGCGGCTAGTCATAGATACAGGCCGCCTTGCATTGTTCCCAGGTCTCCAACAGGGATATGAGGTACACAACTATTCCTTAAACAGCCAACCACAACCACCTCCTACACGTTTCAAAAGGCAACCACCTGAAGAGTCACCTTTCTCTGCCAGCAAATAATCCTCCATATTATCTACTTATGAAATAGATAATGGGTGATTGAGAAAGAAAATCCAATTTTTTAAGTTCATTGTATGGGCTGGCAAGATGGCTCAGCAGGTAAACGTGCTTACTGCCGAGTCAGACAATCTGAGTCAGATCCCAGGGATTTGTCACATGCCAATTCCTGAAAGCTGTCCTCTGACCTCCATTCACATCGTGTGCCCTACTTACTGTTCCGTTGCCCTGATCAACTTGTCAAAGAAAGTGTTTAGTTGAGGGGAGGGCTTGCTTAATGTTTCTATGGTTAGTCCGTAATCATCTTGGCCTTGGAGTGTGGCTCCAAGCGGCAGGCAGGCACAGATGGTGTTGGGGAGCTTACGTCTTGTCTCATTTTGTCTGCAAGATGGAGCAAGCCTAGAATAGGTTTTTTTCTCATATGATATATTTTGATTATGGTTTCCCCTTCCCCAACTCCTCCCAGAGCCTCTCTGCTTCTCTGCCCACCCAAATCCACACCCCCTCTTTCTCTTTCTCATTAGCAAATAAACAGGAGCCTAAAAACAAAATTTAAAGAAAAAAAGCCCAAGAAACACAGGCTCTGAGACACACAGAGAAAACTCATAAAAGCGAAACTGGAAACCATAATACATAAGCAAACGATCTGTAAAGATTTTTTAAAAATGCCCTGACAAAGCTCTGTGAGAAATAGCCCTCCAAAATACCGCTGAGACTGCTGCCACAGTCTCTGTCCCCTGGCTCTTACAATCTTTCCAGAGTTCTCCGAGACCCAAGAAGAGGAATTTGACGGAGACCTCCCATCTAGAACTGAGAGTTCCAAGGTCTCCCACTCCCTGCACATTGTCCATTTGTGGATCTCTGTATCAACTCCCATCTCCTGCAGGATGAAGCTTCTATGATGATGGCTGAGCAAGACACAGATACTTGAGTAGAGCAGAAAGTCATTAGCACTCATTTTATGCCTACCATCCCTTTAGCAGAACACCGGTGTTTGTTTTCCCCTAGGTTCCAGGCCTATTTAGTCTCAGGTTCACGGCCACCGGGGCAGCATCAAGCACAGGCTCATCTCATGGAGTGAGCCTTCATGTCAATCATACAGTGGTTGGTTACTCTGCGGCTTTCATGCCGCCCTTGCCCCTGAATCTTGCCGTGTGTCTAGCTGTGGGTCACGGGGTTTGTGGCTGGGTTGGTGTTTACCAGGTAGTGTGCAGAGCAGGCACTAGTTAGAGGTGGTGCTTTGGACAAGCACCAGCTCTATTTCTCCGTATTCAGTGTCTTTAACAATAGGGCCTTACCTTCAGTTTGTAGAGGGTAATCAATAGCCTTAGGTTGTTTAACAGTTTCCATGGGGCCCCTTCAGTCCACAACTCAGTTAAATGTAACCCATTTCTAGCTCTGGAGGTTTCATTTAGGGGTGAAAGATGTCCTGTTACGGTTTTGCCTCCCCCTTTATTTGATGATTTTATTTAATATATCTGGCTTGGGTTTTTGAAATGTAAAGCCCACCCCAGAGACACACCTCCAACAAGGCCACACCATTTCAAAACAATCTATCAACTAGAAACCAAACGTTCAAAGACATGAGCCTATGGGGGCCATTCTCATTCAAACCACTACACCACACACACACACACATACACACACACACACACACACACACACACACTAAAAATGTATTCTGGGCATCTATTATTTACATTCTTCTAAATACTTGAAAGGATGAGCTATACTCAGTTTTAACCTGCAAGCATTTAAAGATGTCTACAAAGACAAAAATTGGTTTTTGTTTCCTTTAAAGTATTTTCTTCGCTACCAATAGCCAGGTGGTGGCATTGGGTGATCATCTTCATATAGTCTGCAAATGAAGGCTCTACCGAAAATCTGAAATTATACATACACTGACACAAGACACACAAGCATGACAATATTTAGAAAATACTTTGCAGGTAAACTATGCATATGTAGATCCAGCATGTGATCCAGTATAGAGTGTAAAAAAACCCAAAAAGCAGGCAGTGTGAACCACAGAGAACTCATTCGCAGAAACTGGGTTCTAGAACGAAGCTTTTGCTTTGTTCTTTACTAAGACGCCTTTGGAGCTGATACATACTCCCTGAACTGTAGCCCGACAGTACCTGTCACTTGCAGAAGACATTTCTTTAAAAGGGACTGGGCTTGGGCTGGAGAGATGGCTCATCTGTTCAGAGCACTGGCTGCTCTTGCAGCAATCAGGTTCAGCTCCCACTACCCACAGGGCAGTCTACAACCATCTGTAACTCCGGTTCCAAGAGATCTGATGCCCTCTTCTGGACTCTGCTGACACTGCCCTCAGGACAGTCACATTACTTAACATGCAGACAAACACTCATACACATAAAATAAAACTAGTATTTTAAAAGAGAGCTAGAGATACAAAGGCAGACACGAGGGCTAAAGGGGAAGTGGCAGTTCTCTACCCACTGCCCCCTTTAAAAGGACTGCTGAAGATTTTTAAACTAAAATAAGAACTCAGTAAAAATCTTTTTCAAGGTTTTTTTTTGTCATTTAATATTTATTTTATTTTATGTGTCATGGGACCTCAGAGCACCATTCCCACTGATGCCTTCCCAGCCATCCAATTCATGCCTTATCTACAATGTCATGAGAGATGGAACGTCTTGGTCAAGATCATTCACCTCCTCAATGGAAGAACCAGGAGCTGCAGTCAGGTCTGAATGGCAGCAGGTCTTCACAGTTCCCATGGCCCCTCACTGTCAGATGAAGACCTGTGGCTGGGGACTTCTTTCCTATCCAGGGCCAGGGAGGAGCTGCTCAGTAAGAGATGGCTGTAGCTAGCTCCAAGGACAGGGACTTCACTGCTTCCCTGTGCCTGGCTTCAGAGAGGGAGAGAGGGAGAGACATCAAAATGCCCAAGTCAGAGCTGAAGAAGCAACCAACTGGGCAAGAGTGCTTGCTGGACAGGCATGAGGACCTGAGCTCAGGACTCATGAAAAGGCACATCAGAAGAGGGTGGCTGGGACTTGCTGGGCAGTGAGCCTAGCTGAATCCGTGAGCATGAGGTCCCAGGGGAACACAGAAGAAAAAAACAGAAGACACCTGACCCCGTTGGCTCTCCGAAACTCCTACACTCCTGCACAGACCCACACAACAACAACAACAACAACACACACACACACACACACACACACACACCACTCTAACCACCTTCTGCTATCCCACCACTCTGAATTGGCCTAACTTACCCGAGGCCAGGAAACCCAAGAGTGGAGACTCTCACGGTTAGCCCTTTTCTTTTTTGAGCATCAGCCAAGAAAGTGGACAGGGGGACTCTAATAGACAGAATAACAACCATGGTAGCTATATCTGTTTGACAAGGGGAAACTATATTGCAATTTTCAAACTCAGCTAAAGCAGCCTCTCCCACCCCCTGGTGTTTTGGTCACGGTGTCCCAGCACTGACTTTCTGTTGAGACAATGTATCCTTTGTCCCCAGGTGACTAAGAGACAGTTCTCATCAGCCTCTGTTGCCAGCCCACCAAACCTCTCCTCACAGGGACTGACATGCAAGCCACCTCCTGCTCTGTGATGTAAGACTACCTGGACCTTGTTCCCTCTTTATTAACAAGACCATTGACCCAAAAAGGGAACCTTGATTTCTCCCAATAACAACAAGAATCTCTGCCAAAATTTGCACTGAGTTAAGTTTTGTCTCCCCCAAATTAATGTCCTCCCAGGGCATCAAAGGGTTGCCTTATTTGGAAACAGGGTTTATGCAGGTGTAATCAGCTAAGATAAATTCATACAGGATTTTGATAGACCTTAGTCTGATGCTTGATGCCCTTATAAGGAAACAGAGATATAGACAGAGGGGAAGCCAGCCATGGGAGAGTAGAGGGGACACGGACACTGCATGTCAAAGCCAAGTTGGACAAGCAGGGGCACTGACCTGCCGAAACTAGGGCAGAGGCCAGCAGTCTCCCATGATCCTTTCACACTTGGGTTTCAGGCCCCTGGCCTCCAGAAGGATGAGAGAATGCATCTTTATTCCTCCAAGCCATCTGGAGTATAGTTGTTTTACTTTGTTTTAATTATGGAAGTCACAGGAATGAATATATAGTTCACCTTAGAGGAGCTCTCTGGTAGTCAGAGAAAAGTGCCTGCCCTGTGCATTTCCTGCTTCTCTGTTCATGGCTGCCTGCCAACTAGGCTTTCCTCCTTAAACTATAGGGGCAAATCCTTGCTTGCATCTAGGTGTCCCCAAATGGCCCCATTTTGGGTTTTCTCTCGTGCCTGTTTTAGTGTAGATGCTTCTATGAGCTATACAGTAGTCCTCTTTACTGGAAATTCCGCTTTCTTGTCCTCACAATACTGGGCTCTTTGTGGGCAGGGGCTGTGGCTCTCCTGTTGTGTCCAGTACAGGATCTAGAGCCAGGGACTGGGGTAAACCTTCCTGGGTTGCATTCATCTGTTCATGTTGAGGCTACACGCGCTGGAGCTGGGCATTGGGACCAGCAGCCATCTCATGTTCGGTCTGGATTTGTGCTGGGACCCCCCTTTGCTCCAAAGTGTCCCTTTAAAGACAGTAAAGAGGTTTTCTGAGGGCCTAGAAGTCCTCAGCCCATTGGCCAGACCTTCTGGGAGAACTGGGGGCCAATTTGCATAAAAATGAAGGCTGGCTTCATTGAAATTCTCCTCGTCTTGAGTGCAGCGAAAAACCAGGAAGAAAAGGAAAGTTTTAGTCCTGAGCAACTTCACTGCCTAGGAACATTCTGAGCTTCTGAAAATAGAGAGGAAATGGGGCCCTCCGGGTCACTTCAGGCACCGCCCACCTCAGCCCCATGCCCGCCCCCCGCTGCCCCCTCAAGGCCAGCCTCTCACTGTGGGAGACCGCACTGTCTTCGGTGAATGCACACAGCAGATGCCACGCAGCTCTGAAGCAGGATACTGCTGTCTGTCCAGGGACTCCAACATGCCTGACAGCAGAGGTGATCAGCAGCAAGGGGCCAGCTTGGGGACCTCCCAAGACAACTTGCAAACCAGGTGGGTCCAGTGCTCCAGGGTCAGCACGTGGAGCTTGGGGCCGAGTTCACGATGCGATGCTTGTTGGACCTGAGGCAAGCTGCCCCTCTTTCTGAGTCTTGGGTTTCTTCACCAGATCTGTAAAGGAAAAAAGAGTGGGGCAGGGACATTTATCCTTTGGAGTGTGATTTAGTGTGTCTGTTCCTCTGTTGGCCGTTAGAGATTCAACTGAGGTACAAGTCACATTGGTATTAAGAAAGACATTTTTCAGTCAGCAAGCACGTTTCTTTGTCTCCCCACGGTTGGAGGTGACCTGGTATATGGTATAGGGGGGACAATGACTGATAAGTTCAAGGGATCACCCATGGTTCCAGTTCCAGCCTGCTATGACCTTGGAAAGTCTCTGGCCCTCTCTGTCCGTACCTGAGCAGAGATTGAAGTTATCTAAAGCCTCTGATACGGAGGAACTGGATGTGTGTCCCATAACAGAGCAAGAACAGAATAGTGGAAGATAGGGCTCAGGGACAGCAGTGTGCTAAGCAGCTGGGCTGTCTACAGGGTAGTTCAAGGACAAGGGCCAAGGTCTGATAACATGCAGAATCTGCAAGGTTTGAGCTAAGGACATGGCCACTGTCCTTAAAAGGACTATGTGAGAAGAGGTGTGACAGATGGGAAGACATGTTAATGTGCCCCATTAGGTCCCCTGGACAAACTCATCAGGGGAGTGGGCTGCTGTTCATCCAGAAACAGTATCCCTTCCCCCTATAGGGAAACAAGTATAGGGGAGCAACTGTGACCCTGAACGATTCTATGCTGTTGGCATAGAAAGGCCTGGGCCCTGGAGGCTCTGGGTCTTTTCTGGGTAGCATCACTCATGATGTCATGAGGTCAGTGAGCAGAGGCTAGCCCGACATCCCAGGTGATGTTTCCAGATGCCTGGGAAGTTCAGCTCTCAAAAACGAAGAATAGCATTGGCTGGTTTTCAAAGTCCCTTGTTCCACTAAGTGAGGACTGGTGAGTTTGTCCAGAGAACCTAATGGGGCACGCATGTTAAGTCTTCCCATTTGTCACACCTCTTTCTACATAGGGTCAGTAGCCCCAGTGTTTGCTGAAGTCCATGTATCAGGTCTATGTTGACAGGAACTTAGCCACTAGGGAGGAATTTTGAACATCTGAGTTCACAGGCCCTAGGCCTGCCTCACTGATAACACGGATAGAGGTGGTCAAACCTGGGGGCCAGCTTCAGCTTGGGCAGCAAAGGACTCTGTCATGGGAAGGAGCACAGGTTCAGGGGATCCCTACAGGACAGACAAGGACTGGAAGCCAGGGTTAGAGTGTCAGCTCTATCGCCTGCTTTCTGAGCAACACTGGGTAAGCTGTTGAACCTCTCCGAGTTTCAATGTGTCTCTCTATGCAATTGAAGATGACCTTGACTTCCCCCTTGACCTTGATCATATATGAAGATGGTTTCAGAGACCCAGGGGCGCATACACACCACAGGCACAGTAACCCCAGAACAAACCCCAGGGCATCTTGGCAGCAGACTGCAAAGCAGACTTGAGCTCTGGTAGGGCTCCACTCCTGACTTAACCTGTGACTCAAGGCAAGACATACTCTCTCCGAGCCTCACTTTCCCCATCTATCCAACAGGGGAGGTGAATCTACCCTGGCAACCTTGCAGTGTAGCTGCAAGAAGAGACCATTGATCTCTTATTGGAGTCACTGAAGTTGCCACATCTGGAGCCAGGCACATCTGCTTCCGGGTAGGGTTGGAAGTGCCAGAAACCTCCTATAAGCTGAGAGATCCCTGCTCCTTCTTCCCTCCCTCAGCTGCAGAGGGGTTGGCTGGAGGTGGAGGAGCAAGCAGCATTGGGCAGCTGAGGGTTGCCTAGAACTGGTATGCCTCTTGAGACTCGGGCTGTAGGCCATGCCATCCATTCACCAGAAACTTTACTGAGCATGCCCTGGGTGATTAGATCTTGGCCATGTCAAGTCCCAGGCTTGGGAGAAACACACCAATGGAAGAAAGTCCTTAGAGGAACCCAAGAAGGAGACAGTTTTGAAAGGTTATGGATCCCAGGGAAGTAACCGGTACAGGGGAATGCAGGAGTGGCCATCAGACCAGCAGGCTGGGACCAGGCTCACTCACGGGTCTAGAGAATCTGATGTGCCCTACTTGTGATGGACGGGCCTAGGGCAGCCAGCCAGAGGTAGAGGAAGCCAATAGGTGTACCCCTTCATCCTTGGAAGGTTCCCAAGCCACTTATAGTGGGATGTAAGGAACAGATATGGTGATGGCCACAAGGGGACTGGACATGAGGTAGCTGGGAGAGGTGAGGCAGAAGATTGGTCTGTAGGATTGCTGCCTCCAAACTGCCCCCAACCCCACACATGAGAAATACCTGCTATACTCTTAGCTCTGTCTGAAAAAAAAAAAAAAAAGCCAGTGTGGAGAGGAACCTCCTGAGAGGCCATCATGGAAGACAGTCCAGGAGGCTGCAGCAAGCTAGGCAAGAAAGGCTCTCTTCTCCCAGACAAAGCTCGCCAAGGATAGCAGGGAGACAGCATTCCATCTCAGGGACGTGCTAACCTTAGAGGAACCATCGGCATGGAATGTTACCACACGGTACAAGTGTCCTCGGCACTGGGAACACTCAGGGCCTTCCAGTTCCCTTCCACGCCACTGTCTATCTGCATAGTGCAGAAGTGTGGCCTGCCTTTCTCTTCTTCATGTTTTGCCATCTCTATTGTTTCCCTGTTTTATAACATACTCATTTACTCAAAATCATTTATTGTTGATTACTTAGGAATTGCACTAAACACTAGAATATATCAGAGACTACAAAGCAAGGCTCTGCCTTAAGGAGTTTACATACATGCCAAGAAGAAAGACACTAATAAACAACTCTGCAATTAGTCACTAAACTTACAGTTTAATGATACCAAAAAGTAATTTTAAAATGTGAAGAAAACAATGCTGATATGCATGTGTGTAGTGTGTGGTGTGTGAGTGAGTGTAAGTGTGAGTGTGTGTGTGTACGTGTGTGTGTGGTAGGTATTAGTTTGGCTTTCATGAGGACATGGGTTCTGTACCTAGTGCCAAAGGGCCTCGGAGGGGCACTGATGAGAGTGTTCAGCCAGAAAAGTTGCTTGCCACCAAGCTTAACAATTTAAGTTCAATCCCCAGAACGTAAGTGGTGGAAGAAGAGAAGCAGCCACTGCAGTTGTCCTCTGACCTCTACATGCACATTCCCCAAACAAAAAAATAAATTGTTTAATGTAGTAGAGAAAATAAAGGGAAAAATACTCAGGACCGGGGCATTATACACCTTAAATGGTAAAGATGTCAACTATTATGCTATGTTTATTTTACCACAATAAAAATGTTTTTTTTTTAAATGTTGGTAATCAAAAAAATGGAAGTAATGTAATAGAGATCCAACTTAGCCTGGGGGATTAAAGAAGACTTGAAAATCCGAGACCTGAAAAATAAGCAGAACCTCACTAGGCGAAGTGTGCTGTGGAAGAGGGGAAGGACCTTGGTGTTTGAGGTCAGTGGGATGAGGCAGAGCTGGAACTCTTAACAGCCATAAGAAGTCAAGGCCTTGGTATCAAGAGATTCCAAAGGACAGTACCTGTCGGGGAGTCAGAGTCCCCGAGGCAAACTAGACCTGGTCCCAGACACATGAAAGTAATTTGAATCAGACTAATGCAGGCCAACTCTGGGTCCTTATAGGTTCTCCGCTTGTAGGTGCTCGTAGGTGCTGGGACCAAAGTTAATCATTGTGCTCTTAGGCAAGCCCTTCTGAACAACAGACACCCTCCCAGGTCAATGGGTTCTTACCCATTCTGTATAACATCCACAGAGACTCAATCTATTCTAGCCCAAATACCTCCAGGGAAGGGGAATTTGCTAACTACCGTGTTATCTCTGTAAGGACAGTGGTGGTAGGAGAAAGTTCTGTTTCACACTGAGTCCTTTAAGATACTGCTGTGGTGCAGAAAGAATGGAAGGGCCAGACAATGGGGGGGGGGGGACTGTGTGATGCTCTTTTAGGCACCAGGTGACTGTCACACTTATGAACTCAAAGCAGCTGGGCTTACCTGCACGAAACAGGACCCTTCAACATTTAGTCATAGGTGAGGGAGGGGCTGATGGGGCCTTGTCCCTCCTCCAGGTGCGATTGGCACCTAATGGCTGCTGTGGGATCGGAAGTCATTGTCTTTAGTGGTACAGCCACTGGTGAGTTGTGCATGCTGCAATGGATGCTACAGTAGGACACACACACATACACACACACACTCACAATCATGATAGTGTGGAGCTGGAGAGATGGCTCAGTGTAAGAGTACATACTGTTCTTGCAGAGGTCCCAAGTTCAGTTCCCCACACCCTGTGTAGCTCCACCTTCAGGGGGATCTTAAACTTCTGGCCACCACAACACACACATAATTAGTAATAATAAAAATCTTTTTAAATGATAGTAGGAGGTCACTTGTTGAAAAGAGAGACTTGGGACAAGGAGTGGGGATAAGCTAGGGAAGGTGGTGAGTATGACCAGAATGTATAAGTATGTGCAATGTATAATCATGCATATATATATATATATATATATATATATAATGTAAATACATATAAGATTACCCGGGAATACATTAATTTTAAAATTAATTAATAATTTAATTAATTAATTAAAAGAAAAATAGTCTCCTGGATCACTGACTATGTCTCCTGACAGAAGCATGCGTAGAAAACACTTAGGAGCAGAGTGCTGGGAAACTGTAAAGGTTATGATCACAGGAGAGCCATCTGGACTTGCTTCCTGAACTTCTTCTCACAGAATGTCCATCTGAAGAGCTGAGTGGCTGGGTGGGGTTTTATTAATGGAGGCAAATGTTTCTTACGGTGAAACATACTGACTTCAAGGTGCACAGCGTGGGATTGGCAACCCAAGTGGAATATAGAACATATCCATCATCCCAGAAAAGTCCTTCATGCCTCCCCACTTCTCTGCCTGCTCTCGAACATCATGTGTGTAAGCCAACCTGCTCAGAATGTGCCCTTCTGTGCCTGGCTCTTGTTGCAACATTTGTGTGAGATGTCATTTGTGTTATCAAGTGTTTCAACAGTACATTCTTTATTCTTTGCCTGTGCCATGAGAATTTCTTCTTTATTCTGTCACGGGTCATTTGAGTTTCCTGTTTTATTTGGTGTTTGTCACATCACCACCACCACCACCATCCTGAACTGCTGCCACCTTCTTCAGAACAAGTGTGATTGTACTCGGGGTCTGCTTGGTAATACAAGATCATCTTCCTGTCCTGGGATCTTTAATCACATCCATAAAACCCCATCCTCCCAAAAATGTCATATTTAAAAGTTGCCTGAGATTAGGATGTGGGTAATCCGAGAGACATTTCTATTACTATCCTGGCCTTGGCTGGAGGTCTTAGTTCTTTGCCAATGGTCTACTCTATGAGTTACTCGAGTATCCTCACAGCACGGTGACTGGTCACCAGGGCCACTAGAGAATCATCCACATGTTTGGGGGCCATGCCAGGAAGTGACCCTCTGGAACTCCTCAAGATACATGTCTTTCTATGGGCCTTCTCTGCATGATGTCACCATCATGCCTTCCAGCTAGGTAGACTTCTGACACAGTGGGTCAGGGATTCCAAGTCACACGTTTGGAGAGAGTCAGGTAGAAACTATTTCTTTTTCTGACCCAGCCTTGGAATCTAGGCACTTCCCTGCCATGCTTGCTGGAAGCTAGGCATTGGGCTACCCCTTATTAAGGGGTGCTGGTGGGATTAATTAGGCTTCACCTACTGATGGAGGTGGCCAGGCATGGTGGCACATGCTTGTAATCCTAGCCCTCAGGAGGCTGAGGCATGAGGGTTGGGAGCTCAAGACAGGATGGGCTAGTGAGGGAGACCCTATCTCAAAAAAGAAGTCTCCGACATGCTTTCAATCTAGGATAGCAGTTTTTGTGACAAGTCCTCCTGTCTTTGATTTGTAGGAAAATGCCATTATTTTACCATCCTTTGAAAGGTGAAGGGGATTCTGACTTTAATCCAAATATTCGCTCTAGCCACACTGGTCTCTATGGTTTCCTGTGGCCAGTGGCCAGTCACTTCTGCCCTGGTTCCTTTTATGTAATGTGTCCTTTCCCTCTGTCCTCCATTACCTTTAAAATACTGGCCTCTTGGCTTTGTGGTTGTTTGTTTGTTTTTGTTTCAAGGGGTTTGACCATGATGGGTTCGAGTGTGATTTTTCTTTTCCTTTTGTTAAAGCCCAGCTGAGGCTCAGTGACACGAATATTCTAGATTTTCATGTGTAATTTATAGATTAATTTTTTTAGCCTAACTTAAAAAAATATAGACATAGTTTCTTCAAATATGTCTCTATGCCCCATTCTCCCTTTCTTCTTAGGAATTCTAGTGTGTGTGTGTGTGTGTGTGTGTGTGTGTGTGTGTGTGTGTGTGTGTAATGTATATTGGAGCATTAAATATGTATGTATTATAAATGTATGTTAAAGTATTTAATAGGTCACTATAAATCCCTTTATTTTGAAAAATATTATGGCTTCACTGAAATACAGTCGCATATATAAAATTCACTCGGTTAAAGTGTATAGTTTGTTTAGTGGTATATTCACAAGGATGTGTAACCATAACCACCACAGATTTTGGAATACTGTTTTCACCTGTACCCATAAGTTCTTTGACGCCTTTAGTCTGAGGAAGCCACTAATTTGTCTCTGCTGAGATGTTCTACTGAGACGAACTGATATCTGACCTATTTCCATTTTCCCTCTCACTTAGTGTTAATGCTTTCACGGTTTACTGGTGATATAACATTTATTATCATCTCCTTCCCTTTGTGTGCGTGGGATGGTTTTGAGACAGGCTCTCTCTTTGCTACCAAGGCTGGCCTTGAACTCAAAGCAGTTCTCTTGCCACAGCCTCCCAAGTGGAAGGTGCAGCAGTTTTTCATTCCTTCTATGGCTAAATAATATTCCTTTATATATTACAGCTTGTTTACCCCCCCATCCACCGATGGACACTTGGGTGTTATAATTTATCAGACTATTATGAATATTTGTGTCTCAGTTTGGGTGTCGATATCTATTTCTGGTTCTCCTGGATATATTTCTATGAGGGAGTTGCTAGGTCAGATGAAATTCAATACATAAACTTTACATTTCTTATTTCCCTTTTTGAGACAGGGTGTCACTATGGACTCTTAGCTAGTCTAGACATGTCTATATAGACCAGGCTGTCCTCAAAATTAGAGACCTACCTGCCTACCAAGTTTTGGGGTTAAAGAGTTCATCCCATACCCAGCTCAACACATACTCTTGAGAAGCAGGAAGAAAGACGCTGGCGTTTGAGCAGTTGCAGCAGCAAGGGCAACAGGGCTTTAACATCTTTGCCAACACACCTGCCCTTTCATTACAGCAAGCCTGGCAGGTGTAAGCTGTTATTTCGTGTGGCTTTGAATTGTGTGTCCCAATGGCTGACGATGTTAAGTAACCTTTAAAGATTTTGTCCATGTTTATACTTCTTCAGAGAGAAGTCTTTTCAATTCTCCTGTTTATTTTTGAGTGGCAAAGGTTAGTTTTTGTTGGTATTGGTATTGGTATTGGTATTGGTATTGGTATTGGTATTGGTATTGGTTTGGTTTGGTTTGGTTTGGCTTGGTTTGTGTCTGTAGCCCTGGCTGTCCTGGAATTCACTATGTAGACCAGGCTGACTTTGAACTCACAGAGATCTGCCTTTCTCTGCTCCCAAGCGCTGGGATTAAAGGCATGCGCCACCATCAGCCTTAGCAAGGGCTCTCTACATATCCTAAAGACAAGTCTCCTGACCACATATCTGATTTGGAGAATATTTCCTCTTGTTTTCCTGGGTTAACTTTTTCGGGTTCTTGAAAGTGTCCTTTGAAGCTCAGATAGTTTTCATTTTGATTACGTCTAATTTATCTGCTTTTCTTTTGTTGCTTATATTTTTGGTGGCAAGTATTAGAAATCGTTGCTTAATTCAAGGCTATAAAATTTACTTCTTTCAGTGTTTTTATAGCTTTAGCTTTTTCATTCAATAATTGAGTTCACATTGAATAATTAGATCACATAACTTTTATTAGTTTGTCCCATCTTGAATGTGTGTGTGTGTTGTGTGTGTGTGTGTGTGTGTTTGGGTGTGTGTGTGTGTGGGTGTGTGTTTGGGTGTGTGTGTGGCTGGGGAACAGCTTTGGCTTCTTTCTTTCTCAGCTGCCTCAGTCTTACTGGAAAGATCCTTATTTCTCTGTTAGGTTGTCTTCTCACCTTAGTGAAAACCAGTTCACTATAAACTCACAATAATTTTAAATTAATTTCTGAGTTTTGCTCCACTGCACTTACCCCTGTGTCTACTCTGTGCTACCTTGTGCGCCATATTTTTTATTACAGAGGGTATTCAAAATGTTCTGGAATGAGGAAATATAAATCCGTCAACTTTGTTCTATCATTATTATTAATTATTCTATGTGTGTGGATATCTTCACTGCATGTATGTATGCAAGTGTGTGTCTGGTGCCCATGGAGGTCAGAAGACAGCATTGAATCTCTTGGAACTGGAGTTACTGTTGTGAGCTCCCATATGTGTGCTGGGAGTTGAATTCTGGTCTTTTGGGAGAGCTGCCAGTTCTCTTAATTGCTGAATCATCTCTCCAGTTCCTGGCTCCTTTCAATTTTTGCAAGGATACCTCCCAGGATTTTTATAGAGATTACATTCACTTTTGGCCAATAGCAAATCAATCAATATCTCTGTCCTCTGTATCGGTCTGACTCTCTCTTCGTCTCTGTCTCCTTTTATTACTTTTGGAGCCAGGGTCTCACAATGTATCCCAGGTTGGTCTGTCCATCCTGCCAAAGCCCAAGTACTGGACTACAGGTCTAGGCCATAATGAAGGCTGCAACAACACTTTCTCACTCCTAAAGAGTCTATTTAGTTCTTCAGCTTCTCTCTGAATTCTGTCCTACTGAATTTAAAGGTTCTTTCCTCTCTATCTCTTGGCTATTTCTATACTTTCTATTATTTGTCTTCAAGTTCACTAATACTTGTTTTCAATTTGGATCTGAGAGCATCTAGTGAACCCTTCATTTCAGGGGTTGTACTTGTCTCACATTTAGTTGTTTGGTGGAGGCTTCCTCCCTGGGGGATGGGGAGAAGGCGCTGTCAGTGAGGAGCTTTGCAGTGCTCAGAGAGAACCTACTGTGAGCTGTCCCGGTACCCATGAAAGTCTGGGTGGCCATGGCAGTCCTCTTGACGTCCTAGCATTCAGGAGGTAGAAAGAGGGAATCCTGGGACGAGCTGCCTAGCTAGACTCACCCAATTGGTGAGCCATGGGTTCAAGTGAGAGACCCTGGCTCAATGACTAAGATAGAGTGTGATGGGAGAAGACATCCAGTGTCATTCTCTAACCTCCACAGGCACCCACACAGGCATCCACCAACACACACTCAAGTACACATATATGCAGACAAACACACACACACACACACACACACACACACACACACGGGGGGGGGGAGGAGGAAGGTGCTTATTCCCCCCCTTTAATTCTCTAGTCTTAATAAGTGCTATAAAGTCCTGGTGGTATCTTCACTACCATGTCTGGAAGAGAGGAAAGAACCTTTAAATTCAGTAGGATGAAACATTACTGAGAGAAGCTAAAGAACAAAATAGATGCCTTAGGAGTGAGAAAGCGTTGCAGCCTTCATTATGGCCTAGACATGTAGTCCAGTACTTGGGCTTTGGCAGGATGGAGAGGCCAGTCTGGGATACATTGTGAGACCCTGGCTCCAAAACAAACAGCCTTTGTTTCAATTTCTGTTACTGCCTTTCCCCCTTGATTATGTATGTTTTCTGATATATAGTTATTCTTGGGTTGATGGCTGAAAGGACTATGTGACTGTTAGTTTGAAGGATTTACAAACACACTAGACTAGTGCCTTAGCCACCATGCATGCTTTCCCCAGCCAGTTGTTTCTAGGAAATTCCACATTGCTGAGAAATACGAGAGAGTGGAGTTGAGGGTCTTCATGGAGCTGGGTACAGGGGCAGGGATGACCCAGCATGCACAAGTGAATTACTCAACTTTATTCAAGTCCCAACACCAGAAAACAAAATAAAAATAAAAACCAAAAAAACCCACCATGAACTCTGGAGTCTGCTCACCTGAGTGCCAGGTGTCCCTGTCACTAGCTATGTGGCCTTCCACAATTTATTGCAATACACTTCCATTACTTCATAAAATGGGGGTCACGGTCAGTTAAGACAGCTAAATGAACCAGTCCTATAATAAAACTGGAACACTATCTGGTATATACCAGTACCTTGGAAATGCTAGAGTTGGAGTCCCCTCTATGGCCCAAAGGCACTCCAACCACCCCTTGCCCGCCAAGGTCTGAGAAGTACAGGCTGTGGTTGTGGGTCACTTCTTTTCTCTCTTCTTTGACTGGTGTGTACCCCTGAGACCCTGGGAGACAAGCAGAGAATCACCTTTCATCAGAGCTGGGATTCTAGCCCACCCATGTACCTCTCTCTAGATGAGGTGACAGAGGCCCCGAGAAGAAAGGGAGCAGAGTCAGAGTCATTCATTCGACACTTCAAATAAAAATGACCATCAGTGGAGAGTGGGTGATGCTCATGTTATCTTTGTGCTAGAATTATGTCAAGGTTGAGCCTCCCCTGTGGTCATCAGGCCCACAGATTGTATCTATCATGGATGCCACATGCAGCTAAGCCTGAAACCCTACATGTGATGTCTTGAGCCTATGTGATAGAACCAACAACTCCTGCAAAAAAGAGAGGGGGGGGGGAGGGAAGAAATAAGGAAAAGAAAGAATGGAAGGAAGGAAGAAAAAAGGAAGAAAGAAAAGAAATAAAGGAAGGGAGAAAGAAGAAAAAAGACAGACAAGATGGCTCAGTGGGTAAGAGCACTGACTGCTCTTCCAAAGGTCCTGAGTTCAAATCCCAGCAACTACATGGTGTCTCACAACCAACCATAATGAGATCTGATGTCCTTTTCTTGTGCATCTGAAGTCAGTTGTAGAATAACAAATCTTTAGGCCAGAGTGAGCAGGGTTGACTGGAGCAAGCAGGGCTGACCAGAGCGAGTGGGGCCAACTGGAACAAGCAGAGGTCCTAAAATTCAATTCCCAACAACCACATGAAGGGTCACAACCACCTGAACAGCTACAGTATATTCACATACATAAAAAAATAAATATATACATCTTTTTTTTTTTAAAGGAGGCAGCTACATTAGGATTTTAGAACTGGAGTTCTGGCCTTTCTTATTATTCATAGCAACTGTCACAACACTGGATATCTGATATGAAGTCAGGAATCAGCACAGATCATGAGAGTGCCTATTCTCTACTGTCCCACTCCAATCACCGGAGTAGCCCAACATGTCCAGGTTATCTGGCTGGGTATCTGAGCTCTAGAGCCCACCTCCCTGAGTCTGTATCTGAGTGTGCTTCTTCATCTACCAAATGCGGACAGCAGCAGTATTTCATCGAGCCGCTGTGAAGATGCATGCATCCACACAGATGTAAAACTTGGGAAGATTTGCACAATAAGTGCTTGGTACAGGAAAGTGACCAGCACATACTGATCTTCTCCCCTCATACTTCCCCTGCCCTCACAGACTTTCGATCCTGGCAACAGGCAAATTTGCAGCTTTATCTCTTATTCTAGCCCAGGTCCTAAATTGTCAGTCACAGCCAGGAAAACTGGGAGGCCCTTTATCAGTGACATCTCAGAATATGGAGTACCAGAGGAGGATCAGTCACATGGTTCTGAGGTCACATGGTCAAGGCAAAGAGTCTGGGCCAGAATCCAAAGATCAATGTCCAGAGAACTCCGCCCTGGGTATGACCAATTTGCTATCTGACTCCTTTGGGAGTTTGTTGTAGAACTTGATGATTGGTATATTTATTTCCTAACCTAGACAATAGGATTTAGCTTAACAAGGTTGAACACTTGGTCTCTGTACTGCCAGCTGGGTTATAAGTGAACTGGCTAGATGGCTGCCCCACCCTTGGAGATGGGAGCCAAGTCTTAGGGAGGATGTATGTTAGAGGGTGAGGCCTCTCAGTAAACAACATAATCCTGCTAAGATCCAGTCAGTCAAGGTCCCCAGGATCCTCAATATGTTCCTTCTGGTGGTTCTGGGCATATGTTAGATCATGTATGCCTTACCATAACGCTTTCCCAGAGACTAATACTATCTTCACCTTGGCCCAAGGCCCTATCCATGAGCTGAGAACTGGATGGTCCACAGCCTGGTCTGTTACCCATACTGGCTTCCCCTGCCCCACCCCTCGTGCCTCACATGAAATAATAATCTTAGCTTCAACCCTACTCAACATTCTTCCTTTGCCCTCTCCAGGGCTGTCTCCACGGCACCTCCCTCCCCATAGCCTTGGACACATACATGCTCACCAGCCATTAATTATCTCTACGCCACATCCAGTCTGCTCACCTCTGCCCAAATAAGCCCATATGCCATCTGGATCATAGAAGGCATTAACTCAATGCTCGAGGTGGGAAGGAGGACCCCCCTAGAAGCTGTCAATTACTGGGACAGGGAGAGAGGTTATTTCCAACTCTGAGAGTAAGGACTGAGTTAAAATTTGGTTTCCTGGCAATTCCTAGTGCCTAAATGCTAACTGCCTTGGACTAGCCATCCAGTTCCAGGAAGAATTGTAACAACAGAGGACCCTCTCAGGGTACTTCTTGGTGTAGGTAGGACTTGGAGAAGAAGGAATCTGTTGGAGGAGGCTACATACTCCCCAAGCTCCCCGAACCACATCAATCTGGAAACCATATCCAGCCATCCAAAGGGGCTGAAGGCTGAGGCTACTTTTGCCTTCAAGTACAGACACTGTCACTAGTAACCCACAGTGAGACACAGTGTTGATCTCAACAATTATGCCATTTCTAAGCCAGCACTGGGACATCAGAGGTGGTGGGGGATGGGGACATGACACAGGACACAGACTCCATTGGTAGCTCTCCAGGTGGGAGGAAAGCCTGAAGGCTTTTAGTGTGATTGGGTTGTCAACAGGGCCTGGACTCCTGAGGTCCCACAGATTCCAGAAACAGGAAGACAGTTTCTGAGTGCAGAAGTCTGTGGGTGGAATGAGAAGTGAGGACTTCTGGGAGGGTCTCAAAATGGGTCATCAACAGGTTTCTGGGTAAAGAGTGAAATCTACGGGTGTCCCAAGACGGAGAGCAGGCGGGGGTGGTGGTGGTGGTGGTGGATGGGGAAGGGGAGGCGGCACTTGGGAAAGAAGCTGCTGTTAAGGGGTTAAAACTGGATGAAGGCAGAATGATTTTGAAAATGGGGTGCTGGTAGTTCTCTGCCACCCAAGTTGTCGGAGGACCTTCCCACAGTCTCCTACCTCCACTACTGTCCCTGTGCCCTGCTTTTGTGGGTAAAATTAGGGTTTAAAGTCTCTCTGCGCTAGGTAGGGCTCCTCCAGGCTCTCATCTCAGCCCAGGAGTATTTTGGGTTTGGGGTTTAGCGCCCAAGGAATAACTGAAAATGAAGATATGGTTGAATTTCTCAAGGGGGACAAGGAACAGAACGATTTAAGGAGAAACCGAAAGGGGAGGTGGGCAGGGGCTCTCCTGGCAGCAGGACCCTGGCTTTAAAAGGCACTAAAGGAGTCACTGCAGCTGCAGCCCTGCCAGGGTGAGAGGCAGTGAGGGGCATTAGGAAGCTGAGGGTGAGATCCCTAGATGAGGGCTCTCAGAGGTAGTGTGGGTAGGATGGATGAATCTGTGATCCAAGTGCCGGATAAACCCGTGTCCTGGCTCTGTCAGAGTCAGCTTAAACATGCTAGCTCCGCCTCTTGCTAGCTGTGTCAACAACAGAGCAAGTCTGGAGCTCTCTGGGCCTCCATTCACTCATCTGGAAAATGGGGCTATTAATAACACTGACATTACAAAGTTGAGTGGCAGATACAGGAAACCAGCCCAGCCCATGTGACAAGGTTTGTGTACTTAGGAACCATGAAAATGGAACACTTCTCCAAAAGAAAAAAAAAAAAGTTGAATGAACAAGTCCGTCTCCTGGCCCAGCCCAAGAGGCCCCAGGACAGCCTCTCAGGTGTATGGCCGGCCCAGCAGTAGAAGTAATGTCTCCAAATCTCTGACAGGGATCCAACAAGCTGTCTCTAGTACTGCACTAACAGGTCCCTGTCTTGCTTTCCGCCCAATTTATGTAAGAGACACATAGGTGGGCAGCTGGGTCCTATGCCATGTAGGTCAGAGGTATCTGGAACCACACCTTGCCAGGAGCCTCAAGGCAGGCTGGGGCGGGTCCCCATTCACGCCCAACCCTTGTGGCTCATCACCTAGAACCTGGGCCTCGGCAACAGCCAGTTCTCAGATTCACCATGCCTTAGCTGCAGGAGCAGGGGGTACGCAGGCAGCCCTGAGCCTGCTGCAACGAGGAAGAGGAAGGTGAGCCTGCTAGGCAAGTCCTGTACTGTGAGTCTTCTGGGGCTGGGGGTGGGGTCTGTGGGATGGAAGTGAGGGCTGGAGAGAGTTCTCGGAAGCCTCATTAAGGCAGTCCATATAGACCAAGGTGAAGCTGGGATAGGAGGTCCCATGTACAAGGGAATAGTGTTGCAAAGTGTGGGCTCAGCCTTCTTTGGGGGCCCCACCACTTGGCACCACTAGGGTCTGGGGAAACAATTCCTCTCTTTGGGATTTTTAAGATGCAGGGTGGCACTGAGGTGACACCTCCATTAACAGCATCCTCAGGATTCTAGACGCTCCCTTTCCCTTTGCCTCTGAGCAGAGAAAGATTAAACACTTCAAGTCCCAGAGGGGTACTTGAACCTGACCTTGAAGAACAGTGGTCAGAAGTCTTTGCAAAGCAGGAGTCCTGGAAATCTGGTTGATTTGCTCTTGCAGGTGAGCAACTGGCTCTAGGGAATATTGAGCCCAGAGCCTCAAGGCAGCCACCTCCAGTGAGCTTGTGTTGTTCCCAGACTGAAGGAGCATATGGGTTTAGGAGGCAGTAAATTACAGTCAGGTGACCAGCCCCAGGAGCAGTGAGGCATGCTCAAAGGAGAGCAACTACCCATTGCCCTGCTAGGCCTGGCAGTGACTCACCATGTGTCTCTGTTGCAGGGCGGTCTGGTCGAGTTGGGCCTCTCTGGGGCTGCGGTGGCTTTCCCCAGGGGACGCTGTGACACGCCCTCTGAGGTTCTCCCTCTCTCCCTGGTGACCCTGGTACAGCCACCCCACAGGGACCATGCCAGAAGTGCTTCTTCTCAGGTCTGCCAGCTCCATCCTGAGGACCGTGTAAGGAACCAGGGTCCCACAATCCTCCTGCCTCCATCCCCATCGCCATCTCCCGTGGGGGAGTACTTAGCATAGCACCTGAGTCCCAGACCTGGATTTAAGTCTTTTCCTCTTACTCACTCACCCTCCCCACCTTACTGTCCAGGCTTCTCACTACTCAAGAGATCCATGACAATCCGCCAAGAATATGATGACAGATGACTCTGTACTGGGAACTTTTCCTACCTCATCCTCTCACGGTAGCACAGGGCATGGGTTATAAAACAGCTCAGAGACACAGGGTGATTTGACCATAGCATATACTTGAATATTTAGTTGAACCCTAGCAGATGGACAGACTCCATGCTAGGCTGTTTCAAGAAAACATTTATTAAACACCCATTGCATCGCTGCTGAGGGCTAACTGGGAAGAAAAAGAATATGTAAGAAGTGGATCTTCACTTGCGAGGGATTCATACAGAAAGCAAGGGTTCTCCTTTACATATATATCACATACAATGAGGAAGTGGTGATCCAACCAACATTTACTGGGCTACCACAGTGATGACTCATGGCCAGAGAACAGAAGTAAATTGGGAATGACCCTACTTTCCAGGAACTTCCTGTGTTTGAGCTTCAAAAACCAATCTAGAGGGTGTTGGGGGAGATGGAGGAGAACTTCCTGGAGGAAGAGTTAGGAAGGTTAGGGAGGTTCTGCATCCAGATGGCTCTCACTAGTCTCCTGCGAGGCAAGCCTGGGTGCCTGCCTGAGGTAGAATGAAGATGAAGGCAGTGAGCAGGCCCTGCCACACCCCTTTGCTCTATATGCATCATAGCAAGTTGCTCAAACATACCTTGGCATTCTCATTCCCTGCACACCTGGGGAGGCGACAAAGAACCCCAAGTCTGGTTGTTTTGTGAAATGCACAACACTGTGCTTGTGTGAGAAGAGTGCTGGGCGGGTGAAAGCAGCCAGCTTCCTGCCATCTTGGAATTCTTCCTCCTTGGAATTCAAAACACAGACAGAAGTGAGTCAGCTCAGGTGCTTCTCCCACTGGCCACTGTCATTTTATTACTTGAGGAGACTTCCTCTTCCTGGAAACCAGCACCGATTCCAGAGGAGTCTAACCTTCTAGAATAGCAGGCATAAATGACCGGCTCCTTTCCTCATTACTAACTGTAATGTCATCTCACCTGCTGGGCTCACCACATGTCACTTGTCCTTCTGGAAAGAGCAGAGAGTCAGACAGAAAGCCTCCATTTTTTTTCCCCCTTTAGTACTGGGGCTTGAACATGAGGCCCCCCTCACACATACTAGGTGCGTGCTCTGCCACCCCAGGACTCCAAAATGTTTTTGGAGAGAAAGGTTTTGAGACAACTGTGAGCCATTTCACTTGGGGGTCTCTCTTCTGGTTTAACCTGTACTTCGAGCACACTTGGCTCTCTTGTTTCCTATTCTGCTATAGAAATGATGCCTATAGACAACAACAAAATCCTAGCTTCCTCCAGCAATGACAAAGAAGCCAAGCTGTGTGAGGCTGGGGATTCATGGAGAAAGCGCTTGCTATAATGCAGCTAAACCCACTTCTGCCACTAGCTAGAACCCTGAGTGAGCAGGAAGGACAATAAATATATTCTAGCTCAGGTGATTGTCCCTTGAAGGGCCTTGGCTTTCCAGAGCTTTGCTAAGGGAGATCAGCAATTTAGCTGGAAATTTGTCTGGAAAATTCCCTCTTTGACTTTTTCTCTTAACCCAGGTACCCCAAATTCTTTAAGCCCAGGACATGAGGGTTGAATATGACCCTCATGGGTCTATTCAACCATATGGGTCAGCTGCAAGGGTAAGTGAGGTGTCCCCTTCTACCAAGTCCTGGAGGAAAAACAGGGTCCACCTAAAGGGAGGGAGAATAGAGCTGCTGATTCCTAGGAGCCCTGCACTGGGTGCCAGATCTCAGGAAAGGCTCCCCTCGCTCTGTAATCAGGATAAGCAGCTTAGCCCTCTGGCTCCCCCCAGGTGGCTGTCTTTTCATTTCCTCTGTTTAGCTTTGTGAAAGCCAGAACCAGTTTGCCTAAATTTAATTAGGAGGGGGAACTGCACCTGTACCTTTAATGGTGGCGACTTAAAAACAGACCTGTTGAGAAGAGGTTGTTAAGATGCTGGGAGATTACAAGTAATTCTGTGGTGGCTCTCCAGTCTGTGCTTTCAAAGATGGATCATCTCTGTGCACAGGGTTTGGCCCTGTTGTCCAGGTCCCATCTTTGGAGAATACAGCTCTCCATGGGAGCTCATGGGCTTGTTTGGCAACATTACAGTCTTTGTCCTCAAGTGGGGCAGCTTCTACCCAGCAGTCTCCGAGAACCACTGTGTTGTGACTGATTCTCCCAAGTCAATAAACCCAGAAGGCTCAGAAATCTCGGCTTTCTTATCTTTTCTATCCTCCCTGGAGCAGGTGTGCACAAGAAGGAGCCAATTCAGTCCTCCGCTTCTGCACCAGGGCGTCATAGGAACAAGGAGGGATGCTCCAGCCCTGTGGTCCAGGCCTTACTCACAGTGTGCACATAGAAAGGACCAACTTAGTCCTCTCCGTCTTCCCCTTCCCGCCCCTCTCCCTTCATAACCCCCTTTTGCTTTAAAACATATCTCAGGTTCTTAAGCAGACTGCTGCCAGGTGGGCCTGGGTGTGTTCGAAAACTTAGTTTGAACCTGAAGTACCAACAAGGAATAAAGCCGAATGTACGAAGCAGGTAATTGGCCTGGCTTCCTGGGAAGTGGGTAGGGATGGGGCTAACCCCACCCTGACAAACAAATGGGACTCCTTGGAGCCAGGATCATACCCTGGGGGCATCTATGACCAGCTCTGCAGGTTACCCACTACACACTTCCAGTAGGTTCTGTTTACATAGCTATGACGATGATGTGTCCCTGGGGTTGTACGGTCTTGCAGCGGGTGCTGTGTAGTTCTGAGGGTGTGTATTGAAATCCCTCTGGTATCTAACCAGGCAGGTGGGTGTAGCCAGGTAAACTCTGGGGAGGGCTCACACTGAGAGACTGAGGAATGGGGAGACTGAGATGATGACAGAAGTCCAGGAGCTGGTCCTTACTCCAAGCTACCCAGCCTAGGAGGCCAGAAGGAGCTAGGACGGGCAGAGCCCCAGGCCACCCTGACCCATGTCCTCTCCATGGCCAGTCAGTCAGTCAGCATCGAAGGCAGACTGCATGGAAGAAGGAACCTCTTAGGATTCCAAGAGTTCTAGAAATGGCCTCTGCTCTACTCTGAGCCTCTAGGCAAGTTCTGGGACTAATAGGTGTGAAGAATGATGGGGTGGGGGGCTTCTCCCACCCTTAAAACCTATGCTGTCTTAGAATGGAGGTTCAGAATATCTCAAAGCCAGAGTCCACTTGTCTGGACACTGACTCAGAGGGAGACATGAACATACACAGAGACACACAGCAAATAAGAGACCAGCAGAACTTGAGTTCTTCTCCTACAAGGGTCAGGGGCGGGGCAGTAGAGGAAGTGAGATAGAACACAGGATGTTCTAACCAATCTTACTCATCTCCCCCCACCAGCTCCTTAATTGATGGGCAGACAGTCTCCAAAGAGTCTCCAAGTCACGGTCTTGAGCTCTCAGCTCCAGAGAAGGCAAGGGCTGTCTCTTTGGATGCTGCAGGTGAGTTTGCATGAATGGGGAGTATTTCCGGAGGGAGTTGTGGGGGCTGCTGGGAGCCACCGAGCAGAACTCTGGGGAAGAGTACGTGAAATCTCGCTATGTCCACTTTCCAGGGACTCCATCTAACTCTCCACTCAGGGCTGCCACAGCTGCCATTAGGGCCAGGCATGATGGAAGATCAAGGCTGATTCTTTCCTCAGTAAGGTTGGCAAGGGGCCAACAATGGAATGGCTATAGCAGGCAGGCCCCGAATGCTTGGGCTTTGGAAGGACGTTAAGGGGCAGAGCCAGATAACTAACACCTTGGGAGTTTGGACCTAGTTAACTGGGGCATGGGGCAGGCAGATGGATGCAAGCTAGCACAGTTTGTTTTGGATCACCACATGCTTTCTTCTAGTGACCTTCCCCTCAGATAAGTGTGCCTCAAGGAAGGCAGTTATCATTCACCCTGAAAATTTATCTGGATGATAATGATATCACAACAGCATTTGTTCACTTTTATCAAATGCAGAACAATATTGTAACAAAAGCAGCATTTCAAAATAAAAAAACAAACAAACAAGACAAAAAAAACCTAAAAAATAAAAAAATAAAAAAAACAAAAATATCCCACCCTATGGGCCTCTAAGTGAGAGCTGATTGGGATTGAAAACAAGTTGCTATCAAGTGGCCATGTTTGAAGTGGTGATATATTTTGTTGTATGGCCTTCTGTTTGAGCATGCCTATATTTTTCTCGTGATTAAAGTGTCTACAAGTTTTGGAGTGTGGGTAGCAATGTGTGAAATGGGACAAGGAAGGGAAGAAGGAGCCATTTCTAAATCTCTGAACTAGAGTCATGTTAGATCCAGGGACCGGAGAAAGATGAGGAGGCCCAGGCCTCTGTCTCAAGTCCTCTTGTATTTCTGCTGAGTCAGAGCGGCTCAAAGACAATGACAGGGCCCAGGTTTCTCTGCCGTGTCACACGTAGTATCATAGGCTAGAGGGAAGTCACTCTGCCCAGTTTCAGTAGGGGAACTGAGGCATGATAGCTCTTTCCTGTAGTCTCAACCCTTAGGAGGCTGAGGCAGGGTAATTGCTGCATATCGAATGCCAGTGAGGGATAGATAGCAACTTCCCAGCTAGCTGTGTCTCTAAATAAATATAAAGATGATGATGATGATGATGATGATGATGATGATGATGATGATGAAACAATCGAGGAAGTATAATGCAGACAGGTCCTGGACCAGGACTCCTGGGCACTTCATTCTCAGGTTCCTTCACTGAGTGGGCTTACTGCTGTCATTGACAAGCTGCCTCTGGTGGCCT
Organism: Mus pahari; assembly: GCF_900095145.1. Classification (NCBI taxonomy): domain Eukaryota; kingdom Metazoa; phylum Chordata; class Mammalia; order Rodentia; family Muridae; genus Mus; species Mus pahari. The sequence continues at coordinate 49,586,622 of NC_034599.1, read as the reverse complement.
TGACAAGAGCCTGGCTTGAGGGCTGAGAGGGCCTTATGGGGGATGCTGCTTCCTTTAACACGTCCCCCGTCAGGGGTAAAGGAGAGGCAGCTAGACTGTCCCTTGGATTCAGGGAATTGGTTTGCTAGGTCCCAGAGGAGGCCAAAGGGAGAGCCGTGTGGGTCTCAGGCAGCTGTCACTGCCTTGCTCCTGGGAGCCCGGGCAACTCACTGACCCATTGACGTCCCTCCAGGGCCCCCTCCCTGCATGAACCCAGCTTGCTTGTGCAGAAGTTCAATTGCTTCCCGAGGCACTCGAAGGACAGGTGCCAGAACCATTGGCTTAGGCCAGGGAAGCCCTAGGGCTCAGAGGTCCTGGAAGTGGGTGGCAGCGTTGGCATTCTTGTAGTGGAGAGAGAAGGAAGAGAGATGATACGGGAGAGCTCAGAAGGGTGTCTGGCTCCCCAGGGAGGTACAAGTGATGCTAGCCTGGGGGTCTCAGCTGCTCAATGATAATCACAACCATCCTTAGCCCTGGAGCTGCAGGCACAGGAAAAAGCAGGTCTGAACAGACTGAGTATGGGGTCGCAGTGACGGACCTGTCTACAGCGCCATCTGAGCACCTGGAGACAGGCGGGATAAGAGAGGACACTGAAGTTAGTGTAGGAGGGTGTTACAGGAGGGGACAAAGCTACCATGACTAGTCTAGCAGGACTGTGGGAATCTGTCAGGGACGGGCCAGCCCTGTCTAGCTGGCCCTGTCTATATTCTACCTTGTGTTCTGGGCTTTAGGGATGCGGAACTAGATGAGTTTCATTCCCACCCTCTATGGACTCCTGGCCTCTCTACAGATAGAATCTGAGAGTCAACATGGATAGAGGAGGGCTGGGGTTTGTGGGCATCCTAGATGTGGAGGACTTTTGGCTATCCTCAGACCTCTTGCTCCATTAGACTGTTGGCAGGTGAGTGTGTGTGTGTGTGTGTGTGTGTGTGTGTGTGTGTACACACTCTCTCTCTCTCTCTCTCTCTCTCTCTCTCTCTCTCTCTCTCTCTCTCTC
>NC_034599.1:49569694-49585571 GCF_900095145.1 Mus pahari | reverse complement strand
TGTGTGTGTGTGTGTGTGTGTGTGTGTCTGTCTGTCTGTCTGTCTTGCATCTCACTCTGTAGAGCAGCAGTCCTTGAACTTGCCATCTTCCTGCCTCAGCCTCCTGAGTGCTGGGATGAAAGATGTAGGTCTCCACAACCAGAAGCGATTTCCTCCGAGCCAAACACTTTACTAGAGGCAGAGCTGCTAAGGGTCCCCCTCTTTAGGTCCTAGATTGACCCTGTTGCACACCAGGATTCAGACCAGCCCCAGCCTCCTCACCACCAAGCTGTTACAGAGCTCCTGGATTCCTGCCTGCTGGAGTCAGGGTTCAGCGAGACTCCCTCAGAGGCTTCTTGGTCTCCTCTAGTTCCCAAGAGATTTGAGGGTCCTGCATTCCAATCCCTAGGCTAGACTCCCAGGGAGCAGTGGTGCCAAGCCAGATGCTGGAATCTGACCTCCACACAAAGGCAGCCTTGTGCCAGGGCCTGGGACACATTTTCTTCCTAGCCCTTTCTAGGTTGAACATGAACCCCAGCTGAAGAAGGGAGGGGGAGAGACTCAGGGAGAGCCGCTGCCAGGGTCACACCAGATAGAGGTGCTGCCTGGAGTAGCTTTCCACCCCCACCCCTCCCCCAGGAGGTTGCCAGTCCTACCTGGGAGTTACAAGCTGAGGATTGGGAACTGAAGGCGCTTGGCCCAGCTTGGTTCCTAGGCCAGAAGGGACCTTGGAGGCCCAAGGGTTTTAAACCATTTTCTAGTCCCTTACTCTTATCCCAGGGGCACATGTCAGGGTCTAAGCTGGAGAACCAAACTGGAGAGACAGAAGGGAACAGGTTTCTATCCTTATCTCAAGAAGCTCATAGCTGGAAGCTGGGGAGCCGGAAGGGGTCCAGCTGTCACTTTAACCTGTTTTGAGGACAGGATTGGGGGAAAGTGGGAAGGGATTCCCCGGGGTCTGGAGAAATGGTTTATCTATGAAATGGAGCCAGGGGATAATCCATCTCTGTCAACCAAAGACACGTGTGATGGGTCCGTGGAGAGACTTTTCCAGGGATCAAGGGACTTGGCTTCTCCTAGACATTATTCAGACAGTGCTTCATGACCTGGCCCTCTGCCCTCTCCTGGGGACTTTCTTTTCAAGGCAGGTAGGAGAATTCCAGACTTCATTCCTCTGTAGCAGGTGGTCTTAGCCCTGGGTCTCTTGTATTCATCCAAGCTGGCTAAAAACCCTAGAGCCCAAGAACTGGGAGGGGCTCATAGCTGTTACCTATTCTTCTTTGTTATCACGCAGACAGGGAAACCAAGGAAGGCTCAGGGATGGCAGAAATCTGTTTAGAGTCACTCTGCCCTTGACCCATCACTGGGACGCCTAGCAGGGGACGGCCAGCTTCAGGGCCTCTCCTACCAAACACAGAGAAACAGAATCATTGATCTTTTAGCAGAATAGTCTATGCCACACCACCAAGGCCTGGAAGACCACTCTGACCTGCGTGTCTGTCCTTATTCTTCATATCCCGAGGCCAGTGTGCCCTCTGCACCTTCTATATCTCTCAAACAGTCCCCTGATGGGTTCCATAGGTCACCCAGAGGCCCTGTCATGGGATCCCTGTGTGAGAAGACCTGGGGCTGCTTCTCCACAGGTCATTGAGGGAAGGGCTATGGCATGCTGTGAGGCAGCTCTGAGATCATTCATGTGGTCTTAAAGGAGAGAGGTCTGTCACAGGTCTGAGAGCCTGGTGTCCTCAGGCTCAGTGTGTGTCATCCTGTCCCCCCCAAATATGCTTGACTTCTGAGGCTGGCTATTCCCACAGACTTTAGGAAACACCCCTATTCCCCACCCCTGTCCTCCACCCCTCAGCTTCCACCGCTGTGCTGGTGTTTTTCTCCTCCCTAGTCTGCAGTTTAGAAAGCTTTGTTCCAAAAAGTCCAGAGCACACACCTCCCTGCCTGGCCAGCACCCTTTAGCACAATGGGTGGCTTGATAAATGACATGCCAGGGTCATGCCAAGATGAGAAGCAACATGAAAGTAATAGACGAAGGGGGAAGACCAGGTGGGGTGGGAGACGGCACAAGTCCTCCCCACATGCCCAGCCCGCCTGGCTCTGGGATAGGCAGTTACCCAGCTAGTACTGGTCTGCGGCTTCTAGCACAGGCCTTTTTGCCAGCTTGGTTCCATTTGCATGGCAGATTGAGCCGTATTAGCTGCTGTTCAGAGTCTTCTCCAGTGGGGATCCTGGTTGCCTGGCTTGGTAATAAAAATTTCAACCGGCTGTAAATCATGGCTAATATTCCAGCACTAACCTTAAGTATAGCAAAGAGCCAGTGTTTGCACTCCTGTTGAATTTTGAAGGGTTTTGGCAGTCCTACCTGATTCCCTACGTTTTTCCAGTCTCTAGCAGACCATCCCAAACAGGGAGTGTCTCTGAGCAGTTTCCAGCAAGCCCATGGATCAGGCCTACCCACCCTCTCTCTATTTACTGGCTAGTCTTCCTAGCGAGGGGACACTAGACAAATACAGGACTAATGGGATGGTGTTCCTCTCCTTTTATTTCCTATGACTGGCTCATCTGTACCTCCTCTGGGATCCAATTTCCTCCTCAGCAGCATCTTCCCCTGCCCCTCCCTGGCTCCCTGTGAATTTAAAAAATGCATGTGTGTGTGTGTGTGTGTGTGTGTGTGTGTGGTGTTTGTGCAGGTGTGCATGTGGCTACATGTGTGTACAGACTCAATATTGGGTGTCTTCCTCTGTTGGTCTGTACTATTTTCTAGAGACAAACTGTCCTGAATGCACTGTACACAGATTGGATAGAGTGCTTGTCACTAAGCTTAGGAAAGCCACTTGACTCCCCACTCCCACCCCCGCCCCATCCCACCCCCCCACCCACTCAGTGTCGAGGCTATAAATACCTTCCATCATGTCTAGCTCTTTGCCTGGGTGCTGGGCATTTGAACTCAAGTCCTTATGCTTGGACTGCATCTCCCCAGTCCCCGTTTTCCTTCTTTTAGCTTGATGCTGTATAACTAATAAGCATTTTCTTGTATCATTAAGTATTTTGATATCTTAATGACTGTGTGGGAATCCCTGGTTCCCATGATGCATTTCACTAGACCCTGTTGGACCATGGGGCTGTTTCCAGCCACACAGGAGGAAGCCCATCTCCACGGGCTTACTGTATACTGTATTTGTCTCATTGTTTCACAAGTGCAGCCTGTTAACCAGCATCGTGGCTGACTCCAGAACTCCTCACTCTTTCAGTGAGACAGCACTGGCAGCCTCCTTTGGTAAAATTATCAGCGGGTGTCTTACATTGTATCCTTCTGAACAATGGAGCCTGGAGGGCGATGGGCTTGGCTTGGCTTGGCTTGGCTCTTGCTGCTTTGGGGTTTTTCCTTCTGGAGGAATCAAGAGTGAAGGGTAGAAGGCAGGCAAGATGACTGTGGGAGAAGATACGGTATTTATCCTGAGGACAAGGAAAGAGAAAGGGAGTATTTCGCGGAGGGAAGGAGGAGGAACGGGCTTCTTTCTCTCCAGTCCCAGCTCTCCTCTGTTCTGCTGCTTCCCTCTGCTCCTTGTTTCACTCTGTGGAGTGGCTTCCAATACCTCAGCATCTCAGCATGTGTGCCTGATCTCATCTTGCCTGTCTCTGTGTCAGTCTGTCTATCCTGATCTTAGTCAGTCACCTCTGGGAGGGAGGGAAAGAGCTGAAGAGCTCCGACTGTGTTACTCATCACCTACATGGAAGAGCACAGCTGAAAATGCTTGCCTGCACAGTGATGCATGGGCGTGTGGCCCAGTATCAAGCTCTCTTCTCACTCATGTGGCCAAGGTCCGGCACCTGTGGGCAGGGATGGATCCTTCTGACTTCTCTAGCTTGTCTTTAGCAGGCCACACCGATAGCTAAAACCCAAGCTCAGACCTCTTAACTTGTCTAGACACATCCCCTTGGCCGTAGGCTTGGACGTTGGCGGAGGGCACGGTGTCAACACAGGTTTTGGGAGCAGGAAATACCCCCAGACCTCTGTTTTCCATTCCTTCAATTTCAAAATCCAAGGGCAGGCTTTTCAGCTGGTGCCAGAAGCCCAAGGGCCAGAGACATGCGGTAGACTCAAGCCAGGGGGACACAGGCCAATGTAAATCACACCAGGCCCTAAACGATAGGGGCTTGTTTTGTTATGTCCTACCTGTGGGTCTTTGGGACTTTCCCCCTGCCTGCATTTGGATAGCACCATGCCCTGCCCTGCCATCTTCCTCGGGGCCTGGGTGAAGTACAAAGATAAAGTCTTAGATCTCTTTGCCGCACAGTCACTCGGCCCAGCCCTCTACTAGAATGAGAAGGCCAACGTGTCCTTCTGTAAATACCTAAAGGCCTCTACTCTGTACCAGGCTGCTGATTCTCAGGATCTAGGGAAGAGGCCACCTGGATTTGAAAGCAGGAGAGGCAGTTGCTGAGGAATTACTTCTAATGCTTTGTCTTAATTTGGTTCCCAAAAGTCGCTCTTCCAGACACTGAGGGTCCCTACCCAGTCTTTCTGTAAGGCAACTCTTTATTGAATTGGAGGAAAACAGACTTTTAGATGGCGCAGGCAAAGGACTGAGGGGGGTGAAGAACAGACAGAATTGCCATGAAAGGGAACAGAGAGATCAGAATTAAAGGCCCACCACCATGTAAGAATCCGGCAAAGAGGCCCCAGGGGTGATTCCCTTGCTTGGGTCTGGGGAACCAAAGACAAAAAATAGTTTTAGAAAATGTTAACTCAGGAATACTGGAGGGGAGTGTGTGTGAGCCTGGGGGGAGGTTTAGAAGTGCCCAGCCATTGAACTAGTTAGGCATATTATAAATTAAGCTGACATGTGTGTGCCTTTCATTCATGAATGCAGGGAGCTCTAATGGGTGGCTAAAAGTGCGACCTGCCAAGATCTCCTCAGTGCAGATTACCAGCCAAGAGCTCAGTGCAGATTAACAGTTTAACAGCCAAGAGCTCCGTGCAGATTAACAGTTCAGCACTACAGGCAGTTGCAGGTGTGGCTTTACCGTCCAATTAGCTTGGGCGCGGGGACCTTCAGCCAGAGGACAGCATATGGACTTTAAAGTGACATGGAATATGTCCTTGTCGCAGGGCGAGAGGTCTTCCAGCTAGAGTCACAACGCGTACAAAGGTACAGAGACAGGAGGCAAGTGGGGCTGGAAATGTCTCAGGCGATGAGTGGCTGAAGCTGGGATAGCTAAGGGTTATGTGAGAGAGAGCCTGGCAGAGAACAAGGAAGCAGCCAGAACAGGACGTCCAATGCGCCTGAAGAAAATATTTTGAGCAGATCTGATTGAGATTTAGAAAGGATACGTTGGAAGCCTGAGGAATGTAGGGCAGATTATCAGCTAGAAGGTCCAAGGTTACAATGATAGGATTTGGTCAAGAGTCACTATCTCTCCCCAGAGGCGATATGGGAACCAGGTTTATAGTGAAGTCCACCCTGAGGGACAGCACACCAGATATGGACAGTGTGAGTGTCAGGGAGTGTATGTCGGAACCCCAGTTCTGTCAACCAGCCCCGCTACCACTCAGCCTCCCTGCGACCCACACACAGCTTTAGCTGGGTGGCAGACGATTTGTAGGCATACAAGACTGGCAACCAACTCATGACAATGGTGGCCTCCCGCGGGAGAAGGATGACTGGGTCTCAGGAGGGGAAGGTCTCTGTCCTGTCTCATGAGACTAGGAGGGAGCCGAGCTGCAGTCTAACCAACCTCCTCTCTTCCCGTTTTGTTTTACTCTTTTCAAGCAGCAGGTAGGCTGAGCACACAGAAGCCAAAGCATGGGCTCTAGGCTGAGCACACAAAAGCCAAAGCACGGGCTCTCGGAGCTAAAGCAGGGGAAAAAAAAAAAAAAAAGGTGAAGAACTCTATCCAAAAACATGCGTCAAAAATGTAAACATGGCTAGGGCTGGAACACATTCTTAGAGCGTGCTTGGGTTCAATCCAAAGCTTCAAATTCCTTAGCACCAAAACAAAATTTTAAAAGAATTTTTTTGTTTTTAATCTGATCCAGTAATCCTACCGCTAGAAGTCTGTCTTGTAGAGAGTATGAGATGGATGGCTTGTTAATGGCTATGTTTGATCTGACCCACATCATTTTTAAAATATTTAAATGTTCAAAAACCACAATATATATATATATATATGTATGTATATATATATAATTTATTATATATAATAAGTCTGATTATACACATATATTCAGACTTCTGATAACTCTTGGTCTACATTTGTCTTAGTTACTTTTATTTCTAAAATAAGACACCATGACCAAAGTAACTTATAAAAGTCAGTATTTAGTTTTGGGCTCAGGGTTAGAATCCATGAGCATCGACAGCATGAAGCACGGCAGGAGGCGGGCAGGCAGGCAGGCATGGTGCTGAAGCAGCAGCTGAGAGCTCACGGCTCAATCTGCAAGCATGAGGAAGAAAGACTGGGGATGGGTGAGGCTTTTCTGAAACCTCCAAACGACCCCAGTGACATACCTCCTCCAACTAGGCCACACCTCCTAATCCTTCCCACACAGTTCCACCCACTGGGGACCAAGTATTCAAGCTCTTGGGCCTGAGGGGACATTCTCATTCAATGCACAACACACCTACTGGGCAGCAGGTGCCACCGCTAAGTAGCAATGGCCTTTTCTGTCCAGCACACACTTCCATTTCCTCAACAGTAGCCCCTGACTCCTCTTACCTGTCTAACAGAGGCTTGGGGGTACAGTTATTGTCCTTGCATTATAGATTTCCCCCTTAAATATTTTTAATTGACAAATTGAAAGCTATGTACTTATGATGGAGTGTTACATTGTGAAATGGCTAAATGGAAACTGTTAACATACGCACTACATCACAGACTAAATTTTTTGTACTGAGAGCACAGAGGCAGCTCAGCCATTTTCAAATACACATGTTAGTTACTGTCCTTTCTCAAACGTTGTAGCTTTTCTCAGACTAGGGACATATCATACTGTTCAGGGTCTCCATCAAAGGAAAAGAAACCGAGGGTCCACGCGGACACCCCACGCCTAAGGGAGCAAGAGAAACCCATCATTTCTTTGTGGGAATGATGGTTGTGCTTTAGGTTCCACGGCAAGTCCCTGGGCCCTCATTCATTTATTATTCATTATTGTGCATTATTGATTATGATGCTGACACACGAGCCACAGAAGTTTCGTGGGCATTTTGAATCTTCCCTCCTCGGTTATCTCTCAGAGGGTGTGGCCTTTCTCTTTCCCATTGTGCTTCTTTTTGAACAAACACCAGCAGCACTGATGAGCTGTGTTTGTGGCTCAGTGTAGACTGCTGTGCAGGGTGTATCCCCAGCAGCATACAAAACCAAAAACAACACGACTGTGACAGCAGCCAAATAAAAACCAAGTCCTTTCTGCTATGTTTGGGGGTAAGGAGGCCACCCACGTTCACAGCCCAGGCTTCTGACCCATTTCATATTTCTTACAGGAAGTATTCCGTTTTTGTTATCAAAACAAGAATTATCACTGCTTAGCAGTAAGCCTCTTGGTGTGGGCTGGAGATGCAGCGCAGCAGTAGAGCACTTGCCCTAGCACGCACAAGTGCCTGGTTTCAATCTCCAGTCCATAGTGAAAAAGAAGAAGGAAGTCTTGGCTTGAGGGAGGCTTTAGTGATGGATCACAGGACTGAAGCTTACCTTTGCCTGCTTTGGCAGCTAGCAGAACAGGTGCAGTGGGCCGTGAACTTCTAGAAGAGACCATAGGAAGAGGAAACCACTTTTTCTAGTCTAAGTGGTCTGTCCCCCAGGACAGCAACTAGGCGTCCAGCTCTACACACACTAAGCACACTGGCTTCTGGGTCCTTGCTCGGTTTGGAAGGTCAATCTCCTCCTCCTCCTCCTCCTCCTCCTCCTCCTCCCCCTTCCCCTCCCCTTCCCTCTCCCCCTCCTTCTTCATCTTTTTTTAAGACAGATTCTCATGTAGCCCAAGTTGCCTTCAAACTCGCTATGTGGCTCAGGACAAGCTTGAACTTCTGATCCTGCTGTCTCCACTTCTTAAGTGCTGGTTTTATAGGCATGTATGACCACACTTAGTTTATCTAGTGCTGGAGACTGAATCCAGGGCTTTGTGCAGGCTAGATAAGCACTCTACCCCCTTGCTACATCCCCAGCCCTCCTCTCATTCACTTTTCTCATTATTTTAGAGGCAAAATAATACTTCACTAAGGTATAGTTTATAGGCAATTTAATTCACCTATTCTAAGTATGCAACCCAAAGGTTTTTTTTTTTTTTTACTTTACTTATTTATTTTACTATTTTAAAAAAATTAGTGTTCTGCCTGCATGTATACCTACCTGCCAGAAGAGGGCACCAAATCTCACTATAGATGGTTATGAGCCACCATGTGGTTGCTAGGATTTGAACTCAGAATCTCTGGAAGAGTAGCCAGGGCTCTTAACCTCTGAGCCCTAAGTTTGCTTATTTATTATGTGTTTGTGGGTTGGACACGTGAAGGTACCATGCTATACAGGTGAAGAGCAACTTGCAGGAGTCAGTTCTTTGCTTCACTGTGTAGTAGGGATGGAGCGCAGATCTCTAAGCAAGTGCTTTTATTTACTGAGCATCTTGCCAGGCCCAATCTAATGATTTTTTTAAGAAATTTTCAGAGCTGTGTAATCATCACCATGATTCACTTTTAGAATATTTCATCAACCCCGAAAGATTTCTTCTTATGGATGTTCCCATTCCTGCTATAGGCAACCAGCCCATCTTTTCCTGGGTACTTCTTCTAACTGAATTCACAAGATGCATGGCCTTTTGCATCTGGCTTCTTTCACTGAACACGGTTTGAGCTGTCTCCGTGTTCAAATCAGAATCAGTGCTCCTTCTTACGGTAGAAATGGATCCCATTGGGTAGATCACTTACATCGAGACAATAAGCCTTTAGTCACCTGACTGTGGATGTCTGAGTTCTTTCCCCTCTTGGGCTGATAGATAATATTGCTATAAACATCCACATACAGGCATTTGGTGTGGATAATGTGTTAGTGTGTCTTGTGTGGATACCTAGGTGCCCCAATGCCAGGTCCTGTAGTGACTCTCTGAGAAACAGTTAAGCTGTCTCCCATCTCCCAATAGGGCTGTACTGCTGCCTTCATTCCCACCAGCACTGCCTGAGCACCCAGCTTCTCTGTCCTACCTAACCCCTCTTACCTTCCATCATCACAGTACATCCAAGAAGAAGATAATGTCTTAGGGTCACATTAGAAAGTGACAGCGTCAAGGTTTGGAACTCAAGTTACCCTGACTCTGCAGTTCCTCCTTCAGCTTTCTGGTTAGTGGATGGAAGGCCTTCTCTCTGGTGCCCTCTGCTGGCCTAGCCTGTATTTCTCTCAGGCTGCCATGTCCCTGGCCATGTTTCCTTCTGACTGGACCTGGACCTGTTCTGCCTCAGAGCCCGGAGCTTTTCCTCCTTCTACCAACTTCAAAATCTATGTGCAGTCTGAGAATGTATCTCAGAAGGGCGCCCAGTCTGTTTGTCTAACTCATATAGGACCAGAGGCAAGATACCCTGTCGATGCCAGCCTGAGGCTAGCAGTATGAGGAAACTGTCTTCCGGCAGGTGTGATGGAGTATGTCTGGCAAGCAGACAGCAGTGAAGCCCCAGGGGTCCTGGACAGCTCACTCTCTACCAACTTGTGCTCACTCTTTTAGAATGATCATCCTGGTCCCGGGGAATGTCCCAGTCAGATATGGTGGCTCATACCTATAATCCCAGTACTTGAAAGGCAGAGGCAGGAAGATTGTAAATGTGAGATTAGCCTTTAAAGACTCTGAACACAAACAAACAAACAAGCCAAAAAGGTCTATAGGAGTTCAGAATACCCAAGCAAACTTCCTGTACAAACAGGAAAATGGAGGAGAATATGCATTTATTGAGTACCTGTGTCTCCCTCATCTATACATTTCTTCCATTCCCCATACTCACCGATAAACGCTGTACCTTCCCCCTGAGGAAGCAGATTCAGGCTGTAGTATTTGCCTCACCTCACACGTTCCGTAGTTCAGCCAACAGGAGGATGCCTCCCAGTTCTGTTTCTGCCCACCATACACAGTGTCCCAAAGTGTGGGATAAAACATCAGGTGAGTGTGAGTTCAAGTCCTGACTCAGCCTCATCCTTGCTGTGTGACATGGAGAAAGTGAGTGAAGCCATCTGGGCCCCGGCTGCTCATCTGTGACATAAGCCTGTCTCAGGCCACACCCCTGGAGATGGCTGTGGCATGTGATGGCTGTGAGAGAAGGCCGTGGCGTGGTTGGACATCTAGACTTTGGCCGTCAGGTCTCTGCCCTCAGGCTCAGCTGACTAGGGATCTTAGACCTGCTGCTATTCAGTCCCCTCCAAAGCCTTGGCTTTCTGTCCAACTGGATCTGCCCCCACCTGCTGGCAGGAGCCTGAGAAGCTCTGAGCCCAGAGATAGTTTTTTTCTTGTGAGCTGATACAGCTTTGCTTCTGCCCGTCCCCATCCTTGGCAAGCAAGCTCTGACTGGATAAAAGCAGAATAGGGCCTGTTTCAGTCTCCTCTTCCCTTTCCTGCTTTGCTCCTCTTCTAAGGCCAAGTAGTCATCCAGCCCATCCCAGGCCTGGCTGGCCCGCTAGCTCTCAAGATTCTGTTCTAGAGGCAGCGGCAGTAGCAGCAGGCATGGAAGCCCCGCCCAGGTCGGAACTGGATTCTCTGAAGACAACCCCAGGCGGGCTTGACTAGACTGTGGTCTTCGTTCCCCTTGCAGAGGAAGCACTATGGACGACTCGGGCGGATGGGAGAGTGCGCCTGCGCCTGGAACCTTTCTGTACTCAGCGTCCCTATACCGTGCACCAGATGTTCTACGAGGCCCTGGATAAGTATGGGAGCCTCAGTGCTCTGGGCTTCAAGCGCAAGGACAAGTGGGAGCGCATCTCTTACTACCAGTACTACCTGATTGCACGCAAAGTAGCCAAAGGCTTCTTGAAGGTAGGAGCCCATCACTCTACATCCCTTCCCCTTCCCCGCCCCCACCCCAGCCCCTGACTCACTTTCTAGCTTTAGCTCTCAAAGGCCTCCTTCCCAACTCCCCACCAGGCAAGGTCCCTAGAAACCACCATTGTAAAGTCTGACACTACCAGATGGGCTAACACTGTATCTGGGTCCTGTGCTAAGAAGTTTATATTTATGGAGCCTTTATCACAGGCCACCTTCCAGCAAGGCTGGGAAACCTAGTAGTTAGGGCTCCCTAGAAAATCATAGAAAGGGTCAACGGGGCTGCCAGAAACTGATGCCCCAGGAGGTTCTTCAGCTGGTAGAATCTGAGGTGGACCTGGTGGGGTCTCTGTAGTCTAGTGGAGAGCAAGACCAAGGTGGGAGGTGAGGGGAGGCCCTTTCTACCCTTCTGTGTAGCTGACCTGCCTATCTGCCTTTGGCCTGGAGCTCGGCCTGGAGCGTGCCCACAGCGTGGCAATCCTCGGCTTCAACTCTCCAGAATGGTTCTTCTCGGCAGTGGGCACAGTGTTCGCAGGGTGAGTGACTGAGCAGGGATTGGCGATGGGCAGAAAGTGCGGAGAGGGTTGTTATCTCCTTAGTGAGCCCTCTGCCTCTCCCAGGCATCCCTTATCTCCCCTGGGGCCGTCTGGGCTTGCTTTTCCCCATCCCTGCCTGCCGAGATGACTAAGGGCCCTACCTTAAGACCTCTGGAGTTCCCCGAGGATGGAGGCTGTGTGTGTGTGTGTGTGGGGGGAGGGTGGTTCCTCTGCCTGATATGATTTTCTTGGACATGTAGGGGCATCGTCACTGGCATCTACACCACCAGCTCCCCAGAGGCCTGCCAGTACATCTCCCATGACTGCCGAGCCAATGTCATCGTGGTTGACACACAGAAGCAGCTGGAAAAGATCCTGAAGGTTTGGTGGGAAGGAGGGTGAGCATGTGGTTAGAAGCTGGACTTCTACTCTAGAGTGGGACGGGTACTTTACCCTCCACCCAGCAATCTCATTCCTACAGTCCATATGAACATGCAACATGCATGTATGCGCATGAACCTGTGCGGGGACACACACACATATAGAAAGAGAGGGGCAGACAGGACAGGGACAGGGGAGGAAGTTAAGTGGGTAATAGCACTTTTCACTCATACTTCTGGCCAGCCCATTGTCTAACATGGCTTTTCCTCTGGGCAGGGTCTTACCTAAGGGGAAGGATGTGGACATTGGGCCCCTCTGTGGCTTACTTTACTTGCTGGAAATGTGCCTTGAGCTATAGCCACTCATTGGCTCCTGAGGGTCAGGTGCTCAACCTTCTGGAGAACCTGGGTCTCCAGAGAGACCATAGCAGATGCCTCCCCTCATCTCTGCTCGAGAAGTCTCTTAAGCCAAGAAGAAGCAAGCTGGAGCTTGTAGTTCTCACTTGGCTGTAGAAATCCTCCCTAGGGCAGGCCCGGGCCATGGGTGAGACACCCAGTAGGAGCTCCTAAAGAGGAGAAGGTTCCCTCATGATTAGCTCCCTCAGGTGAGCGCTAAGAGTCACTAGCTCACAGAGGGACCTCCAGGAAGCTTCCGGAGTCCAGGCCTGCTGAGGTCACACTAGTGCTGGAAAGAAGCCGAAACCGGCCTCTCCCTGAGAGAGGCCAGGGAGAAATGCTGAGCTGGGAGCCAGGAGAGCTGTGGGAGCGGAGCTGAGGGGGACCCAGACCCCCAACAGGTCTAAGCGGGTACCTAAATCATCAACTGAAGAAACAATTTCTCTAACAGTAGTGTTGGCCTGGCAGGGTGTGACTAACCCCCCCCCCCCCGAGCTTGTCAGTGAAGTTGAATAAGGTTCTCAACCTTGCATCTCGTACTGGGCTACCCTGTACTAGATTCAGACTCTGTGGGAGTTTGGTCTAGTCCAAGACATGTGACCATAAGCTTTTGTACCAGTTTAGAGTGGTTTTGGAAACTCCATTCCCCCTCCCTTCTGCTTTACTGTGAAGAGTCTATCCAGTGGCTCCCTTGAATAGTGAGGGATTGCCCTGTCTCTTTATGGGGTCCTTTTTTGAGCCCTGCTTTCAGTATATCACTGTGAGCATCCCCATTTGTCCATCCTGGATAAGTGTGTAGGACTGGGAATGGACAGATAGGCTTAGATTGTGTGGCCCTAACCAGTAATCTGAAACAAGGAGGACTGAGCCCTCTCTTCAGGCATCCTTCTCCCCTTGTCCAAACTCAGTCTGAGAGCCAACTGGTCAACCTTCTAGAACCATGGGACCTGAGTTTCCAGAGGCCATGGAAGGTGTCTTCCCTTGCCTCCACTGGAATACTCATCAGGGATATATATCTGTTCCTGGCATTTCCAAAGCACCCCGAGACTTTTTATGACCTTGAGGGATAACCTAGTAGCCTCAGAAGCACTGAGGTCATTAGGTCATTTTCTGAGCCTCACTCATTATAGCCTAACTCAGAACAGAACTAGGCTCCCCAAGGCCCACGTAGGCCTGAAGCCTTGATAGTTCAGGAACCAATCTAGCATAGTACTGAGGCCTCATGCGCTCTCCTCATCATCCAGGTGAGCATGCCTCTTGTTGTTGTCCTTGTTCAGCTCACGTGTAGGTAATCATGTTGATGAGACTTCATGGGTGGAGCTTCTGACACAACTAGGAGACACAACCTCACAATGATCCTCTGGCTCTTAAATCTTTCCAGCACAAAGAACTACAGGCGACTAGGGAATGCTGGGAGCTGGAGAGTTAATCCTCCCCAGGGATGGGCACACCAACTATCCAATACCAAATACCCCTGAAAACATAATATACACGTAACATTATATAGACTGAGTATTTATGTATTTAGGAGCGTGTATGTGTGTGTGTGTGTGTGTGTGTGTGTAACAATAATTAATGAAAAGAGAGGTCATGAATTTGGACGAGAGCTAGGGTCTCTGGGAGTGTTTGTGGAGAGGAAAGGGGACAGGGTAAATGATGTAATTATAATCTCAAGAGAGGGGTGGTGTTTTAAAAGAACCAATCCAGCTCGGCCGGCGAGACTGCTCAGACAGTGAGTAAAGCATCTTCCGGGGGTGCATGAGACCCTGAGTTTGGATCAGTGACACACACATGAAAAGCCAGACCCAGCAGCAAGTGCCTGTAACCACGGATGCAAGAGAAGGAAGGAGACAGATCCCCGGAGCTCACTGGCTAAGCGTACTGAAGGGCCTCGGGCAGAAAGGTCAGAGAGTGGTTGAGGAAAGACATCTGCCGTCAACCTGTGGCATGGCACACTTGTGCGTGTGCACACGCATGCGCAGAGGGCAGCGGGGAATGGTTAGATCCCATCTCCTGAAATGGCAGTGCCACTCACAATGTCCTAACCAACAGTCTGGGCTCAGCTCGGGCTAGACTGAGAAGGAAGGATCGCAGGCAGGCAGATAGAAGTCGACACCCAGCAATCCTCAGGAACCTGCCTAGCAGGAAGAGCCTTCCCTTCCCTACCTCTGGCAAATGGGAAATCTAGCTCCCTATTAACATATACATGTAGCACATATCAAAGCTCCAAGCTACCCTCCAGGCTTTCTCCTCCACATTAACATTAGCACTGCCTGTCATGCACCTGAAATCCATTTGGTTCTTTCCAGCCTGTGTACGTCCTCTTCACTCTACCCTAAATTTCCAGGCTACTTCTTCTCCCTCCCTTCCACTGTCACACTGTGTCACATGCCCCCTCCCCCGGGTGGCCATGGCAGCTTTGGACTCCCCGAAATGCCTCTGGTTTCTCTCTCCCCCACCTGACAGCCATGAGACAGTTTCATATTTACAACAAACCTCCACCCCACCCGTGTAATGGCCTAGTTCAGTGGTTTCGCTGAGCCCTCATAAGAAGGAAAACCAACTGGAGGCCCCGTGGCCAGTAGTATGCCACCTCTTGACCCCTCCCGTGCTTGTATCTGGATCTTGGGAGGAGGAAGGCTGGACAGCTTAAAAAGCCGCCCACAAGCTTCTGTCAGGGAAACAAACCGTCCCTAGCTGACAGCTGAAGAAGATGAAGTCTACCTTTAGGACCTCAGTAAAATGCCTGCCTTACGTTTAAAACAAAAATTTGTGTTATGAAAATTCTCAAAGAAATAAAAGCAGAGACTGATATGTTTTGTAACGCAGTGGCATGATGTGGTGGGAAGGGGTGCCTTAGCGGCCCTGAGCTGAAGCACCACCCCCCCGAGGTACCAGCCATATGACAGGTCTGGTATAAAATGAAGTTTATTTGGGAGCATGAGAAGGGGGGTGAAAAGGAGTGTGAGAAAGACAGAGGATAGAGAGGGATAGAAAGAGAAAGGAAAGAGAGAGAAGGGACGAGGCTGGAACATGTGGAGAGACATGGGGGGTAGGAGAGGGGTGGAGAGAAAGACAGGGCTGAGAGAGCAAGGCCAGAGGGGCGAGGGGAGCCAAATAGTCCTTTGATAGCCAGCCAGGCTCCTACCTGGCTAGGTAGCTGTTGGGCAGGGACTAGAAGAAATGCTAACAGACAATCGCTGCATCATCAGGTTTCACAGTTACCATGGTCCTCCTGCCTCAGCCTCCACAGTGCTGAGATTACAGGCACATGTCTCCATTCTTGACTGTGGTATTCACTCCTTTCAGATTGCTCCCTACTGAAGAATCATCTTTTCCCTTTTCCACATGAATGAATTAGTTAAATAATTACAATATTCACATGATCCCAATGTCAAAATTACATGTTACACTTGAACTTTCCCTTTGTTCCTATGCTTGCTCCCTCTCTCT
This sequence comes from Mus pahari, assembly GCF_900095145.1. Lineage (NCBI taxonomy): Eukaryota > Metazoa > Chordata > Mammalia > Rodentia > Muridae > Mus > Mus pahari. The sequence goes on along the minus strand of NC_034599.1, from coordinate 49,569,807 downwards.
GCCTGTAGAGAGTCAGTGTAATTGTTTTTAAACATCCTGAGTCCCTTGTGGCAAACATAGGCAAATGCCTCTTGCTTATGTGTGTGTGTGTGTGTGTGTGTGTGTGTGTGTGT
>NC_034599.1:49557074-49569534 GCF_900095145.1 Mus pahari | reverse complement strand
TGTGTGTATGTGTATGTGTGTATGTGTGTATATGTGTATGTGTGTGTATGTGTGTATGTGTGTGTATGTGTGTGTGTCATCCACATGCGAGTGCGCACACATGCATGCGTTATTTACATGTGCTCACACTGTATTCCTGTCTCAGGTGTAGATACCATGCTACAAGCACAGTGTCTTCCTCACTCAGCACTACTTCCTAGGAGCCATTCTGTATTGCAGGTTAGAGTTCCCTTTGTACCTCTGTCTCTTTGTCGTCTGCACTAACCTAATATCCTGTTGTATGACTTGTTCAACCAGACACTAGAGCCCCACCGTCACTGCACCCAACTTCCCATAATGGGGAACGCTGGACAGAGAAGTCCCACTGGAGTCAAGGGTCAGAAACAAGAGAATCTTGTCACAGACTATCACAGGTAGATGAGGCTCTTTCCAAGATGTGACCCTTTTCTTGCTAAAACCCAATTTGTTTTCCCATCAATGCAGATCTGGAAAGACCTGCCACATCTAAAGGCAGTGGTGATATACCAAGAGCCCCCTCCAAAGAAGATGGCCAATGTGTACACGGTATGAATAGCGGGCCCTGGGTGATGAATGGGGTCTGTCTATGCTACCGAGCTGTCCCAGACTGAATTCTCTACCCTACCTTGCCACAGATGGAGGAACTCATAGAACTGGGGCAAGAAGTGCCGGAGGAGGCCCTAGACGCCATCATCAATACCCAGCAGCCCAACCAGTGCTGTGTACTTGTCTATACATCGGGCACCACAGGAAACCCCAAGGGTGTGATGCTGAGTCAAGACAATGTAGGACAGATGCCCAGATGGATGGGTGGCATGGGGGTGTGTGTGAGAATCTGGGCTGTGGTCTTGTAGACAGACACCCAGATGGTTGGGTGGGATGGGTGGACTCTGTGCTGTGGTCCTGCCTCAGTAGCCTCTTGGGGAAGCCTCTCTGGCTGCTAAGCTTAAGGGGCTAGATGAACGTCCACTCCTTTGTGGAGTAGACAGAGCCCTGCAGAGGGAAAAGGGAAGGGAGCAGATGAGAGGTCTGTCCCTGGAGGTCTCCAGGGCCTGTGGAAATGCCCATGAGGGCACCTACCTACTCTGAGGACCTGTGAAGAGGTAGCTTAAGCCCCTAAGGAGACCTCACTTTACATACCTCAGGGACTGGGTGTGGACCTGCTGGTGCCATTTTCCTTCCCCTCAGATCACATGGACAGCACGGTATGGCAGTCAGGCTGGGGACATCCAACCAGCAGAAGTGCAGCAGGAGGTAGTGGTCAGCTACTTGCCTCTCAGCCACATTGCTGCTCAGATCTACGACCTGTGGACGGGCATCCAGTGGGGGGCCCAGGTCTGCTTTGCAGATCCGGATGCCCTAAAGGTCAGTCTGTCTTCCCGACTTCCTGCCCTGATGTGTGTTTGCATCTATGGGCCCTGTGTGCATCCATAGGCTGCTGATTCCCAGTGCACATAGCGCTCAGAATTCTCTTTATTTTTATTTTTCTGGTTTTTCAAGATGGGGTTTCTCTGTGTAGTCCTGGCTGTCCTGGAACTCACTCTGTAGACCAGGCTGGCCTTGAACTCAGAAATCCACCTGCCTCTGCCTCCCAAGTGCTGGGACTAAAGCACCACTACTGCTTCAGAAACTACTTGCACACCCTGACTTAGATGACCAAACAATTAGGGAAAGTCTTATAAACTGCCTTCTTCAGTCTCAAACACCATAAAGCCACTGATTCCTCAGAGTATGACCACAAGATGGTCAGAAGGTAGGCATAGCCCCCTGTACCCCATCTCATAAAATACACCTACTCTTTGCATCTTTATTCTAACAGTGAGGAAAAGTTCCCAGAAACCACTTAGCTGTCATCCCCCAACGTGGTGCCTTGGTAGCCTGGACAGGGTCATATGTTTATTCCTAAAATAAACTCTGCTGGGGAAGGAGGAAGCTGAATGTACTCGTTTGACTGTTGTTGTCGTCGGTGTGTGTGCGCGCGCGCGTGTGTGTGTATGTGTGTGTGTGCGTGTGTGTGTGCGTGTGCGTGTGCGTGTGTGTGTGTGTGTGTGTGTGTATGTTATGTGTTCATGTGCTCACCTGCGTGCAAGCCATGTGAAGGGAGGAGGAAGCCGAATATACTTGTTTTTGACTGTTGTCGTCGGTGTGTGTGTGTGTGTGTGTGTGTGTGCGTGTGTGTATGTTATGTGTTCATGTGCTCACCTGCGTGCAAGCCATGTGAAGGCTAGAAGTCAACAGAGGCTGCTTTCTTCTATAATTCTCCATCTTTAAATGACAAAAACTAAAGATTAGATAAGTACTTAATTTATGTTTGCATGACATAAATGGAGACCAGAGAGGGCACAAGATCCCCGGGGCTGGAGTGGCAGGTGGTTGTAGGAATGGCTGGTGGGCATGGGGGGAACTGAACTCAGGTCCTCTGGAAGTGCAGCAAATACTCTTAATGGCTGAGTCATCTCTCCAGCCTCGTCTGTCTTTTTTTTTTTTTTTGAGACAGGCTCCCCATTCTCTGTGAAATTAGTTTTGATAATTTTAAATTCAATCTTACAGATATATTTTACTGATATATTTTACAAATATTTACTTTAGGTGTATGAATTTTTTCCTGCATGTATGTATGTGTACACCCGTGTGCCTGGTACCCTCAGAGAACAGAAGACAGAAGAGGTCGTTGGATCAGCTAGAACTGGAGTCATGGCTAGGACTTGTGAGCTGCCATGTGGCTGCTGAGAATTGAACCTGACTCCTTTGTAAGAGCAACAAGCATTGTAAACCACAGAGCCATCTTTCCAGACCTTACCATTAATGTTTTTAAATGAGGGTTTTTTTACATTTATTTTTTATTTTTTTTTTATTTGCTCTTCTTCTTCTTTTTTTTTTTTTTTTTTAATTTGAGACAAAGTCTCATTATGTAGCTCTGACTGTTTTGGAACTCATTACATAGACCAGGCTGGCCTCGTACTCACAGAGATCCACCTGCCTCTACCTCCTAAGTGCTCAGAGAAAAGATGTGGGCCTCTACACTTAGCTTATTTCTTAATTTTTCAGATTATCATATAATTATAACATTTCTCCCTTCCTATTCCTCCCTCCAAACCCTTCTATAAAACCCTCCCTTCTCTCCCTCAAATCCATGGCTTTTTTAAAAACTAATTGTTATTGTGTGCATATAATTTAGGATAGGTAAATAGGAGTGCATATATATTCCTACGTATGACCTGCTCAGGAGGTATAATGTTCCTTGTACGTAGACTTTAGGGCTGGCCATCTGACCCTGGCAGTGTGCTCTGCCTTCAGGAAGGCCACGTCTCCCACCGCCAGGTCTCCTCAGTTGCCTAGAGTGCTTTGTGTAGGTCTGAGGCTTTGAGAGCTTTCCTTGTACACTTTGGTATGTCCGCTGGACTCTTCCTTGTTCAGCTCACGCGTGTGTGGACAGTCATGTTGGTGAGGCATTATGGATGTGGCTCCTGACATCTCTAGGAAACACAACTTCATAGACAGTTCCCTGAGCCTCTGGCTCTGACCTTCTTTCCACTCCTTCCAAAGATTCCCTGAGCCGTGGGCGTGGAAGTGTTTTGTAGATTTATCCACTGGGATTGGTCTCCATGGCTCAGCATTTTGATTGGTTGGGTTTTCTGTAGTGATCTGTCTGTTGCAAGGAGATTTCCTTGACGAGTGTGGGGGTGGGGGGGCTACACCTATCTATGTGCATAAGGACAAATGTTTATAGATGGTTGTTAGGAATTATGCTGCTTTAGTAAATTAGGGGCCATAGCTTCTCCTCTAATAGATAGCACTACTCATACTGAGAAGTTCGCTAGGTTTCCAGGATCAAGCATGTTTTACCCCCCGTGGATGGCTCTAAGTCTGGCTATAGAGCTTTTGGTTACCATCACGGGATACAAGCTGCTCCTGAACCTTAGGGTTATGATGCCCTGATGACTGGAGAGATGGTTCCTAGGCAGCACACCTGGGTGGGACTGTTGCTTGCTTCCCTCCTTTGGAAGCGTGCATGGTGCCTTTGATACCACAAAAGCTGGCCCTCGGGGAAGGGGCATTCAGGCCAGTTCCAGCTCAGGGGCTTCTGAGCCCCCTTTCTGAGGTTGAGGTGTCTTCAGCAATGGGGATTTACTTTCTATCTCGGGGTGGAGGTCAGCCAAGGGCAACAGCAATAGGCTGTGTTTGAGGAGTCTATTAGACAACCATGGCTAACAGCACAAAAGATGGGGGTTTTGTTAGATTGTCTTTGGCTCTTAGATGGAGCACTGTCAACCCAGATGAGGAGAACTATACATGTTTATTTGTACAGGGAATTGTGCATTGTGGGTTTCCTTTAATGGTATGATTCCTCGTGGCCTTTCAGGAGTCCTTATTGTTATTTGACTCATCTTCTGTGTGTACCTTCCTTCCTCTTCCCTGAAGAGCCCCCCCTTCCCATTTCTGCTATCCCCTAACTTGTGCCCTGTTATTCTCTCTCTGTCCCCCTGACCTGGCAATGACCCTTCTTTACTCTGCTGCCTTCTGTAGTAAATGCAGGCTGTGTGCTCACATCTGAAGACTTGGAGCCACGAGCCTCCAGTGGGAGAGAGCATGTGACGTTTGTCTTTCTGGGTCTGGGTTACCACACTCAGTATGATCTTCTCTACTTCCATCCATTTGCCTTCCAAGTTCATGAGTTCATTTTTCTCAACAACTGAATGATAGTGTATCATTATCTGAATGTAGGATGTTTATATGAGGCAAAGCTCCTACTGAGTCCAGAGTTCCCTATTTAGGGTATATTTTTCAGTGAGTCCCTGGGCTCTACTCTCCAACATGGGGTTTCAGGCGCATGTGCGGTGACCGTCTCTTTGGATGGGTGCTGAATTCAGGTTCCCATGCTCTCCTGGCTGAGCCATTATCTGAGCCCCTTTGTGGTTGTTGTTAAATAATGTTAAAATTACATTTATTTGTTTTTGAGACAAGATTGTGTGTGTGTGTGTATGTCTCTCTCTCTCTCTCTCTCTCTCTCTCTCTCTCTGTGTGTGTATCTCTCTCTCTCTCTCTCTCTCTCTCTCTGTCTGTGTGTGTGTATGTCTCTCTCTCTCTCTCTCTCTCTCTCTGTCTGTGTGTGTGTGTGTGTGTGTGTGTGTGTGTACAGGGAGAGACAGATTGGGTGATCTGGCTGTCCTAGAACTTACCCTGTAGACCAGGCTGGCCTCAAACTCATACATATCCACCTGCCTCTGTCTCTGTCTCTCAGTACTGGGATTAAAGGTTCGAAGCACTGCATCTTGTATTTATTTTCTTCTTCGTATGGAATACAGCAGGGGTCTTATGTGTTTATACTGCACAGTGTGGAGGTCAGAGGACAACTGTCAGGGGTCAAATGTGTCCTTTCACCATGTGGCTTCTGAGAATGAAGTCGTGTTGTCAGGCTTGGTCACAGTCCCCTCTCACCCACAGAACTATCCTGCTGGCCCTTATTTTCATTTGTTTGTTTTTATTTTTATTTTATTTGTCTGTTTGTTTATCTTGAGATGGTCTCTCATTAGATGGCTCAGGCTGACTTTGAATTTGCTTTGTACCCACTTGCTATGTGCCCAGCCTGGGTCTGTGCCCTCCTGCTTCTGCCTCCTAAGTTCTGAAATTACAAGCATACACCACTATACCTGGCAAAATGAGGTTATCATGTTTGAGTTAGACAGATGTCTGAGGGATCAAGATGTTTTTCAAGCATCAGGCTACGGTGGTCGGCAAAGGACACCAAAGTTCTGTTAGCAGGTGTGGGGATGCAGCGGTTGAACCACAGCCACTGGCATGTGCACCAGCTGGACACAAGTACAAATGTACAGGCCCACAGGAGCATCTGTGTGTGCCATTGGCAATTATACAGAGAGGCTGTGTCTCCAGGCCTGGTACCACCTCTGCTTCTCTCTGGCCTTGAGCAGGGGACCCTGGTGAACACGCTTCGGGAGGTGGAGCCCACATCCCACATGGGAGTGCCGCGTGTGTGGGAGAAGATCATGGAACGGATCCAGGAGGTGGCCGCTCAGTCTGGCTTCATCCGCCGCAAGATGCTGCTGTGGGCCATGTCAGTCACCTTGGAACAGAACCTCACCTGCCCTAGCAAGTAGGTTGGAGGCGGGAGGCCTGGGGAGGCACAGGAGGCCTGGGGAGGCACAGGAGGCCTGGGGAGGCACAGGAGGCCTGGAGAGGCACAGGAGGCCTGGAGGGGCACAGGAGGCCTGGGGAGGCACAGGAGGCCTGGAGAGGCACAGGAGGCCTGGAGAGGCACAGGAGGCCTGGGGAGGCACAGGGCTGGTTCATACACAGAACTAACAAGAATCTGATAGGTATCCTGGTTCCAAAAGACTTCAGTCTGAGGAGACCTTGTCCAGTAGCCTGTTTACAACTGGGCTTGTACTATGATACCCATTGCAGACATAATGGGGACAGCTGGCACTTGGGGGCTTTGTCTGTGAGGACTGAATTGCTTCTTCTGAGGAATTCATCCTACTAAGGATAGATAGCTCTTGCCAGCTACTTGCCCTCAGTAGTGGCTTTAGAAGGGTTATCTTAATTAAGACCTCTATTGCTACAGAGTCACCATGACCACAGCCACTCTTATAAAGGAAAACGTTTAATTGCGGATGGCTTAGAGTTTAAGAAGTTTAGACTGTTATCATCATGGCGGGAAGCATGGCAGCATGCAGGCAGACGTGGTGCTGGAGAAGGAGCTGAGAGTTCTCCATCTGGATCTGCAGGCACTGGAAGGAGACTGCCACACTAGGCCTGGCTTGAACATTTGAAACCTCAAAGTCAGCCTCCAGTGACACATTTTCTCCAACAAGGCCACACCTCCTAATACTGTCACTTCCTATGGACCAAGCATTCAAACACATGAGTCAGCAGGGGCCACTCTTTTTTTTTTTTTTTTTTTTAAGTTATCATGTATTTATTTTTATTTATACAGGTACACTGTAGCTGTCTTCAGACACACCAGAAGAGGGCATCAGATCCCATTACAGATGGCTGTGAGCCACCATGTGGTTGTTGGGAATTGAACTCAGGTCCTCTGGAAGAGCAGTCAGTGCTCTTAACTGCTGAGCCATCTCTCCAGCCCGACAGGGGCCATTCCTATTCAAACCAGCACAGGGGGCTTCAGTGACACAGGCTGAGCCACTCTGGCTTTCCCAGCAGCCCATCTGACTACCCAGACCTCTCTCCAGTCCCTTCTGATTGCCTATTATTACCTTTTGTTTTCTGAGACAGTCTTAATATGTAGCCCGGGCTACTTTGAGGATCTGGATCCTCCTTCCACAGCCTTCCAAGTGTTGGAGTTATAGGTATCGACCGTCACATCCAGCTCATGACTCCTTTCCAAGTTCCCACACAGTGCTGTGCAGATATCCACAGTAGCGGTCTGGCCTCGTTTCAACATAAAAATGCTTTTCAATTGAAGATCCAGCTTGGAGTTAGAGCACTTGCCTACAAGCTCAAAGCTCTAGGCTCGGAACTTTTGACTTTAAAGAGGGGAGGGATGGAGGGGGAGGGTCTATTATAGTAGTGCCAGCTCTGTGAGAGATGCGGACACATCTATTCACCTACGGCTTCATTAACACACACGAAAGGTGACCATGAAGTCAGGCCTGGGAGTGTAGCTCTATAATCCCAGCATTCAGGAGGCTGAGGCAGGAGGATCAAGAGTTAAGGTGTGCTTATGCCATGGAGCAAGTTCAAGGCCCAAGTAAATTCATGAGACTGTTTCATAATAAATAAATAAAAAGGGGTCTGGAGAGATGACCTGGCCTGTTTGACTTCATGATTCGTGACATATCTACATGCAATCAGGAGCACTCACACTTACATTTGCACAAATTCATGTTACATACAAGGCCAATATCCAAAATATTTACGAAGGGTTCAGCATGAACAACAATTCATCCAAACGGACAACTCGGGTGGCCATGCTGGGTGTGTACTCGTGAGAGTGTGTTTGTTCTTCCTCCTGTAGACCATTCTTCTCCCCGCCCCTCTCACAGTGACCTGAAGCCCTTCACCAGCAGACTGGCGGATTACCTAGTGTTAGCCAGGGTCCGGCAGGCTCTGGGCTTTGCCAAGTGTCAGAAAAACTTCTACGGAGCGGCTCCGATGACGGCAGAGACACAGCGCTTCTTCCTGGGCCTCAACATCCGCCTGTACGCAGGCTATGGCCTCAGCGAGAGCACAGGCCCCCACTTCATGTCCAGCCCCTACAACTATCGGCTTTACAGGTAAGGCCTGAAGTTGGGACACACTGAGGGCTCAGATGTCCTTGATGACACCCTTTGGTGCCTTGGGGAACTTGTTCCTATTGCTCACACTGAATCCCTAGCCTCAAGTGTCAACTGCCATTTTGGGCCCCTTGCTTGTCCTGATGCATCTAAAGGGGCAGTCTTTGCCACCATAACATGTACACACACACAAGCAGCACCAAACACACACACATGAGCACACTTGCATACATACAAGTGGCCATGTTCACATGCATAGTTACACACTAAAACAAATCTAAAACATATAATAATGTTAACAATAACAGTAGTAGTAGTAGTAGTAATACCAAAATAATAATATGTAGCAGTACCAAAATCTGAAAAAGATGGCCTGGAGAAATAGCTAAGCAGTTGAGAGTGTACACTGCCCTTGCAGAGTTTCTAGTTCCATTCCCAGAACCCGTATTTGGTCATTCTTAACTGCATGGATTTCTAGATCCAGGGGATTCAGTGCTCTCCTTTGGATGCTGCATGTATCTGTGTGCATGCATGAGCACACATACAATTATTTTTAAGTCTTAAAAAGCAATTCTGAGGGCTGGAGAGATGGCTCAGCGGTTCAGAGCACTGACTGCTCTTCCGGAAGTCATGAGTTCAAATCCCAGCAACCACATGGTGGCTCACAACCATCTGTAATGAGAAACAAACAAACAAACAAACAAACAAAACCTATGGGCAGGGCCCGGATTGAGCAGGGACTGGAGTGAGTGGGGCCCAGAGTGATCGGGATCCAGAGAGGAAGGGGGGGGAAGCAATTCTGAGAGGGGGGGAAACCCCCAATCACCCATGAAGACTGAGACTTTGCCGATTCGGGAGCTGACTCAAGACTTTCCCTGGCCTCGTCTCTTTTATCACCAGCTCCGGCAAGGTGGTACCCGGCTGCCGGGTGAAGCTGGTGAATCAAGATGCAGACGGCATCGGTGAGATCTGCCTGTGGGGCCGCACCATCTTCATGGGTTATCTGAACATGGAGGACAAAACCTGTGAGGCCATTGATTCGGAAGGCTGGCTGCACACAGGTGACATGGGCCGCCTGGATGCTGACGGCTTCCTCTACATCACCGGGCGCCTCAAAGGTGAGCGAGCGAGCACCCCTGTCCCGGGGCACATGGGAACTAGAGGAGCAATTGGTGCAGAAGTAAGTCCTGCTTCCAACACTGTTCATCGGCGCTGCACCCTGAGCCTTCACTGAGTGCTACACGTCTCTATCAGTATCAGCTCGGGGCAAGTACTGTCACAAATAAACAAGGATGATCGGAGAGATTAGATAACTAGTTCAGGGTCACCTAGATAACTGCCCCCAGGTGGCAGCTCCACTTCCTTTCTGGAACTTACACAGGCAGAGGTACAGCTCAACCTAGTTCCAGCTGAAGGAGGTTCTGGTCCTTCGGAAATGCAGAAGGTCCTGGTCCCACTGATTGGGCCAGTGAGCCCAGTAAAACTTTGGCTCTAGAGCAGCAGGCAGCTGCTAGGGGGAACTGTGCTCTCTTCCACCACCTAGTGTTCACTTTTATAATGACAAATGAAGAAACCTGCGTTCCAGCCCTGGGAGGAAAGGCCCTGGTTTTGGATCAGTGGTTCTCAACTTGGGGGTCAGGACCACCCTTTCACTAGGGTCCTGTATCTAATATCCTGCATATGAGGTATTTAAATTATTTATTACATAATTACATCTATGTACCTTATATGACAAAATTACATCTACACAGTAGCAATGGAAGTAATTTATGGTCAGGAGTCACTACAACATGTATTAAAGGGTGACAGCATTAGGAAGGTACTGTTTTAGATGGTATGGTGAAAGGTTAGAATCCAGGTGCCCTTTTCTTCAAAAGCACAGCAGTGCTGCCCACCAAAAAGACACCCTTTCTCATGGTCCTATACGGTCAGTGTTGAGACTGTTCTGTCCCAAGGCTCCAGTGTCCCCTTGAGTAGCTTTAGGCTGGGCTGGTGTCTGGTTCTGTGGATTCTGCAGCCTGATCGTCCTCTTCACGGTACCTTGGGCGGTCCTTTCATTTGCATTTCCGTTTGAATTTAGACTCACTGTATCGGTGTATGCAATAGGTTGGCTTACATGGTGATTCTCATCTTGCTGAGTCTATAGATTAGTCTTATGAGGTTGTACATCCTTCAGAGTTGAGTCTGCCAATTCCTAAGTGCACTGCTTCTCCCCCACCCCCAACCCCACCCCCACCCCCATCTGTTTACTTAGGTCTTTGACTTTTCTCTCCATAGTGTGTTTTAGTTTAGGGTTTTTTGCATCCATTCATTTTAAGAATTTTATTTATGTGCTATTGTAAATAATACCATTTAAATTTTTACTATTTAAATGTTCCTGAGATATAAAATGTAATTTTAATGTATGGTTTTTATATCTTGGTCTTGGGTCAAATGACTCTTTTGTTGTTCTAAGGATTAAATATAGGTCTTTGAGCCAGTTAGGCAAGCATGCTACCACTGGTTGATGTATAGCCCAGACATACTTTTTGCTGTTTCCTAGGCTGGTCTTGAACTTTGAATCTTCGTGCCTAAGGCTTGCCAAATAGCTGGGATTACCCAGCAGGCCCTGCTTCCAATGATCTTAACGAGTTCACAGAGCGGTTGCCTTGGAGTCTTGTGTTTGTTCTGTTGTCTTTGCTCACTTATTAAATGGGGTTTTGTAGGTAGCCCAAGCTGCCCTGTAAGTCATAGCAATCCTTCTGCCTCAGCCTCCTGGGTGCCTGGATCAGATGCATAGTTGCTATTGATTTTTTTGAAGTTCTGTGGAATGAAACCAGTCCATTGCCTCTCCAACGCCCTTCGAGTTCTAGCCTGTGTGTGCTTTTGAATGTCCTATGGACAAAATTATGTCATCTGCATATGACCTTATCATGACTACGCCTTCTCGCTCAGGTTAGAACCTGTTCTTTCACAGTGTTGAACAGAAATGGTAATAGTCAGGCTGGGTTTGACCTCAAGCACCAACCACAGAAAGAAGAAAAACAGTGTGTGGTGGAGTCAATTCCTGTTTTGTTTTCTGATCTCAGTGCAGTATCTTCAACATTTACAAACAAACAAACAACAACAACAACAACAACTGGTATTTTTTGTTGTTTTGTTTTGTTTTGTTTTTCTCTGTATAGCCCTGGCTGTCCTGAAATTCACTTTATAGACCAGGCTGGCCTCAAACTCACCCACCTGCCCTGGCTTACTGACTGCTGGGACTAAAGGCGTGTGCTAAGCACAGCCTGTCTTCAAAAACATCTTACAATTTTAACCTTTTGTTTGCACATGCATGCCGGTGCGTGAGAGCCACGCCCCGTGTGTGGAGGTCTGAGGGCAGCTCTCAGGAGTCAGTTTTCACCTCCCACCGTCTTGGGTTTGCTTCACTGCTTGAGTACTCTAGGCTAACTACCCATGAGCTTCTGCATAATGCTTTCCTCTACCACCCATCTCACTGTGGGAACACTGGATTACACGTGGGTTTTTCACACGGGCTGAGGAATTGAACTTGGGTCGTCAGGCTTGCTCGGCAAGAACTTTCCCCTGCCGTGCCTATCCCAGGGCCTGTCCTTCATAACTAATTGCTAAGTATGTTTGATATAGATTTGCTACAGACATTCTTGATTAGATTTAGGAAGCTCCATTCCACATTAGTTTTCCAAAGGGTTTTAACCACGTATTGAAGGCATTGGTGGGGTGGACAGAGAAAGGCAGGAGTGAGGCATGCAAGAGGAATTATGACCCAGGCTACAGTTGCCTCTTCATGTTCCCAGAATTTCTAGGTTTTTCTCTGCCCTCTGCTGTTCCAGACAAACCCTGATCATTTGAACTCCATTCCACCTCTGGCCAGTTCATCTCCTCAATAACTCCCTTCCCCTCCATCGCTGGAATATTCTAAAACATTGCCGTAGAGCACCCGGTGCTTCCCACTTGCAGGGAGGCCTTGCTGTGACTCTCCTGAGCCTTCTTCGCTCCGGTTCACCCTCAGCCACCAAAGCCTATGTGTGTCCCGCGCTACCTTCCCGCCAGCAAGAAATGACGCGGCACACAAACAGGATCCTTCTGCAGCAACGCTTTAATGCTCTTGAGAGGGAGAGCATAAGCTTCCAACAGGCAAAGGGCGAAGAGAAGAGAGGGGAGAAGAGAAGAGAGAGAAGAGAAAG
>NC_034599.1:49523981-49557063 GCF_900095145.1 Mus pahari | reverse complement strand
ACCCCAGATGACGCCACGGGAAAGGCAGGGCACAAGGGAGTGGAAATCTACCCAGCACATGCGCAGCTGCCTTGTTTGTTTGTTAGAGCACAGGACAATCAGCGCTATCTTGTAATGGCGAATGTGAGGGCGGCTCCCCACATATGTGCTTCTTCTGCTCCATCCTAGTCAGACCTCGCTGCATGCTTCTCATCTGGGGCTACAGTTCCCGTCTCTGTAACCCTGTAGTTCCCATCAGCCCCTGCTCTGTGAACTCCTCACAACTGAGGACCGCCTTGCTCTGTTCTGGGCCCGACATCAGGGTGGACCTAAGCACAGAATGTGGCCAGTGACCTTTTTTGAATTAGATAACCAGGAAACATTCTCACAAATGGGTCAAAGTTCAAATTTATTTTACATAATTTTATCTTATTAATTTTTTCCTTAAAAAGTCATGGGTTTGTTTACAGTTTGGCTGGAGCTAGGGGGAAAGTGAAACTCTTGAGTTCCTCTGTGCCTCGCCAGCAGCACACTGCTACAGATACGGAAATGCAGGATATTTGGGTCTACAAGGAATGAAAATCTGTCAGAATCTTGTCCTGGGAGGTGGCTCTTCCTCGGAATGGGAAAGAAAGAAAGGAAGAAAGAAAGGAAGAAAGAAAGAAAGGAAGAAAGAAAGAAGGATGGATGAGAGGAATGAAAGGACATGACTGGTCTCAGGTTTCAGCACCAAATGAATGGAGAGAGAGAGAGAGAGAGAGAGAGAGAGAGAGAGAGAGAGAGAGAGAGAGAGAGAGAGATGACTGCTTGCTCCTGGGTATGTTGGAGGAGAAAGTTTATTGTAGATATGAGGGAGAGCAGAGCTAGAGGCAGAGTCCAGAGCAGACAAACTCAGACTGAGCTATGCCATGTGAGGAGATGGGGAAGGGAAGGGGGGGAATGAACCAGGAACAGCAGCCTGGGTTCAAATCCCAGCAACCATATGGTGGCTCACAAGCATTTGTAACAAGATCTGACACCCTCTTCTAGAGTGTCTGAAGACAGCTACAGTGTACTCACATGAAACAAATAAATAAATAAATAAATAAATCTTAAAAAGAAAAAAAAAAAAAGAGGTCACCGAGCCCTACCTGGAAGAACAAGGGGGTGTGGCCATGTGGAAAGGAGAGAAAAGGTCTGCCCATAGGGAATGGAAGGAGCAAGGAGCGACCCCATAGCAGGGGTGGGAGGGTGTTAAGGGCTGGGGCCCAGAACTGAACTAGGTGTAAACCTTAGTTCCTAAACCCCTGGTTTCAGTTCCCTCTCTGCAAACCTAAACGGCTGTGTGTAAAGTCACCTGGGTGTGATGACCACCTTCAAAGTAACAGGAGGTTAAAGCAGGGAGGAGAGGGCTGGAGAGATGGCTCAGTGGTTAAGAGCGCTGACTGCTCTTCCAAAGGTCCTGAGTTCAAATCCCAACAACCACATGGTGGCTGTAATGAGATCTGACACCCTCTTCTGGTGCAACTTATGTATAATAAATAAATCTTAAAAAACAAACAAATAGGGAGGAGAAACGCTGGCTGAATGGGGGCAGAGTCAGAAGCTGATGATCACCATGGGAGGAGCATCTTGAGCAGGGAGGACTCAGATAACAGCCCTAGGAACTGGAGATGTTGTCCTAAGGCTGCCAGAGGGCCAGCCCCTGCTGCTTGGATCCTAAGAGGTCACTCCCAGGACTCTGCTTACTGCTCGGGCCTCTCCGACTGTGGCCGGGTTCAACTGGGACCTACCTTGCCTCCCCAGAATTAATCATCACTGCGGGCGGGGAGAACGTGCCCCCAGTGCCTATCGAGGAGGCCGTGAAGATGGAGCTGCCCATCATCAGCAGTGCCATGCTGATCGGGGACCAGAGGAAGTTCCTGTCCATGCTGCTAACCCTGAAGGTGCGTCATGGAGCTGTAGCAGGAGGGTTTGGTGTAGCCCGAGGTACATCTGGTATTCACAACTTTATCCTGGCGTCATTCAGCCAGTGCCACGAAGGGGGAAATTCCTCTGCCACACTGGGCTGCTGGGATGGTCCTTCCCACATTCCAGCTTGCAATGGTCTGGCTGCCCTTTGGTCACATGCTCAGGCCCCAGCATCACAGCCAGGCAGTGGGGTGTCCCTTGTTGAACAGGAGCTAATGTCATCAACTAAGATCTGGCTCAGTCCACTGTTCCTTCCACTCCTTCCCGGGACTCAACCATCTTAGAAGCATCACTCTGAAACCGAGTCCGCAGAATTCCCATCCGTGACATCCTCGCAGACCAGAGCTTGGCTCTGCGGGGGAGGGATGGACCCTCATCCGTCCTCTTTTCAGTGCACGCTGGACCCAGAGACGTCTGAGCCAACAGACAGTCTGACTGAGCAAGCTGTGGAGTTCTGCCAGCGGGTGGGCAGCAAGGCCAGCACCGTCTCCGAGATCGTGGGGCAGAGAGACGAGGCTGTGTATCAGGCCATCCACGAAGGGATCCAGAGGGTGAACGCGAACGCCGCAGCCCGGCCCTACCACATCCAGAAGTGGGCCATTCTCCAACGTGACTTCTCCATTTCAGGTGGAGAACTGGGTAAGTTTTCCTTTTCACCGTTCCCGGGGCTGTATGGGAGGGCAAAGCCCATGGCAGTGACAGGCAGGAGTCCGTTAGGAAGTAGTCACGCTAGCAGAAGGTGTCAGATAGGGTTTTGGACAGCATCTGTGCTGGGTTCATAAGCCTCTGATTCTAATCAGCCTGAAAAATAAGCAGGCACCTCCAAATCCACCCATCAGGTACACATCACAGCCCCGCTGGCACTGAGGCTGTTAAAAGGACAGAACTGTCTGGACCACAGTCCAAGACCCTAACCTTAATGTCTCTAGTTAGGGGTGGAGTTATGTACAAAAAGCCCTTAAGTTACCCAAGGACCTCAAGTTGAAGCCCTTTCACCCTTGTATTAAAGGAAGAAACAAAGGCTAAGAAAATATTTTAGACATTATGATATTGTCTGGAACTTCAAGCATCCCAACACATCAAAGCTAAGTCCACCATTATGAACTGTCCCTAAAACACGAGGAGCCTTGTGTATAAGCTATTGCTACTCCCAAGAAACGTAAACATTAGAGGTGGAGTCCCACGCCTGTGGATCTAATCAACATCAGACCAAAAACTTAAAAAAATTCATGGGATCGTGTAGAATTCCCCTCCCCTCTTTCTCCTCAGTACTGGGATTGACTCTTAGGGCCTCCAGAACACCAGGCAAGAGCTCTATCACTGAGCAATCTTCCTGGTTCTCTTTTTAAAATTTGTGACAAGATCTTACTAAATTCCCCAGGCTGGCCTTGAACTCAGTGTAACTCAGACAGGCCCCAAATTTGTGATCTTCCTGTCTCAGAACCCTGAGGAGCTGGGATTACAGGCCATGAAGACCTGACTATGCAAACACTTTCTCATTATCACTAAACACTAGTTTATTTATGTAGCATTTATACTGTATTTGGGATTCTGAGAAGTATAGAGAAGGCATAAAGGATATGGATTTTCATGGGCTTTGTGCAAATACCACACAGTTTTATGAAAGACTTTGGGCATTTTTTAGCTTAGGTATCTGTGGTTTGGCCTCCATAGACTCATGTGTTTGCATTTATGGCCCATGGGGAGTGGCACTATTAGAAGGTGTGGCCTTGTTGGAGGAAGTGACTATGGAGGTGGGCTTGAGGTCTCCTTTGCTCAAGCTCCTCCCAGTGTGGAAGACAGTCTCCTGCTGCCTTTGGGTCAGGATGGAGGACTCTCAGCTCCTTCTCCAGAACCATGTCTGCCTGGACTCTGCCATGCTCCCCATCATGATGATAATGGATTAAACTTCTGAAACTGTAAGCCAGCCCCAATTAAATGTTTTCCTTTATGAGTTGCCTCGGTCATGGTGTCTCTTTATAGCAATAAAACTCTTAAGATGGTATCTGAAAGGTTTCTGGATGACCCATAACCCCTGTATTCTGAGATAGGGTATGTTCATTCAAGGGAGGATAATGGGGACAGGTCAAGGCTGTATTTCCTTATGTAATGGAAAGAAACAAATCACTTCTGCTCCTGGAAGTGACACCCATCATGTCCTCTGTAACCTGATTGCAGACTAACCCTAGTTCACTGAGACACAGGGGGACTGATGTGGGATAATGCTAAAAGGACTCTTGCCGTACAAGCTGTACAGTGTATCCTCTGGTTTAGTACCTGACTTCTGGATCTCACATGACATCTGTCTAAGTTACTTTTCTATTTCTGTGATAAAACACCATGACCAAGCCAACCTATAAAAGAAAATGTTCAATGGGCTTATAGTTCCGGAGAGGTATGAGTCCACAGTAGCAGAGATAGAAAATGGAAGAAATCTTCTGAAACTTCAAGCCCACCCTAGTGATACACTTCCTCTAAGGCTGTATAACCTAATCCTTCCCAAACAGTTCCACCAACTGGGAAACCTGTTATTCAAACACATGGCCCTACAGGAGTCATTCTCTTTCAAACTTCTCAAGGAACCAAACCTAAGCCACACTCATTTTTTTCCAATTTTTCTTTTAGGACCCACCATGAAATTGAAACGGCTCACAGTTCTGGAGAAGTACAAAGATATCATCGATTCCTTTTATCAAGAGCAAAAACAGTAGTCAGGAGCCATGCTTGTGGCTTCTGCTGGAGACCAGCCTGGCAAGCATCTTCCTGAGCTCCAGGTGTCTCCAGTGGGCACAGGAACCTGTGACAAGCTGCTTCCACCCTTTAGTTCAGGGCATAGCACTGACATCTCCAATGCCTTCACGTGCAAGTAGTTTCAATTCTAACCACTGCTCCTGTTCAGGTGTCAATCGAGACCATTCTCCTTCCAAAAGAGAGGGACCGCTCACTCTGGCTTCAGGTCCAGGCAGATCTACAAGGTTCTAGTTCACAGGTCTCCCAGGGGGCGCTGTTGGAGAGGGAAAGGGATGGCAATCCCATTACTAATGTGTGGTGCAGAGGCAGCAGTCACAGCTCGCCTAATGGCCTTGACTTAATTCTGGCTTCTTGGAAACTAGTACCACACTCTGCCACCTCACACACAAGAGGCTTGATGCTTAATGAACTGCTGCTGCCTATGTGACTGTATTTAATATGTAATTTTCAGTATTAAACCTTTTAACAGATCTGCAACAAGTACCCCATGTCTTTTGTCAATGGGCAGGGGGGACAGAACATGAACACTTAACTCACAGGACTTTAGTAGCCATTAGTACATCATCAGTGGCCTACAGGGGTGAAGGATGGGGTCTGGTGGAAGCAGCCAACTCTATTACCACCTATTACAACAAGCTAAGCTAAAATGCCCTAAGGTACCTGGCCAGGAAATAGGCAGAGTGCAAACGCCGCAGTCAGTTCTTAAGTTCTTTATTACTGTGAACCCAAAGCCATTGGTAACCAGAACAATCCAGTAAGACAGGGAAAGCAGCAGTTTTAAAGTAATATACACAGAAGATTGTATGTCCAAATAAAAGCTTTAAAAAATGACCCAGACAGGGACATCTGTTGTTAAGAAATCCCCTTGTGACCAGGGTACATTATGCAAAGCCACGGGTTTGCAAACTAGTACAAAGGCCAAGGGAAGACAGCTTGGCTTTGGTGTGGGCCAAAGGATAGCTTCATGCTGCGGAGCAGAGGCTGTGGGAAGAGATGAGGGGCAGAACCTGATGGTTAGCAGCTGGTAACCCAGGCCCCAGTCTGGCCTGGTTTGTATGAGCTGGGCTGAGTCAGCCTCACCTCTGTAATTAAGTCTGCAATGGGTGCTACTGGGGCAGAGGGCAGTGACTGGTTGCTTTAGGGAAAGTCAAGGGGCAGCCAGGCCTTTCCAGGGTCACCTGCAGCACTGGCTGGAGTGTGGCCATGTGGGAGGGGATCTGCAGTGGCTGGCTCCCATGGTTGACAGCTCGCAATGCTGACTGACGATCTGTCTAGTGAGGAGGAATCATTTCCCTTATCTGAGAGCTCTTCCCCCAAAATAGCAAATCTCAAGGTAACAAAAGAATCAAATACACAGAGTATCTGGGGCTTTGACAAGGATTAACTATATAGTAACAAAATTACATTATTCATTATGGATTTCTTGGAGCTTACATTTTTATTAATAGTAATTCATGTATAGGACAAATATCTTTATTTTTATATTTTTAAGAAATATACCACTTTTTGCTGTGAACTTTCCCAGTAAATTTCTTTTGTACCCACTAGTCTTAGAATAATGTTATCTTGTGCGATTGTTAAAGCCCTGTTTTATTCCCAGTTTGTTTTTCATAAACCAAAAATCCAGGGCTTTTGTTAAAAAGTTAAATATCTTCTCTTATTAATTCTGTATTAGAATATTTACAGTTGAGGAAAAATTATTTTGCCTGAAGTGTAAAATGGGTTAACAATGATAAATGATACAGTTCACTTACAGTTTACAAAAAAAGGTTTACCAGACAGACAATAAATACAACCAGCACTTGGGAAAACCCTTTGAATGAGGGCCTGGGGCCATCATGTGCATCCAATGCAAGGGTTTTGTTAAGAAAAGGCCAGATTCGAAAATGTACTCTGTCAAGAAGCAAGCAAACCAATGGTGGGCACCCTCAAGGAGGATTACAGGGTATCCTTCTGGAGTGATTGACTGACTGCAGCAAATCCACCAGTGGAAGTGCTAATCTAAGTCTTTTACTCTACGACAGATTTCTTCTGTGAAGTCAGAGCACTTCGCGTTGCCTCCCAGATCTTTTGTTAAGCTCTGAGAATAGAAAGAGAAAAATAAACATTCATCACCACACTAAATTAAAGCAAGGACATTTAAAGCACTCAGTGAAATGGGAACTAAGCAAGATACTAACCAGTCCACTGATTTCAAACAGAGGTTCTATCACACACCATCTACCTACCCTGCGAGGCCTGGGGCAACCCCATGAGATGTGTATGGAGAAACACTCCCAAGTCAGGCATGATGGTGCACTGCTACAACCCCAGCACTGAGGGGCTGAGGCACAAAGATTTTTGCACACTCAAAGCCAGCCTGGTCTATACATAGAATTCCAGGCCATCCAGGGCTAGACAGCAAGACCTTGCCTGTCTTTAAACAGGGCAGTAAAGAAATGGTCACTCCCTTAAGGGGAAGGCTCTTATTGTAAATAAGAAAGAGAAGTTTCCAGAGGCACCTGGGGAGTCCAGAACAGAGGAAAACAGGAAACGTGGTCATGGCCAGGGCTATCTTTGAGAGAAGTGAGAGAGTAAGAGGGAACAGTGGAAATAGTAAGAGATGGGGGCGGGGGGAGTGAGTAGTGCAATAAGGGTGGCAGGCAGAGGCAGGGAAACGGGGAAATGGTATCTGGGAGGAAGGAGGCCAGGAGATGAAGAGCCAGGATGCTCTGAGGGCTTTGAGATGTAGAACAGGCACTTGTGAGTGGGCTGAGGGACTCTGAGATGTAACTCAGGAGTGAGTCAGTGGAGAGCCACGTCCTTTGCAAGCGCCTGAGGAATGAATGCTGGCTTTTATCTAATCACCAGAAATCCTTCCAAGGTGCATCCTGGGCTCATTGCTGCTGGATATACAGACCTAAGAAACACAGCTCGAGGAAGAAGACTCCTTAGGGAGCAGGAGGTTTTCCAAACTCTCCCCATTGTTCAGACTATTGATCAAGAAAATACTGATTGGTTATGGATAATTAAATGAAAGCAAATCTAAGCATAAAGTCTGTGGGGAAATTTTAAAGCTAAGAAAAAGACTGTAAGGCCCATTTGGTCTATGTTGGTGTTTGGAGGCAAGCAGCATGACAAGATTTACAGTTCATCCTTACTTTCCCCTTTAGGAGAAGTCTCTAGGACGACCAATCTGTTTTCTAACAACTCATGCTCTCTTTACTGCAAACAGACATCAGTATGTTAAATCCCTCTTGTAGCTACATCCTGCAGAACCAAGAGAGACCCCGTGTACGTCAAGCATCTTTCTGCTCAGTTCTAGACTGTTATAAATAACAAACAAGAGCTCCTCCCTCAAAAGTGATGTCAGGCTGTTAAATCGTGTTTTCATTTCTTGTATTTTGGCCATAAGAAGTAACCCTAAGCTGTAACTTTCAGAAAGACCAGCTTTGAGGCACTGCTTTAAGAGTAACTAACCAGACTGTAGAGCTAGCGCCAGTCCAGCTGAGTGGGCCTGTGCTGCCTCTGGCTCACACACTCTTTCTGCTGTGTTCTGGTGCCCATTAGCCTTTCTCTGGTTCAATCAGGGAGGGCACATTAAGAATCTCTATTTTAGGATGTAAGAGGCAGAGGCAGGTGGATCCCTGTGAGTTTGAGACCAGCCTGGTCTACAGAGCAAGTTATAGGACAACCTAAGCCTACACAAAGAAACTTTGTCTCAAAAAACAGTTAAAAACAAAACAAAACAAAAACCCCTGTTTAACGTAAAATCTTTCTGGGCTCTGTTCTCTTTCCACAGAAGAAACACATTCCAGCCGGTTTGCAGTTGTGCAGATTTACAGATACCTTTCCATCCTTAATCGTAGCAAAACATGCAGTCTCGATTTTGGCTGCATGGTCAAAAAGTCCCATGTGGCGAAGCATCATCACAGCACTGAGCAGGAGGGCCGTGGGGTTGGCCATGTCCTTGCCTGCAATGTCCGGGGCTGTTCCATGAACCTGTGATGGCATCAGAAGACACAGTGAGCAGGAAGGAGACGGGAACAGGCAAAATTGGTCTTAGCATTTACCCAGCATGCACCGAGTTCTGGAAAAGCTGAGGTCTCCATCCACTCTGCCGATAAAAAGGTATTTACTGAAAGCTGCTGTGTGCATTCACTGACACAGACTTAGAAATCACATAAGGCTGTGAAGAAATGAAGAGCTAATTTTAAGTGCAAAAATATGGGCCTAAATTAGGGCGATGGCCTGGTGAGGACATCACAGTGGCTGCACAGGTTTGAATCTCCAAACTCATGTAAGAGCTGGACGTGTGGCAGAAGCAGCTGTGATCCAGTGCCCCATAGGGAGGCCAGGGGTGGAGGCAGTGGAGTCCTGGGGAGCACGTGGGCCATCAGGCCTGTTGTTTGCAGCAGAAAACACAGAGATCATATCTCAAGGTGGGAAGAAAGAAGCAACACTCTGACCTCCACATATACCAGCTAAGCATCACACACACACGCCCCCAGAGTGCCCCTCTCCACACACACACACACACACACACACACAGCCCCCAGAGTGTCCCTCTCCACACACACACACACACACACACACAGCCCCCAGAGTGTCCCTCTCCACACACACACACACACACACACACACACACACACACCTCATACAAGCTTCATACACATAAAAAATTGTGGGTCAGTGATAGTTTTCAGTAAACTTTGGTAAAACACTTTAAAGTGAAGGCAGGCACATAAAAAATACCTGGCTAGACATGAGGCCCGAGGGTGTCCAGCTTGAGATCTATACATGTGCTGGACATGATGACACATGACTTTAATGCTACCACTGAGAGAAACAGAGGTAGGTAGATCTCTGAATTTGAAGTCAACCTAGTCCACATAGCAAATTCTATGCCAGGCTTAGGATTTTAAGACCAGGTCACAAAACTTAAAACAAATACAATAAAAACTAAAGTCTAATTTCCCAGGCAATGTGCAAAGCTGCAGAGTTAAACCCAGTGATAAGGCTGGGTGCTGCTCTCAGCTGCAAAGGTGCAGATGCAGGCAGAGCGCTCCGTGAAGAGAGCTCCGAGAGACAGGGAACTGACAGGAAGGAGTGGCCTGAGAGGAGACACCTGAAAACCTGAAAGCACACACCTCTAATCAATCCCAAGGCCAGAGGCAGAGGCAGAAGGAGTGTGAGCTTGATGCCAGCATGGGCTATGTATACGAGGGGACATTCTGTGTGGGTGTCAGGGTCCTTACCGATTCAAAGATGGCAACACCGTTGGCTCCAATATTGCCACTCGGAGTCACACCAAGACCTCCAATCAGCCCCGCACACAGATCACTGAGGGCAGAAAAGGGCATTTTGAAAAAGAAAGCAATTCGCCTAGCACTTAGATTTCAGTGTTTAAATACTATACCCTCCCCTCACTCCCACCCCAGGGAAAAGCAGAGCTCCTTGGAGACGTGGCTCGTTCCAGGCTTCAGGGTCAGAAGTGGAGATGAACTGGAACAGCTTACTGTGCCAGGGTGTTAGGCAGGGCTCAAAGGACAGGCCAAGTCCCAAGGATATAGAAGCCATAGACAGGAGGCACCAAGCCCGGTCAAGACAACCCGAGCCGGCGAAGATCTCACCAATGGGTAAAGCAGAAAACCAGGCGCACACACACTGGTGCAGAAAACTGACTACACGGTTAAGACTCTGCCTCAAAAATTAAGACAAATAAAATTAACAAAACAAAGCAGCATGACTCCCTCAGGTAATGCTTGAAGCTCCACAGTGACTCCCTCAGATAAGGCGTGAAGCTCCACAGTGAAAGCCACGCACAGACTCTGAGGAGGGAAAGCTTTCGCTTCTCAACAGAACAGCACAAAAACATGCAGAAGGAAGGGCGGGCTTAGAAAGTCAGCACTTCCAACACCCCCTGGGGGTAGGAGGGAAGGATCTAAAAAGGGAAGGATTGATAGAGGAAAAGGTGGCAAACGCCCCATTTGAGGACTGAGGCCGAGCACACGGGTTCCCTGTGCCATTCCTGTAAGGTTTTCATCAGTTTGAGATCACGTCAGCAGTGACTGGGCCTGGGGGTGGAGCACACAATAGCTTAGCACACACCTCAGCACAAAGGGATGGGAGGAAGAGAGGGGACATTATGGAGTGACCACCAATCCAGTCAGCTGTGCAGGTAAAGTGCACACAATGACACTGGATGTAGCTCATCTTTTGTAGTAGGTACAATAGCTTATGCTGTTACTAAAAACATAGAGCCGTGATGTTTACGTATAAACTATAGGCCAAAACTAAAAAGGGCACAGTGAGACTCACCTAAGGATGTCTCCATATAAATTGGGCATGACGAGAACATCGAACTGGGACGGGTCTTGGACCATCTACAAGAAGTAATAGTGTGCATTTAGCAATCAAAGCCTGCAACCGCGGCTCGAACTATGAGAAACAGCCAGGAAGCAATGACACATACTTACATTTAAGCACACAGTATCAAGGTACATCTCATTAAATTTAATATCTTTACAGTTCTCTGCAACTTCCCTGCATTTTTGCAGAAAGAGCCCATCTGACATCCTCCTGTATTTAATACAAATAGATGAATTGTTAAAAAGAGAAAATTAAGTTTAAGAAAGTTAAGTTCCAAGGGGCCGGAAGATGGCCCACTGAAGCGCTTAAAGGCCAGGGTTCAGATCCCTAGCACTCACGGAAAGGCTGTAACACCAGTGCTGATGTGCAGACATGAGCCATGGACAGTCAAGGAGCCAAGCAATAAACTCCAGGCCAGTGAGAAACCCTGCCTCACAAAAGGTAGACATAGTTCCTAACGATGACACCTACAGGGGTCCACCATACACATGCACACATACTTGTACCCCCCACACTTCCAACATACAGTTGTTTGTTTAAAGAAAGAAAAGCCTGGTGTGGTGGCATGAGAGCACAGTAGCATGCGCCTTTCATCCCAGCACTAGGAGGCAGAAGCAGGTAGATAGATGTTCATGAGTTCTAAGCCAGACAGGGCTACAGAGTGAGACTCTGTCTCAAAATCAAAACAAAATGAACAAATAAGTTAAGTCCCAGAATCCAAAAACATCTGGCTTCAATTACAGCAGAATTACTTCTTAGACAACTAATAAATTGGGAGTTGAAAAGTTTTCAGGTAATTATAGATGCACAAAAGTATAAAGATATGCTGGGTGTGGTTGGCACATGCCTTTGATCCCAGCACTCAGCAGGCACAGGAAGGCGGATCTGAGTTTGAGGCCAGCCTGGTCTACAGAGTGAATTTCAAGACAGCCAGGGCTACACAGAGTCCTGTCTGAAAACAAAACAGTAGCATAAAGACATGAGACAGTTTGCTCACCATAGAAAAGACTAGATTTTTGAAGTAAGAAGAACTAAGAAATAATGTTTCTTTTCTTTTGAGACAGGGTCTCAAACAACCCAGGATGGCCTTGAACTTGCTATGTAGCTAAGGCTGGCCTTAAACACCAAGTGCTGGGAGGGTAGGCACATATGAAAATCGTTTACTACTGTGCAGGTTCAGTCCTTTCTTAGGTTAGGGAAGTTGTGCCTTTGTCTAGTCAGAGGAGCCTTTAATAGACTGAGCTTGAGGACCTGAAATGTCAGAGACACTCCTGACCATATCTGCTCTATTTTAAGCCCCGGAGTACATGGCACTTGAGAAAGCACTCTTGCTTTCCCACTTGGGAAATATGAACTGTGTGGCCTCTGCCAGCTCAACCGTGTTTCTTCAGCTTCCTTCTGCCAGCTCAGCCCCCTTAACTCCCAGGACTTGAACTCCTGGCCCCTCCATTTGTCCCTATCATCTCCCCAGTGAGGTCTCAAAGGAGAAAATACCACTCTGGCTGGTACGTAGTTCTTTTCCAAATTCTGGGACTCAGAGAGCAGGTCAGCCCGGGCCTCCTGGGACTCACATGATGTTAGCTTTGTGCACAGCTGTGACGTTGCTCCGGTGGTTGTTCCGAGCGTACTCGAAGGCAAACTCTGCAATGCGCTTGCTTGCTTCTTCAGTGATAAGCTTGATGCTCTGCACAACCCCATCAACGATCTGCAAGAGAGGAAGCTGGGCTTCACTGGAAGGGGCACAGCAACACTTTGGTACCAACCAGCCTCAGAGTATACAGTGCCTGCACAGTCAGTGATAACAAGCCTTGCTATACAGTGACCGACAGAGATGGTCACCAGTCAAGGACACACCTGTGGAGTGGGAGTTCAAACTGTAGAGAGCAAATTCCCAAGTTTATACCAGGCCTATACCCCAAGGATAGCAGGCCAGGTTCTTCCTCCCATTTATTTGAGTGGTCAGCCAGAGACCCACAGCCCCAAAACAAACACCCACCAACTCCACAGAGGGGACACTGGTCTGTCGTTGAGAGATATTTTCAACTGAGAATTTGAACAAGTGCCTACAATGTACAGAAAGAAACCTCATAAGGAATAGAAACACCTCTGACCAGGTGAGGAAGGAGGCACGTGTCTTTAATCCCAGCACCAGGGAAGCAGAGCAGGCCGATCCTATGAATTTGAGGCCAGCCTGTTCTACATATGAGTTGCAGAACAGCCAGGGCTTAGAGACCCTGTCTCAAAACACAAAAAACAAAAAAGCACCTCCCAAAACATCATCACTACAAAGCCTCTCCCCAACAAAGAAACAAACAAACAAACACACCCAAATAACATTCTCTGCGATGAACATACCACATGCTCAATTCCACTGTATTCTCCTTCCGTGTTCTCTCGGATGGTGACGATATTTACATCCGTGTAAGGGGTTTTATAACCTTCAATTGAGACACATGGCCGGACATTCGCATAAAGGTCAAATGTCTTACGAAGCAACAGATTCATAGATGGATGGCCAGCGGCTATTGGGGTCTTAAGTGGGCCTGTAGGAAAGAAGAATCTGGTGACAACAGGGTACATGGTCTCACAGGGAACCTACTAACCTATGTGCCTCTTGTAGTCTGTGTTCTGCCTTCAGCTTCACCCCTCTTCACCCTAGTGTAGGAACTTGGCCTAGGCCTGCCAGCCAGTGGCTTTCTAAAGATGAGATTCAAACTTGGATCTGAACATGGTTTTAAGGCCTACGTCAAATGCGAACTATTCCGAATCATGGCCTTAAACATGTATTAAAATAACAAAAACATTAAAAATTGGATGAGAGGTAAATGGAGCTGGAGACAACAGACATGGTAAAGTCGGGGATAGCCAGAGGTACTTTAATGTTTTTACTAGAGTTTTAAAACAAATTTCCCAAATAAGAAACAACATTCTCAGGCCAATAGAGCAAATATTTGCTCTATTCTACAACAGAGCAAATAAATAAGTAGGGAAAGAAAGGAAAGAAGGAAGGAAGGAAGGAAGGAAGGAAGGAAGGAAGGAAGGAAGGAAGCAAGCAAGCAAGCAAGCAAGCATCTAGAGAATGCCTGTAACGCCAGCACTCAGAATCTCAAGTTAAACAAAGTACTAGGCCAGCTGGACTATACTGTGAGACCCAGTTTCAAAAACAAAAGCACTTAATAAATAAAGTACCTTAACACAATGGATACTTCAGAAAAGGAGGCCTCACTTTTGACAGTCAGTCAGGCTGTATTTGGCTGCATGTATTCTCAAACTATGATGCCTAGAATCAGCCACAGCTCCTCCCCACGGTACCTTTCAAGCCCATCTTGTTCTTGTCCATGGACTCCTTGGCTTCTGGAGGGATCATCCACTTCCCTCCTGGTCCTTGAATCGCTGTGACATTGCGCTCCTCCCACTGAATAGGTGCCTAGAAGCCACACAGCAGCACGGTGAGCTGGACAGACTGAACTACTGATGCTGAGACTACAGTACGGCTAGTGTCCACACATAGTAAAGATATGTCCTTTAAGGTCTCAAAAGTTCCTGGCATGCTGTAAGTGATATTCACTAGTGCCCAAAGGGACTCTACATTACCCTGGCCAGTCATCACACCCAGCTGCCACCTGCTCATTTATTTTCTCCACCAGGACGCTTACAGTGGCTATAATTAGATTATCATAAGTGGAGATATAAGGTTCACAGGAATACAGGGATGAGCCTTGAAAACAAAATGCTAAGAGCAAAAAGTCCACCAGAAAAGATCACTGATATGAGCAAGTTAGCAAATCTACAAAGGGAAAGCAAATGATTGCCTGGGCTAGGAGTTGGGGAGTTGGGGGTGGGTGAGGAGGCGGAGAAGAACTTGGAGTGACTGCTATGGGTTATGGGCTATCTTTTTTGGTGATAAAATTGCTCTGAATTAAGATTGTGTGGATGGCTGTACAACTCTGAATATACCAAAAAAAAAAAAAAAAAATCACTGGACTAGATGTATGCTCATCTTCAGATACCTTTCAACTTCGCTGTTGGTTCTCACCTTCCGCCTTGTTAGAGACAGGGTCTCTTGCTGTTTGCTGCTGTGTATGCCTGGCTAACTGGCCTGCAGCCTTCCGGAGGCTCTCCTACCTCTGCCTCCCATCTGGCAATGGGAGCATTGGGATTACAGACACAATCCTGATGGATACTGGGATCTGAACTCAGGTCCCCACACCTGCACAGCAAGCTCTTTATCTACTGAGCCTTCTCCCCAGCCCTAGACTGTACAGTTTTAATGAGTGTCTTGAACAGCATGTGAATTATATCTTAGTAAAGCTGTCTAAAGAACAAGAAACGCCTATGAAGGTACTGGCTTAAGGTACAAACGAGTGTGCCTTCCTTTCTCCCTCCACCCTTCATATGAGAACTGATATTTGATAGCCAGCACACTGTGCAGAACTAGACAGAGCACAGAGAAGATGATGTGGACCTTGTTTGCAGTTCCTTCAAAATCACCTATATAAATACTGAAGCATTGTTTTTCAGGAAGTCACAATAAGGCAGGTGAGTGAGTGGGCAAGACTTAAACACCTTAATCCCACGCGGAGTTTAAAAAGCACCACAAGTTCTGCAGCGCTATTTTGATTAAGTAATAAATAACACACCGACTATCCACACTGGCAGCGACAGACAGCAGTGGGCCACCCAGCTCTCAGACTGCTGACACAAAAACACTACAAACTCAAAGCCAGCCTGAGCTGCACATTAAGTTGTAGTGAATGGGCCTGGTGCTGTTTGTATTTTGATGCTAATTCTGCTCTCCTGGGAAGGGTGGCAGACATGGAGTGAGTCACATACTCAGGTGACTTCTTGTGAACTAACCCTTAATGAATAAAGGGCCAATCACTGGGCAAGCAGGCGTGACTTCTGGATTGGACAGAGGAGAGAGCAGGAGAGTTAGGCCTTTTGGACAGGGATAGCGTGAGGACAAGATGTAATTAGTCTATGGCCTGTATTGAGTGTATTGTGGTTTCAATGGCAGATCCATTGGGATTCGCCACTGGAGGATTTAAGGTTTACAAGATTAGGATTCTAATTATTGCACCCAGTGATTGAGTTACCATTGTTTTTGAACTAAGTTTGTGTTGTATTTTCCTTCACAGGGTGGCTTGTCTGGGTTCAAAAGAGAAAGCGTGGGTTTGCCAGAGGTGTACCACAAAGGTCTGGGGGTTTTAAAGCACGGGGTTGGCATGGTAACAACCCGCCGGTAGTAACTAAGAAAGATGGGTAGAGAGATTTTGGAGCACTGAGTCAGAGTCTCCACGAGATAAAAGCGGGTCAGCCATTGCCCGCCAGTGCATGGCCCACTAGGTCCCAGGGCCAAGAGTTGCAGATTCTTTTATTTTTAATATTTCCCACAACATTATGTTCTAGACTGTGAGAACAGCCCAGGTTTCGGAGCAAGACTGTGTCTCAAAATAAACAGGGACCAGGGAAATGGTTAGGGGATTTATATCATTTGTTGCTCTTATAGAGGATCCACGGTTTAATTTCCTGCACCACGTAGAAGCTCACAACCACCTGGAACTTTAGTTATAGGGGATTTGACACCTTCTTCTGGCCTTCAAAGACAAAAGTCATGCATGCATTATAAATACATACATACATGCAGGCAAAACACACATACACACAAAACAAAATAAAACTTAAAAAAAAAAAAAGTAAATAGACAAAACAACAACCTTGGGTTTTGGAGGCAGTATCACCAAGCTGGTCTGAAACTTACTATGTAGCCAAAGCTGGCCTTGAACCCACAGAGATTTGCCTGTCTCTGCTTCCCAAGTCGTGTGATTAAGGTCTGGACAAGCACACTCAGCTTTTTAATAATTTCATTGCATTTACTCATTTCTGTGCATACAGATCATGTGCAGTCGTAGGCGCAAGTGTTTGTGGACTCAGATCATTCTGCTGGGCAAGGGCCTATACTCAATGAGCCAACTTACCAGCCCTTGACTTTTTTTTAAAAAAAATAGAAAATCTGTGGAGATTAATAATAGCACCTACAGATTATAAAGTCTCTGTGGAATACCCTTAAAAGAATTTTAACAACACTTACTTTGGCAGCATCAAAAATCTTCATGACTGAGGCTGAAATTTCTGGGCCAATTCCATCTCCAGGAATTAAAGTTACTGTCTGAACCTGAATATGAGAAACCATTGAGGAAAACAGTAAGAATTGGTCTTATTTTTTTTAAAGAGAGTATCTCTCACAGAGAAACTCACTTCCCCAGTGTATGTCTGAAAGACCCAAATATTTTAAAGAAACAGCAAACCTCCCAGTTTGATCATAACAGGCAGAATCCTACTCCATGATACTCCAAGTCTCTGCTCTCAACTGAGTTTGGAAATTTAAATAGTAATGCTAACAATGCCCTTCAATAAAACAAAAGTAAACTACCAAGCTCGCTTTCTGACTTGCATTTCTTTTCAGACAAACTTCAACGACCTCTGATTCACATCAGTAAACCCCAGACAACAAACAGCTCATCACTGCTCTCTTGCTGCAGTTCTGCACCAAAGCCCCAGCTTCCTGGCCTGTGGAAGCCTGGGGGGTTTTTAGCAAACAGTCAGGCGCATAAAACTCCAACATGTTTCCAGAATTTTGGAGATCTGTTTTGACCCTCTAAGAAACATCAGATTTCATTTTTGAGGGCTTCCACATCCCCCAGTTCCTCTATAAAATGGCTTTATCCTGAGAGCTAAGTGAGTACGGGGTCAACAGCAACCAGGAACGTGGTCAGACCTGCAAGGGCCAGCAGACAGTCAATGTGTCTATGGTGTAACATCAATTACTTGTTCCAACTGCTCTGAACAACAGTAAGCAAGCATTTCAAACACTGAGGAAATAAAATATGTCAGAAGAAAAGATGAGAGGATTTGAAAACTCATTCAGACCCCTCTTCGTTGGGAACTACATTTTACCTGGCATATAGTTCTAGTTGCTTCAAGTATATTTTAAAAACTTCAATTGAAGGGGAAGAGTAAGATAAATATAATTAAAATACACTGAACACATGTATGAAATTCTCAAAGAATTAATAAAATATTTTTTAATTATAAATTCATTTGTCTTAATCACTAATTCAACTTTCCCTGGTCCTCTGCCTTATAATGACACCTGGACAGGTTGACTATTTCTCAAACATATTGAGATATTGAAAACATATATCTTCTTTATTTCTTTTGAAATGGCCTCACTGACCAGGCTAAGGCGCCCGGCTGGCCCTGTACTTTGGTGATCCTCCTGCCTCAGCCCCCTGAGCAGCTGAGATCAGATGTGTACCATCAGGGCCAGCTTCAGAATGGGTTTGAAATGTTGGCATGGCTATTCTTGAGCTTGAAGTGCAAGCCTTATTCTGTATTTTTAAAAAAATTTATTAGTTCTTTGAGAATTCCATATAACATGTCTTGATCACATTCACCTCCCTCCAACTCTCCCCAGACTCACCTCCTCCTTCCCTGCCCACCTAACTTTGTGTCCTTTTTCTCTTTTCAAGACCAATTTGTCATGCTCAAATATTCTTGAACATGTGGATTTCCAATGGGGCATGGTTGTTTGACCAGGGCCTACACTCTAATTAGAGAAGCCAGACTCTCCCTCTCCCAATAGCTAATACTTGCCAATCATTCCCCAGCGAGAGGTGGGATTTTGTGCCCCATACCCCCTTCCATGCTGGGATTTAGTCTGGTTTGGGCTTGCATGGGTCTTGCATATATATTCAACTGCTCTGAGTTCGTATCTGCATTCTGGCATAAGCAGGGCTTATGCCAAAGGTTCCTCTTCCTGTTCTCCCACAGATGATCTCATCTGGGAAGCTACCCTTCTCCAGAACAGACAGCAAATAGAGGGAGAAATATACTACAGTCTCAATTCCTCATGGCATAAAACATCATGTGGGAGTATAGGAATGAAGGAATTATAAAATCCAAATCAGATTCTATAAAAGGGGATAAAATAATAAATAGAAAGTCACTGACACACAGTCTTGGAATGCTCCAAAAATGTGCCATCAGCTTTTCAAGCACAGGACTCTATAGCCAGGAGTCCCCAAAGCAGCAGATTTAGCGAGCATGAGGAGATCTGCTCACATGGGGTCTGCAGTCTGCACAAGGAGAGTGTAAGCCTGCAGGGCCCACAGAAGCACAGGGTGATCATGGCTGGTGACCAGTCTACGGTTCTTAGGGAAGCTCAGAAAACAAAAATGCAGAGCAGGGTTTTGAAGCTTCTCAACAAGTTTCTTCCAGCTTGCACTTGTTTTTGAAAAAATAAAACCCCTAAGTGTCTTATGACACTAATGAGATTATAAAATAAGGTAACAGGCTCTGGGTAACTTCTATTTTTAATCATGGCTCCTTGAAGATATTAATGGGACAAGCTTACATAGCCAGATGTAACAGACTCCTCTTAGATAGGAAAATGACAAGAGATTTGTGTATTTGTCTGCCAATAATTTTAGTATACATTAGACGTGTGGCCAATTCCCTTTAGTTTTAAAAAAATAAGGATGGACTGCTAAGTAATAAATGTATTTGAGCATCTTTCTTGAGAAACTTCTAAAAGGAAAAAATAAAAGACGTAATTATACTCACACCACCAGCAAAACCTCTTGTCACCTGTTTTGTGTTGTGGAATGCACCCAGCAGCCGAGAGACCTACATTAATATCAACAGAGAAATGTTACACACAGAACTCACAGCTCAATACTTGAGTCATTTCTGATAGTTTTGCTTGGGGGGGGGGGGAGTGGAAAACCTGGAGGTTTTTTGTTTGTTTTGTTTTTAACTTGGAGAGGTTCCAGGAATAGTGTCTCAAATATTATTAGCTCAATTGGCTGAGCTGCTCAGACTTGAAACCCTAGACTGAAATTCTGTATTTTTTCTGCCTTTGGCTGTTTGTGTGGACACGTGTGGTAATGAGTATGTGCATGCATGTGTGTGCATGCATGTGAAAGTCAAAAGTCCACACCAGGTGTCCTCCTCTTAGTTTTTGAGAATTCTTCACCAATTTAAGAAGATATGGCCATCGAGCTCCAAGGAGCCTCCTGCCTCAGCCCCATTAATGCTGGAATTACAGGCATATGCCAACACCCACTTTTTTTGTAGGTGCAGGAAATGTGAATTCAGGGTATCATACTTGCAGGACAAGCACTTTACAGACTGAACCAATTCCCCAATCTCAGCACTAAAGATTTTGAGATCTTTTTGATATTTTTGAAATTGAGTTTATATATGGAAGATCTGTGCACAGAGTCTATGCTTTTTGTTTTGGGGTAACAAAATGGGGAGTGCAAGTGAGCTTATAGTTCTCAAGTTCCAGGGAAGCCAATGTACATCCTAAACAGAAGAGAGACAGGTGTGGTAGGACAGCAGGGAATTCTCTGAGTTCTAGGCCAGCCAAGGCTACATAGCGAGACTATCTCAAAACAAACAAAACTCAAGCCTGCTGCACTGGTCTACAGAGTGAGTTTAAGGTCAACCTGGGTAATTTATTGAGATTAGATCTTACAATTAAAAACGGAGGGAAAGAACGGTGCTGAGGATGTAGCTCAGTGGTAGAGTACCCCGTGTCACCAGGCTTACGGCCCAGCACTACACAGTAAGTAAGCATCCCAAGCCGCTTATGATTTGTCTGCTACTGTGTCTACAGTGCCTGGTACAACCCATCCTCAATCCTGTGCAGAGCTGAGGGGTCCTATCCGGGCTTCCCTGCCTGTAATGACTGTCTTCTAACAGCTGGTATTTCCCACATTGTCATCTCTCCTCTATGTTCTTGGACTAAAATAATGCACAAATCCATTCAGAGAGAAGTTCACATGACACACTGTCTTTCACTTTATAATATACTTGTGAGTCATTTTACTTCTATAAAACCCAAGGAGATGAGTTTTCAGGCAAGAGGACCTAGCCTTAGCTTCCTGACCTTGAATTCAGGCCCTGGATCACCTTAACCTTGTGGCTCCTCACTTCCTTTTTACCTTCATATTCCAACCCAAACCAAGATTTACTGGGTAGGAAGTAAGCCAGGCTCATCATAGTGTTTGGAGCCTGGAAAACCTCTAAAACCTTCAAGTACCTATGATCTGCAAATGACCCTATTTTAAAAAGAAACAAATAAAACTTTAACGGACACTGGGTGTGGTGGCTCATAACTCTAATTCCAGAACTTGGAAGGTGGAAGTAGGAAGGTCAGGCAACCTTACATACAGCCTCAGCTGGACTAGGAGAGAGAGACACTGTCTCAATCAAAACAAAGCCCTGAAGGGAAGCCCAGTACAATAAAAATCCAAATACCATTTGGTACTTCAGCACCGGTTAACCTCAGGAGGCCCTTCTTAGGCCCTAATCCCTTGAGAGAGACTGAACCAAAGCCTGGGCCACTCTGGCAAAAGTCACACAGGCAATCAAGTCCCAGGGGAGCATCTTCTGACCCTATGGCCAATAATTTCTGAACTCTTCTGGATTTTTCTTACAGAGCTACAGGAAAAAGCAATTTCCCAGCACACTCTTTACTACTTAAGTGTTTTTAGTCCCCCTGACCTCAAGGCTGACTACACCTAGCAACATGAATCAGGTAGTGTGTAAGCCCAGACATTAAAGGACTGACTTGTTGCTACACCTTTAAAACCAAATGTGACCTAACAGCATCTCAAGCAAACGTGGGTCTGAACATAATGACAAAGTAGACCGTAGTCACTGAACAAAAAAGCCTAGTTACTGATGTCCTGGAACCACTGTCTGCTTGACAACTGCCAAGACAGATACATCGATAGCTAGGAACGCGTCAGGCTTTCATGTCCTTATACATAGAATAGGTGCTTTCATGCAAAAATACCTGTGACACAAGTACATGTATCTTACAGGTGGGCTCACAGATGTTAAATATTTTGCATAGGGCACACAACTGGCCAATGGCATTGTCAGGATTTAAAACTAAGACCCTCCTAAATTGAATTATTAATAAACAATAGTGCATCTCTAAACCTCTCTTTAAAGGAGGAGGGCAATACCAAATTTCATTTAAAAAATTGCATTGCTTATAGCAGACTTCTAGGGAGCCACCCACGATGGCATCAGATGACCTACGGCCTGGTCAGTACTATATCCATAACTAGCTAAGTGACCTTGGCCACCGGAGAGACAGAAAATCAAAATACTGGGGTTTCTCTCAAAGATGACAATGACCTCCTGTATGACCTTGAGCAAATTTGTCTTCGAGGACAGGTCAACTCCACCAGGAAACGAAAAGACTGCATATGTAACCTGAAGTGCCTTCCAGCTCTAGTACCTGAACTATCAGGGAGAACTAAAGAGCCCCAGATCGCAGGGTTCCTAACAACAGAAGATGAAAGAACGATGCTGCGATCTCCCTGAATGTTCAGAGTGTAATCCCGGGAGTACGATGCCCTGCGTCCTCTGAAGGAGGAATACCAGGCATCAAACTAGGAAGAGTTCCAAGAGGGAGAAAAATCTGGCTGGCCGGACGGCCCGGGATTCCCTCACCTCGAAAACCCTCTTGCGCCCAGAGTTTACCCGGTCAAAGGCTGAGGGATCAGGGAGGGGCGACCTGGGCATGCTGCCCGGAGACCCGCAGGTGACAGGGCCGCGGGGCCTAGGTGGCCTGTCTGTGACCCTCAAGGGCTCCGGGGGAGGCCTGTGCTCCTATCCTGGAGGAGACTGGTGGGGACACCCGGAGCAGTACCGGCCGCCTTGACCTTGACGCCGTCCCCGCCCGGCGCGGCTATCCCGGCTCAGGGCTAGCCACGCACGGCGTGCCGGCCACATTCCCCAAAACGCTGCCCGCGGGCCATGAGCCGCCTCCGCGCGCTCGCCTCCGCCATCCATCAGGCGGGATCACAGCCTACTCTCCTTGCTCGCCCACGAGCTTGCTGCCCTGTAGCGCTCACCTTGGACACCCACGCGGACCCGGCCATCGCGTCCACTTCCCTCACCGCGGCGACAGGGTCAACACCAGGGCGCATGCGCATAGCCCGCTCCCCAAGCCCGCCCCTCACGGCCCCGCCCCGAGGCTCCGCGTGGCCCCGCCCCTAGCTCGGGTCTCCCGGTCGCTCACCGCCCGGCTCCGGACCCCGCAGCACAGCTGCCGCTAGCCGACCAATCACCGCCTTCAGCTTTTGATGACGCGCGGAGCGGGCCCAGCTGCGACCCGGAAGCCTCTTCCTCTTCCTCCCGCTTCATTCATTGAGCAGCTGTTTGGATGAGTGTTTTGTTTCAGATCTTTTAGGGGACCAATCAGCCTTCTTTATTTGGGGGATAGTGCGCCCCTTAAAACTTTGCAAGCCCACTGGGACAAACATTTTGCTTATTTTCAAACATTGATTTGTTTTGTTTCATTTCTTGAAACAGTATCATGGAGCTTCAAACTGACTATGTAGCTGAGGCTGGGTTTGAACCCGGACTGCTGGGGATTCCTCTTTTCTTGCCTCTACCTCCCAGGTACAGGGACAGTAGGCATGCACCACCTCACCTAACTTGATTCTTACTTTTTATTTTTTATTTTTATTTATTTGTTTTTCGAGACAGGGTTTCTCTGCGTAGCCTCGGCTATCCTGAAACTCGCTCTGTAGACCAAGCTGTCCTCAAACCTATAGAGATCTGCTGGCCTCTGCTTCCTGAGTTCAGGGATTAAAGGCGTGTTCCACCATCATCTGGGCAATTTTTATTTTTTAATAGCTTTATTGAAGTATAATTTAAATATAAAATATACTCAATTTTTGCTCAGAGGTTAAAAGCACTTATTAGTCTGCCGAGGACCCGGATTCAGTTCCCAGCACCCACATGATGGTTCACAACTATCTGTAACTCCAGATGTAGAGGATCCAGTACCCTCTTCAGGCCTAACAGGACACAAGATACCAATCTGGCACAGGCACCTACATGCAGACAAAACATACATAAAATAGACAAATCTTTTTTTTTTTTTAAAGTACTTGATGTAAATGTACAATCTGAAATTTTTAGTAAATGTAAGTGTTTGCATAAAGTAAACTCAGAAAACACAGCTCTTGGGCTGGGGAGATGGCCCAGTGGGTTAGGTGCTTGTTTCAAAAGCATGAGGACCTGAATTCAATACCCAGCACCCGTGTAAAGAGTCAGGAAACAGTGAGAGCATCTATAACCCCAGCAACAAAAATCCAGAGCTAGGTGAATCCAGCTGCCATTGCCAGACAGCCTAGCTGATATGATGAGTCCCAGGGCGTTTAATGAGTGGGTGTAGTGGCTATTCCTGGTTGTCAACGTGACTATATTTGAAATGAACTACAATCCAGAATTGGAAGGCTCACCAGTGAACCTAATCTGGAGACTGGGAGATAGAAGTTTCTGATCTGGATCTTGGTATGGAGATCTTGAGACACAGTGGTGATTGAATCCAGAAGATTAAGACAGGGAGATCTCCGAGTCCAAGGTCATCTGGGATTAAAGGTGTGGTGGCACACACCTTTAATCAGGGCTACACCTTCTGCTGGGGACCATATAAGGACATTGGAAGAAGGGTCTGGCTCTCGCTCTCTCGCCTTCTTGCGGTGTGGGACTCAGCAACTGCTAGATCCTTGGACTTCCATTCACAGCTACTACTGAACCA
Organism: Mus pahari; assembly: GCF_900095145.1. NCBI lineage: Eukaryota > Metazoa > Chordata > Mammalia > Rodentia > Muridae > Mus > Mus pahari. Next base: position 49,532,396 of record NC_034599.1, on the reverse strand, counting down.
TTGTTGGGATTTGGACTGCAGACTGTAAGTCATCAATAAATTCCTTTACTATATAGAGACTATCTGCAAGTTCTGTGACTCTAGAGAACCCTGACTAATACAGTGGGAGACCTGTCTCAAAAGCTCAAGCTCTCTCTCTCTCTCTCTCTCTCTCTCTCTCACACACACACACACACACACACACACACACACACCACTCACATTCACCATTCACACACTATAACTCTTCAAAAAGAGCAAGAGGGGGTTTATTCTGGCCAAATATAAGTAACTAAGGCCAGGAAACACAGGTTTAGAGGACCCCAGTTTCTATGTTTCAACATGGTTTAAAAAAAAAAAAAACATGTTGAGGACAGGAGTACTGAGAAAAGTAAATCGGAGTTTGCAGACTGGAAGTGGTGGCTCACGCCTTTAATCCCATCTCTCAGGAGGCAGAGGCAGTTGGAGCTGAGTTCGAGACCAACCTGGACTACAAAGCTAGTTTCAGGACAACCAGGGCTGCACAAAGAAACTCTGTTGCAAGATATTTGATCACACTGTGAACTCTGAGACTATGTTGTTTTCTGGGAACACCATTTTCTAGTTGTGGTGTGGCTTAGCCTTAGCACACACCTTTAATCCCTCAAGCTGGAAGACAGAAATGACTTTGTACACTCGTTTAATCCCAAATAATGAATGAAGATAAAGTTAGCTTGTAGAAGGACGCACCCATGTTTGAAAGTGGTATCTATTGAGTGACAAAGTGCTGAATCAGAGAAAGATTTGACAGGATAGGATCTGCCCAACTCCCATGAGAATAGAGAGGAAAGGGAAGCTATTGGGGGGGGGTGGATAGTGCAGAGGGAGAGAGGGGACAGTTTTACCCAGAAAGTTTTACAGAGGTAGGTTGAGAAGAGTAAAAGATAGACACTGGCAGAGATAGAACAAGCCAGAAAATGAGAAGGAGCCAGAAGATTAGAACAGATTGCCAGAGTTAGTTTGAAGTAAAGCGGAGCAATTCAGGAGAGGCAGAGAGAAGCCAGATTGAATCAGTTAGCATGGAGAGTTTTGAGCTAGAACAGCTGAGTTGAATCAGCCAGCCAGAGATCAGAAAAAAACTAGAAAGAGTGATCTTATTCAGCAGTAAGTCTCAGAGGCTGAAAACATACTAGGCCTAGATTAGATTGTATGAAGGATAGAAGCTTCCAGGACTAGGCCTGGGTTATCAGACTGAGGCACGAAGCCTTAGAGATGACAATTAAAAGTTACTTTTACAAAACCCAAACAACAACAACAACAACAACAACAACAACACACTGGCTATGAGACATGTGAGCTTGAAGCTCACCAGATAAAAGAAGAGTCGGTCTCAGTTTTATCAGGCACTGACTGGCACCTACAAAGCAGTCGCTAGGGCAAAGGACTAGACTGAGTAAGAACAACTTCTGGGAAATGGACAGATGCCTCAGCAGTTAAGAGCTCAAGAGCACTTTTTAGTCTTCCAGACTATTGACATTTGTTCTCAGCACCCAACGCAGGAGGCTCACAAGAACCTGCAACTCTAGGTCCAGGGAGTTACACACTCTTCTGACCTCCTTAGGCACCAACACACATGTAGCATATGCTCACAAAGACACAAACACATAAATAAAAATAATTATTATTTTCTTTTTTACAAGAAAAGCTTGTAAGAGAGCATCTCCAGGAAGGACACCCCCTCCCCCATAGACATGTGTAACTAGGAGTGGTGACCACAGGTACACCTTGGTAGCCATGCCTGCTGACAATCAGAATGTCCTCCTGTGATTAAGCACCCTTGGATCAACAGTTCTGTTTTTCTGCTTTATCAGAAATTGAAGGCACAGGACATTTGCCTACACATGTACACTAACAAAGGGTTTGTATCCTTAAGAGATGATGTGACACCATTAGAATGCCTTTTGCTCTGTGGTTTTGACATCATGGAAAGAGATATGCAAAAAGGAAGATCCTGCCCGTGATTTGAGATGGAAAGGTATTTGTGATGGTTTGTACATGCTTGGCCCAGGGAGTGGCACTATTAGGACATGTGGCCTTGTTTGAGTAGGTGTGTCACTGTGGATATGGGCTTAAGACCATCACCGTAGCTGCTTGGAAGTTAGTCTTCTGCTAGCAGCCTTCAGATGAAGATGTAGAACTCCCAGCTCCTCCTGTGCCATGCCTGCTTAGACATTGCCATACTCCTGCCTTGATGGTAATAGACTGAACCTCTGAACCTGTAAGCCAGCCCCAATTAAATGTTGTCCTTTATAAGACTTGCCTTAGTCATGGTGTCTGTTCACAGCAATAAAACCCTAACTGAGACAGTATTCATAGTAACTTCTTTTTTAAAAAAAACAAAACTCTTTGTGATAGCAACTTCTTTCAAATCCACAATGCATAACCCGTTATGGAGTGCCTTGCTCCAGAAAGCTACTCCATCTCTCTTTGGAGAGTTTGCTTTACCTACTAAGCTGTGGTCCTAACTTGGGGCAGTCCATTCCACTCACCAGGGAATACTATACTCAGTATCACTGACTAAACTGCTGTGTTGCTAAGTAAACTGTTCGTCAAACTGTTTGTGTCTCTTGAATGAATGCATTCCTTCAAGAAGACAAGAGCTGAGAGACACCCTACACACAGGCAACATTCACCATAGCAACAGTTTCATGAAATCCTTTACAATAGCAAAATAAGAAAAATCATCGCTTTTCAAATATATTGAGAACATCGGGTAGGCAGGTTAGAGCAAAGCCAGGAACCCCCTGACTATAGGCCTCTGGAGTTATCCGATGGTATTTTCAGTCTTTGGGCTAGGGAAAGTTAGGAGCAAGAGCATTCTAAGAGGATTTACTTAATAGTCCCAAGGATGTTGGCACACACACAGGGATGGACAACAAATGCCTATTTAGGGGATAAGATAATCAAGATAATTTGGGCCCGGACCTCCAACATTCAACCATTTGGCCTTGTGGAGTATTTAAGGTCCATGTGGCTTTTTTCCCCTGGGAATTTAAGTAGTTCACAACAACCATCACCACAAAACAGTGTTGTTTAGTTTGTTGTTATTGTTGTTGTTTTGTTTTTTGAGACAGAGTTTCTCTGTGTAGCTCTTGCTGTCCTGGAACTCACTCTGTAGAGCAGGCTAGACCAGGCTAGTCTTGAACTCACAGAGATCCACGTTCTACTACCTCCCAGTGCTGGGACTAAAGGGCATGTACTGCAACCATCCAGTTTATGATCTAGTTCTTAAAAAAAAAGAAAAAAAAAGAAAGAAAAGATATACTTACTTAATGTATGAGTACTGAGTATCATATCTGCATGTATACCTGCATTCCAGAAGAGGGCACCAGATATTGAGCTCCCATGTGCTTGGTGGGAATTGAACTCAGGACCTCTGGAAGAACAGCCAGTGCTCTTAGTGGGCTGAGCCATCTCTCCAGCCTCCATGATCCATTCTTAACATACATATTTCTTCCTCAGGCCTATTTACAGTCAATTCCTGCTCCAGATCTCCATCCCTAAAATTATTTATTCTTGGCAGGTGGTGGGGCAGATCACACAGGTATCACAGCCCACATGTGGAGGTCAGAGGACATCTCTTTCCACCATGTGGGGTCTGGGCACCAAACCCAGGTTATTAGGCTTGGTAACAAGTACCATTCATTACCTACTGAGCCATCTATCTATCCTGCCCTAATCTATCTTTTTATCTTCACATCTTCACAAACTTTTGATGTTTAGTTCTGGGGAAACTAGGCCCTGACAAAAGCTAGGCAAGAGTGCTACTAATGAGCTATATACCGGCCCTCTTAATTTTTACTTTTTTTTTTTTTTTGAGACAGGGTCTCACTAAGTTACCCCTACTGCCCTTAACCACATTCTATAGTCTAAGCAGGCCTTGAACTATTTTTTTTAAAGACAGGGTTTTCCTGTGTAGCCCTGGCTGTCCTGGAACTCACTCTGTAGACCTGGCTGGCCTCGAACTCAGAGATCTGCCTGCCTCTGCCTCCTGAGTGCTGAGATTAAAGCCGTGCGCCACCACCGCCCAGTTTGAACTTTCTATCCTCCTGCTTCAGCCTTCAGAGAAGCTAGGATTATAGGCCTGAGCCACTAGACCTAGCTTCTGCAAACACAGTTCAGTGACACGTGTAGGTCAGGCCCCACCTTCTAGGTGGATTCATCTTGTAGGTACATCTTGTGAGTGTGTGTACTGGTGATCAGAGGTGCCCAGTACTGGAGCTTATATGTCTAGTGGGAAAGGCAGGCATCAGTCAAGTCTGGAACAAATATGTAATTAAAGTGTAAGTGACAAGAAGCAAAATGTGGCAGGTAGTGAAGGCTATGATAGTCTCAGAGATAGGCCACATAGGGACAGCTCTCCAGGATAGTGAAGGCTATGACAGTCTCAGAGATAGACCACATAGGGACAGCTCTCCAGGCTTTCCAGGACCTTGTCTCCCTTAGAGCAAAAACTGAGAGGAGGTACAGTAAGGAATTAGGAGATAGTTTCATGACCCCCAAGAGGAAGATATCTGATTTATTGGCGTCACCTTTCCAGGACTTTCTCGTGGTCATAAAATATATCTTAAACCTGGAGGACATACAAGCTTACATAGGTTAGTTTCAACAAAGGTTACTATACCGGTTCCAGCCTCTTTGCTATAATAAAACACACTGATAAAAGCAAACTAAGGTAGGAAGGTTCATTTTGGCTCTGGGTTCCAGGGTCGGGGAAGTCATGATGGCTGGAGCTCAGGAATCTTGTCACATAGTGTCCATCAGGAAGCAGGTGCTGATGGATGCTGGTGCTTAGCTCATTCTCATTTGCAGTCAGTCCAGCGGTTAGGGCCTTTTTCACATCGGTTAATCTGACCTAGATAACCCCTCACAGGCATAGCCAGAGCCTTGTCTCCTAGGTAACCAATTCTAGATCCTACCAGCCATTATAGTGACTTGAAAAGATTGATTGATTCCAGTTAGATGGTGACACATGGTGTCTGCAGACAATTTATTTTTCTTCCCACACAAAGCCTGGTTTGATGATTATTGACTCATGCCTAGGCCTAGATAATATACAGTTTAAATAGTTTAAGCCCTTGGGGGTTGTCTGATGGATCGATGCTTTACATTATTTCTTGACAATGTTTCTAAGTCTTCTCTTTGGCCTCTTTCTTTTTCCTGGTCTGTCCTGATTTCAATAGGATCTTGGTAAGATCCGGTAACTCAGACCTAATACTAAACCTAGATAGGCTTCTTCAAGGAGATAAAACCTACACTCATTTTCCCAGGGATCCTAGCTGGAAGCCAGGGTAATTTACACCAGGTGTCCTGGAAGCCCCTCTAGAAAGGGTTCTGTCCCCACAGAAGCCATCCACTACTCCCTGGAAGGGTGATGAATCCAAGTGGAGAAGAAATAACAGCAACTGTCCTGAGATAAATTGAACTCCAGCTAAATCTATGGCCCTGACAAGGGGGCAGGGTCTCATCACCTCCATCCTGTGCCTCTCCCTGCAATCAACCTCCTCCCCGAAGCAGATCCATCCTGAAATGTTCTCTCACCACTGCTCTCATTTCTGACTGGCTTGTGGCCAGATGGTTCCCTTCTAGTACTTTCTTCCAACATTATTTGTGCTCGTGAGTGCACACTAGAGTGTGTGTGTGTGTGTGTGTGTGTGTGTGTGTGTATACATGTGAAGGTCAGAAAATAACCTCAGGTGCCATTTCTCAAGCACTGTTGTCTTACTTACTGTTCTATTGCTATGATGAAACACCGTGACCAGAGCAACTTATAAAAGAAAGCATTCAATTGGAAGCTTACTTAAAGTTTCAGAGGGTTAGTCCATTATCATTATGGCAGGGAGAGTGGCTGCAAGCAAGATAGGCAGGGTGCTGGAGAAGTAGCTGAGAGCTTACATCCTAATTCAAAGACAGGAGGCAGAGAGAAACTTCAAAAACTTATAAAACCCCAAAGCCTACCCCAAAAGGCACATCTCCTCCAACAGAGCCATACCTTCTAATCCTTTCTAAATAGGTCACTGCTTGGCCGTGTAAGGGATGGAATCATGAATCCTGCTCCTGGAGCAGAGCCAGCAGGGCATGGGCCTCCAGGAGTGTTGATGGTTACTGTGGACATAAAGCTTGTTTGTATAGTAATGTACATATTTTCATGCTTCTCCTTTGAAGAATGTCCTCTCTGCCAAGGTTAATGACTTCATGTTAATCAGAGATAGCCTGAGTCTGGGAGTTGAGCTTATATCTAATGTCTCAGCAAATGGTGGAATGCTGTGACCTGCAAAACAGCTCTTAAGGCTGTGGGAAGTTCAGAAATATATAATTTCTCAATTATGCAAAAATATAAGAATGCAATATGTGTTATATGAGGAGCTTCATGGACCTAGAAAAGTAGAGGCAACTTCACTATGAGCCAGCTTGACAGAAAGATACAAAGACAGGCAGATACAAAGGGAGTAGATTCCCAAGTTCAAGATCAGCCTGAGACAGATCAAATTTAGGTCTAGGCATGGTCAGAATGGTAATCCTGGGAGAGGATCCCACCCAGCTAAATGTACAAAGGCAGGCAGGTCTTTGAATTCTTTCACAATGCTTTTAAAAAATGTACTTGCTGTCCTTTTCCTGAGAGTCAAGGGGTTAACTAAGGTCATGGAATGCTGACTGTGGGATGTTCAAAAGGAAACCTGGAGTAAATGGCTGACTTTATATGTAAATAAAAAACTAGGCTTTCGGTCTGTGTGCGATGGGTGAGCAGACAGCAATAGCATTTTTTTGTTTAAAGTATTTTCTGGAGAGCTGAGCTGCCTGGAGATCTCTGGAGAACTAGCACAGATCTCCAAGAACTTTTTTTCTAACAGGATTTCTGATTTTGGTCAGAAAATCCATGGAGAGTGAACATGGCTCTTTTAGAATTTTTTCTAACAGAATTTCCTACCTTGATTGGAAATCTCAAGAATTGCTTAGAGAGCTAGCATATCTCTTGTAGAACTTTTTCTAGCAGTTATCCAGAGAAACCTCCTTGAAGAGCAAACAGCTTTTTTAGAATTTTTTTTCTAGAAAATCCAAGGATTTTTTTATAGTAGCTTTTCTGATTCTGTTTAGAAAACCCAGGAGCTGTCCAGAGAGTTTTTAGAGTTTTTCCTAGCAGAGAGAGCTGTCTCAACCACAGAGAGAAGTCTGGAGCAGAAAGTTAGCTGTCTTCGTCAGAGAGAGCTGTCTCAAGTAAAAGCTGTCTCGATCAGACTACAGAGCCAAGAGCTATCTACAGAGCTGTATAGAGAGCCATGTTCAGCAGAACACAGACCATCAGCTTGGACTCACAATTAGACTTTCAGTGGTTTGTTTCACAGCTTCCATACACCCTTTCTCTCAGGACCCCTGACCAAGCTGGGGCAGGCCACCAACTGGGAACATAGCATAGGCTCAAATATATGAGCCTATAGGGACCATTTATACTTAAACCACCGTAACTGTCCACATTTATCCCAACAGGCCTGAAACTCATCTAGTAGGCTACAGTGACTCATCAGTAGCCTCAAGGATATTTGTCTCCTTTTGTCTGTCAACTGGAATTACAGGTTTTGTTTTGTTTTTCAGTTTCAATTGCCCTGGCTGTCCTAGAACCAAGTAGACCAAGCTGGCCTTGAACTCACAGAGATCCACCTGCCTCTACTTCCCAAGTGCTGAGATTAAAGGCATGTAACACCATGCCCAGTTTTAAAAACTTAATTTATTATTATTGTGAAGCATGGGGGTATATATGTAAGCTCAGAGAGCAATATAGTGAATTCCTTCCACAGAGTTGTTAATCTCAGCTGATCAGATTTATACTACAAGATTTTTAAAATTGTTTTTATTTATGTACATTGGTTTTCTACTTGCAAATATGTCTGTACAAGAGTTTTAGAACCCGTGGAACTGGAATTGCAGACAGTTGTGAGCTGCCATGTTGTCATGTGGATGCTGGGAATTGAACCAGGTTGCCACACCCACTCTAGTAGTGACTCACATCAGGTCTAAAAACCTGGAGGAGTCCTGAGGAAAAAGTGTCTCAAGGAGACTCAGCCTCCTGGAGTCCTGGCATTTCCAATAATCGATATACATGAACCCTATCATCATGTTAGTATGGTGTATGCTCTCTGTCAGTATTATTAATGCCTCTAAAGATTGAATTTTTACCATAGGTAAAGTTCCCACCACTGTTCCAAAGTCCTAAAAATTCCTTAAAGCCAGGAGCTCGGAATTCAGTATTTACCAAGGCCTAGGAAATAGGGGGGTTGTGGTATTGCATTATTCATGAGAAGGTCTGCTAGTGCAGAACCCCCTGGTGCTAGCTTTCACAAGGCTCAAAGGAGAACCACAAATTGTGACTAGGGTGTGAAATCCTTACCTGTCTTTAGCTGA
>NC_034599.1:49520771-49523876 GCF_900095145.1 Mus pahari | reverse complement strand
AACACTGGTGTTCACTTTATGAGAATACATTCAGTTCTACACCCTCTCTCATGTGAACTGTCTGTCACTCATTCACCGAATCTTCGCTCACCTGCAACCAAGAGACCCCATTCCACACAGATTGGGGACCCAAAGTGAGGTCTGTCTGTGGCACCAGGTCCTTTGGAAAAACAGCCAATGTTCTTAACCACTGAGCCATCCATCTTAAGCCATCACTCCAGCCCCTTGCAAGACCTTTATCTTGGTTGTTGGCCTTCCCCCTCCCCCAGGTTTATTCTTTTTCTATGTATTAATTAATGTGTGTGTGTGTGTATAATGTTCATGCCTGGTGTCCATTAAGGCCAGAAAAGGGCATTGGATTCCCTGGGATTAGAGTTAGTTGTTATCCATCCTGTGGGTGCTAAGAGCTGAACCCAGGAACTCTGGAAGACCAACTAGTGCTCTTACTGCTGAGCCATCTCTTCCTTCCTTCCTTGTATAGGTTCTGGGCTAGAACTCAGGTCCTCGTGGTTACAAGGCAAGCACTTTGCCCCCTGAGCTACCTCTTCATCTCTGACTGCAGTTCCCAATGCCTTTAGAGAGTGAGTCTCCCTTACATTCTCCTGTCACTGGTGTATTTTGTCAGCTTATTTCCCATCACTCACTCCAGGGTCAAAGACCGGAGGTACCAGCCAAGTAGACATGCTGGCTGCTCCCCAAATGTCTCCCAGGTGCCACCCTCTGCACTTAGGCTCTTGCCATTCTGTCCCCTGTGCCCTTGCATCCTTCTGCCCCATTCTCAACTGCTGAAGTCTCAGCCACTTGTCAAAACTCAGCTCTGATGTTGGTTCCTATGGGATGCCTCCATGATCTGTCCAGTGTCTCTTCTACTCAGAACACCGAATATGTGACTCCCAGACTGAGAAATTTACCACATTCTTTTCCACTATGTATACCATCAACCCCAAGACCATCTCTTACACACTTTATTTCTCAAGCAGAGACTAGTGCACCAAGGTTTTTGTTGCACCATGATTGCAATAAGCTCTTATATCTCAATGTTTAGTCACCAGGGAGAGGAACTCTTTGATAGGATTAGAAGGATTAGGGGTGTGGCCTTGTTGGAGGAAGTATGTCACTGAGGGTGGGCTTTTAGGGACAGCTCCAATGCCATGCCTGTTGCTATGTTCCCCAACACGATAATGATGGACTATACCTCTAGAACCATAAGTGAGTCTCAGCTAAATGCTTTCTTTTATTTACAAAAGACAGTATGCCTTGGTCATGGTGTCTCTCCTCAGCAGTAGAACAGTGACTTAGACCGTGAGTGAACCCATCTCAAAAAATAAGGTGAAGAATGACTGAGGAGAGCACTTGACATTGACCTCTGGGTACATGACCCGGACCCAAGGTCCATTGAACCGTGGTTCCAGGCATTGAACTAGCATTAAGCTTGCAGAGTAAGTGCCTTACTCACCGCACACGTTACACTTGTCCCCTTTTCAGAGGACGGGTACAAACTCACTTTAACAAAAATTTCCTAGTTTACTTTTAAATATCTTTACTAAAGTCTGATGTGGTCGCTCATGCTTGTAATCCTAGTATTCAGGAGGCTGAGGCAGAAGGATCACCGTGACCTTTTTAAGCCAGCTTTGCCTACAGAACACAGCTCTTGTCTCAAAAAAGAAAAAAAAAAAGAACAAACAAACAAAAACAACAACACGAAGTGAGCCTGGAGAGGTGGCTCAGCAGTTATAAGCATCTGCTGCCCTTTCCGAGGACTATGGTTCAGTTCCCAGCACCAACATGGTGGCTCTCAACCATCCACAAGTCCAGTTCCAGGGAATCTGACTCCTGCTTCTGAGTTCTGTAGGCATCAAGGACACATGTGGTATACACATGTGAGCAAAACACTCATGCATTAAATGAAAACAATAAATCTAAAACAAACTTTAAAGGGGGTGGGGGGCTGCAGAGACAGTTCTGGGTTGAGAGCACTGACTACTCTTCCAGAGGACCAGAATTTGATTCACGGCATCCACATGCTCTATAAATCAATGTTCCCCTCTGGTCTCTGAAAGCACCAGGCACATAGACATACAAGTATACAAAATGCCCATACACATAAAATAAAATAAGAATAAGAACATCATCAATGAAACATGCATCCTTGTCCTAGTTGGGGCTTCTAGCTATCGATGTGCTAAAACTCCATGACCTGGAGCAACTTGAGGGGGAAAAGTTTATTTGACTTACACTTCCACATCACTGTTTATCATCAAAAGAAGTCAGGGCAGGAGATCAAACAGGGCAGGACCCTGGAGGCAGGAGCCGATGCAGAGGCCACAGAGGAGTGCTGCTTACCGGCTTGCTCCCTGTGACTTGCTCAGTCTCAGAACCACCAGGCCAGGAAACGCACCACTCACAATGGGCTGGGCCCTCTCCCATCAATCACTAATTAAGAAAATGCCCTCTAGGCTTGCCTACAGCCCAATTTCATGGAGGCATTTTCTCAGTTAAGGTCCCCTCCCCTCAGATAATTCTAGCTTGTTTCAAGTTGACATAAAACTATCTAGCACAACTCCTATATCAGTTTTAGTGGGGAAGTCTAACAAATTAGAAGAAAGACGTTAAGTACACAGCCAACGACACAGTCAGAAGCTTAAACCATATCCAACCTTCCTGTGCTCAGGTGTATGCCTAGCAAGAAACCCATGGAAACTTTTTAACCTCTTTATTCCTAGGGGAGGACTTAGGACTCTGGGATCATACACTATTCCAACTGATGGTGAAACTGTGACGCCCAGATCTGTGGCTGACCTTGAGGCCTTGCCACAAGCTTCTTTGAGAAAACAGTTTAGTGTTACGTCTCCAGAGTCCATACACATTCTCACCCTTTCTCCTACTTAGAGCTACGCCTGGGCATTCATCTCTTGCAAAACCTCAGAAGGAGAAACCATCAAAATACTCGTTGTAGGGCTTTCTTTATTTTTAATAAAAATTTGGAGGGGCATAGACTGGATCAGTTACTTGTGACAAAGCGCCCCACCGAAGCAGCTTAAGAAAATAAAGGTTTTGGTGCATGCCTTTAATCCCAGCACTTGGGAGGCAGAGGCAGGCGGATTT
>NC_034599.1:49512629-49520706 GCF_900095145.1 Mus pahari | reverse complement strand
AAAAAGCAAAAACAAAAACAAAAACAAAAAAACAAACAAACAAAAAAAGAAAATAAAGGTTTATTTTGACTCGAGATTGAGGTTATGTTCCATCATTACAGGGAAGGCATGGACCTAGGGGCAGCTGGTCACATTGGGTCCCTGGGTGGCTAGGGAGATGGCTCATCGGTTAAGAGCACTGGCTGCTCTTCTAGAGGATTCAGGTTCTATCCCCAGCACCCACATGGTGACTCACAGTCATCTGTGATCTCTGGTCCCAGGAGATCCGATGCCCTCTTCTGGCCTCTTTGGGCACACATGTAGCAGATAAACACGTATAACAATAAAAATAAATAAGTGAAATGAATAATTTTTAAAAAGAAGAAGCAGAGAGTAATGCATACTTATGTTCAACTTAGCTTTCTCATTTTTATGCAGTCCAAGATCCCAGCTTGTTTTACACAGTGAGTTTCAGGACAGCCAGGGCCACATAGTGAAACCCTGATTCAAAAACCAAACCAAACCAAACCAAACCAAACCAACCTTTCCCATGACTAAAGCACATTGAGGGACACAGTGTATTATGGTTGGGAAGGCTTGGGAGTGGGTGGTAATGTGTTGTCAGGAACAAGTAGTGTTGGTATTTTGTCTAAACTCCACCCCCAGAGTTACTGACAGCATCCAGGTATGCTCCTCCCCACAGTTACCTGGCAATAGCCAGGTAGGCTTGGCTCAGCACAAAAGGGGCTGCTTGGCCCCTCCTCTCTCTTACTCCCTTGCCTCTTGCCCCCTTGCTTCCCCCCCTCTCCACGTGGTCATGGCCGACCTCCAGGTCTCTACTCTCTCCTTCTCTCTGCCTTTCTCTACCTCTGATACTCTCTTGACTCCCCTCCCCATGCCCTAAATAAACTCTACTCTATACTATACAGGTGTGTGTCTGGTCCCTCAGGGGGAAGGGATACCTCTGCATGGGCCCATCAGGGCACCCCCTTCCCCCATACCCCATCAAAACACATTCTTATAGCTCCTTCTCTTTCTATGATCACAACAGGTAGCAGCTGGCTATGCCCTTCAGTAGTCAGGAAACAGAGGTGGATGCTGATGATTGGATTGCTCTTTCCTCCCCCTGTTTACCCCATCTGAGCCCCACCCAAGAGACCGTGCCCCTCACATTCTTGCCTGGGTAGCAGGAGCAAAGATTCAGAAGTGAATCACAGTCAGAGAGTGTCTGGAGAAATAAAGGCCGAGGGTCACAGGCTTGGTGGGAAGGGGGACACAGAATCCAAACCCTCACATGCATAGCATCATAGGTGGCATGGACTCTGTACCGGGGAGTAATGGGACGTCCTCTGGAAAATCACGTTTTACTTATAGTGAATCGTGGTCAAATGATTTGCCCTGTGAGGTATCTGGGGGAGAGTGTCTCTCTGGTTGTCCAGGAATAAGCCGTGGAGATGGGCTTTATGGGAGCTGTTCAAATTGCTTTGATCTCAACTATCACTCATATTTGCTTACCCCGTGGAACCTGGCTTGGCTCTATCTGCCAAGTCCACAGGTCAAGGGCTTAGGATGGTACGTAACCAGCAATAAAACTTCAAAGCAGATAGAGAGTCTCAGGTCTCCAGTTCCCTAGAGTTTCTGAGTCCATGGCACCACATGTGATGGAGTGAGCCCGGCTTGGTGACATAGGCCCGGGATCCCGGTTATTTGGAAGACTGAGGGATCAGGATGAAAAGTTTGGCAAGTCTGGGAAACTTAGTGAGACTCTGCTTCAAAATAAAAAGCATGGGGCTAGGGAGATGGTTACACAGTTAAAAAGCACTGGCTGCTCTCTCAGAGGTCCTGTGACTCCCAGCACACACATGGCATCTCACAGTCATCTGTAACTGCCTCCATGATGCCAGGCAGACATGTGCTGCACAGATATACACACACAAGCAAAACGCCTACGCTCATAGAAAAGAAAGATAATTCTAAAACAGAAAGCAAAAGCGGGGAGTAGGGTGGTGTTAGCATTCTTTCTAGGCTCTGCCCCACAATTACCTGGCAACAGCCAGGAATGCCTGACTCACTATAAAAGGGGCTGCTTGCCCCCTCCTCTCTCTCTTAGCCTCCTGTACTCTTACTCTCTTACCCTCTGACTTAGTTAGGGTTTTACTGCTGTGAACAGACACCATGACCAAGGCAACTCTTATACGGACAACATTTAATGGAGGCTGGCTTACAGGTTCAGAGGTTCAGTCCATTATCATCAGGGCCAAAGCATGGCAGCATCCAGGCAGGCATGGTGCAGGAAGAGCTGAGAGTGTTATATCTTCATCTGAAGGCTGCTAGTGGAAGATTGCCAGAATGCCTTCCAGGCAGCTAGGGTGAGGGTCTTCAGCCCATCCCCACAGTGGCACACCTGTTGCAAACCATCACACCCTCTCTGTCCCTTCTCTCCCCATTCCCTTCACTCTCTCCCTCCCTTCCTCCCTCCCTCCCTCCCTCTTCTCTCCCCATGTTCCTGCGTGAATGTTCTCTCTCTCTCTCTCTCTCTCTCTCTCTCTCTCTCTCTCTCTCCTCAACTCCCCTCCCCATGCCCTAAATAAACTTTATAAACTTTATTCCATACTATATCCATTGTATGGTTGGTCCCTCAGTGGGAAGGGATGCTTCAGCACAGGCTTGCAGAGGTGCCCCCTTTCCACCTCACCGTACCACGCTCTACCAAACATACCCTGGCTCATTCTTTCTTTTTTATAAAACACAACAGACGGGGCTTGGAATACAGCTCAGTAGCAGAGTACTAGTCCAGCATGAGTGGTGTTCTAGGCTCTGTACTCAGAACTACTGAATACCTAAAGTAATGGGATGAACACTTGAAAGTCTAACCCCGTTTCCACAGTGTCTAGGGCAAATAGAACCTGTTGCTGTTTACAAAGATATGGCATCTATTTTCAGTGAAAGTGTCATGGCAAGAGCAGGCAACCCCCAGGCAATACAGGCCCTGGGTCTCAGGCGTTCTCTAGATGTGTGAACTTGAACGATTTAAAACAGAGTTATCAAATCCACAAAAGGCTCTGCAGAGTTCATGATTAGTGGACACGGTGCCATCTAACATCACAAGATGCTCGGAGCCACACACTTACAATCCAAGCATGTGTAAGATAGAGACTAGAAGACAGGAGCTCAGCTACATAGGGAGTTCGAGCCCAGCCTGGGCTATGAAACACTGTCTCTAAAACACAAAATAAGGTCCAGCAAGATGTTTCAGTGGGCAACTGTCCGCAAGTATGAAGATGTTGGTCCTTCTAGCCCCCTAGAGCTGCAATGATTTCCTCGCTCCCAAGCCTCCTATCCCATAGTGATTGCTTTCAGGCTTCACTGCAGCAGGGAAAAACAATCCAGAAGGAGGTAAGAGTGAAACTCAGTGCGATTTTATTTGTAATTATCTCGGGATGAGCCAGGACTTCTAGAGTCTGGCCCAGATCATTTTACTTTAGCCACATTTAAGCATAGCACAACTTTGGAAGAAAAAAAAAACATAGTAGGTAACAATTACCTCAGCTCCAGGAGTGCAACTAAGCTTAAGACATAATTACACTGAAGCTCTTCGCCAAGTACACATGGCTTTATTTCTAAGATAAAGCCATACGTGTTGACTCAGAAACAATGCTCAAGAAGAGGGTCTGGGGGAATGACTGAGGTAAACACAATGCCTGTGGGAGTCTGGATTGGCCTGGCCCTAAGCTAACATAGACCTCACTTAGGCTGTTGTGAAGTACAAGTGACCTCATGCACAAGACTGAATTTTATGGTCTAACAGCAACGTTCAAGGTTTAGGAGGGAAGGATCTGAGCTAAGTCACCTCTGGGCGATATGGGCGGAGCCTTTCTCATCTGACAGCAAAGGGAGGCTGTAAACCTCCATCATTCCTGGCATTCAGGAAGCGCCTCTATGCACCTCATTCCACTGCAGAGTAAACTGTGTGTTTAACCTTCCTGCTTCTCCAGTGTTTATCTGTGTGCACAAGGCCTTTTTGCCTTCAACATCACCCCACCCCTATAAAGAGTTGCTGCCAGATAATCCCCCTGGCAGAGTTCTTCATTTCATTTGGGAGAGAGGCTGTCCCTTGCAGTATACAATAATAAGCACAGTCTATTGGAGGTCAGGCTCTGGTCTCTCTCTGTCTTATGTCTCTTTACTCTGCCTCAGAAATCCAATGAGTGGGATCCCACTTTAAACAGCCAAATCTTAGAAGAACTCTGTAACATCCATATAATCCCACCATCCTCTTGGGAAGCCAGGGCAGGGGGATCCTAAGTTCAAGGTGTCCCTGGGCTACAGAGAGAGCAAATTCAAAGACAGCTAGCTAACTTAGTGAGCTCAGTCTCAATAAGAAAGAAAAAGAGGTGGTGGTGGCTGGGAATATAGTTCAGTGATAGAATACTTGCTTATCCATTTTAGAGGCCCTGGGTTCAATTCCCAGTACCACAGAAAGAAGAAGCAAGGAGACCGAAAGAACTTAAATCTTACCTTCTTTACTCAAATCCTTTGCAGTACCCAAAATTAGCCTGAAAACGCCACACTGCCCAGGGACCAGTTAACTTCCTGGAAGGCTGGAAGTTGTAGTTCTTGGAAAATAACAAAAGCTTCATGGGAAAGTTCAGTGGCCTGCCGGTTTATGTTTAAAAACCCCCGTAACATAGTGTCTTGGGGTCTCTGAGCTGGAAATTCCTGGGAGTGGTCCAGACCAAAGTCCATCTTGGTCAGTATTTAATAAGGTTTGCTTCAAATTTGACTCAGATGGTAGGACTGGTTTTTTGTCTTTTTTTTTTTTTTTTCTCTTGTAAATCTCAGGACCAACAGCTTTTACCTTTTGTCAAATTCAAGCCTTGGCTACTTGCTGACAATTATATATTTTCCTTCCAAATTTTAAGAATTAAAAATGAAGAAAATCCAAACAAACAAAAGGCTAACATTTTTTTTTTAAAAAAGATTCATTTATTTATTACGTATACAATGTTCTGTCTGCATGTATGCCTACACACCAGAAGAGGGTACCAGATATCATTACAGATGGTTGTGAGCCACCATGTGGTTGCTGGGAATTGAACTCAGGATCTCTGGAAGAGCAGACAGTGCTCTTAACCTCTGAGTCATCTCTCTAGCCCAAGGCTAACATTTCAAAATCATTTACAAGTTGTCAGGTTCTACAGGGTCTACTGTCCCACCCCTTCACTTCACTGTCTTCCTGTGTTAGAGTGGTGACAAGACTGCAACTGACTAGGAGATGGAGCCCTTAACAGTGGTAGCTCTGTGTTCTGTTCCTGCCCTCCACAGTGTGAATAGGAAAGCGTTGGGGGTTCCGATCTCTTTTCTCTTTTCTTTTCTTTTCTTTTCTTTTCTTTTCTTTTCTTTTCTTTTCTTTTCTTTTCTTTTCTTTTCTTTCCTTTCCTTTCCTTTCCTTTCCTTTCCTTTCCTTTCCTTTCCTTTCCTTTCCTTTTGAGACAAGGTCTCACAAGGTCTCAGGCTGGCATGGGACTCCTTATCCTCCTCTTGAACCTTCCTAAATGCCAGATTACCAGCAACGCCCAGATTTAAACACACATTAGCCACACATGGTGGTTTGTGCCTGCTGTAATCTTAACACTCAGGAACAGATGCAGTTCAGTTGCCACAAGTCCCAGGCTGGCCTCCTGTCTCAAAATCAGTCAATCCATCCATCAACATTTGTGGCACTGTGTACCTTCTCTGAGGCCATTTCTTTATCTATGAAAGCAACATCAGACTCTACAGATGGATGAAGCGCTTATGAGGTGATTATATTCAGTTGATATAAAGTCTGATATGGTTCTACACACCAGGCACGTACTGTACTCAGTCTTCCTTCTTCTTCTAAGTGTCACCCCGTCATCCTCAGGGCCTGAACATCTGGAATGGGCAGAGCACAGTATAGAGGCTGAGGTTAGAGGCGTCCTTACCTCTGGCTGGGTGGCATTGGGCCAGTCACCTTGCCGTTGGTTGCTCTGTCACTCGGGGATTTGTATCTCTTGGCCTTCCTCACAGTCTCTTAGCTCAGAAGAGAGAGCTTCAATCAGGGCAATGAAAACAGGAATTAGAGGGGATTTTAAAAATGGAAACTTCCAACTCAAGTTGCCTTCCTGCATTTCCTGTGAGAGCTCTTTAGAGGTCCTAGAACTGTGTGGTATGCAAATGAGCAGCAGGTTAGTAATTAAGCAAGAATGTCGAAGAACAGGATCTGAACACCCAAGAGTCCTGGCTTCTTCCTGGGCACTCTAAGACAGAGAAAACATTTGTAATAATAACTGTCATTTGGCAAAAGCTTCTATTTCCTCAACTCTGACTTGAGAAATGGAAGTGCAGGCAGAGTCTCTTAAAGGCACCGGTCTGATTCCCTGAATCCCAGGGGACAGAGCCTGCTTCTTTCCCACAGCTAAGGTCACCCTTGTCCACCTTTGACTGAGTGCAAGAGGTTGAGGTGGCCTTTGAAGACTGCCCAATGGTCTCCTGGGCTGCTTAATTGCTTCCTGAGGAGGAAGCCTCACTTCCTGTCTGCTGCACTCACGGGGGGTGGGGGTGGTGGGGGGGCTGACAGAATAAAGCCCCAACCAGTTATGAAAATCCACAAACCTGCCGGGTAGTGGTGGCGCACACCTTTAATCCCAGCACTCGGGAGGCAGAGGCAGGTGGATTTCTGAGTTTGAGGCCAGCCTGGTCTACAGAGTGAGTTCCAGGACAGCCAGGGCTACACAGAGAAACCCTGTCTCGAAAAAGAAAAGAAAACCCGCACACTATCATGAAGCCCTCTGACAAGCTTTGGCTGCTCCTCTAACAAGCCGTAGCCTAAGCCTGAGAAGAGGTGCAGGTGTGGTCCAGTAGCAACTAGGAACTTGTCAGGTGCCCATAACCTCAGTAACTAGATCAGAAACTCTGGGGTACAACTCCCCTTGTGATTCAGAAATGAGACCCTAAGAAACAAGGCACACCTTGAAGACCCCCCCTTTTAAAATTAATTTTATTTTTTACTTATTCACTTCACATCCCGCTCACTGCCTCCCCTCCTGGTCACCCCCTCCAACAATCTTCCTCCATCCCCTCCTCCCCTTCTCCTCTGAGTGGGCAACCCCTTTTAGATATCTGCCTCTCCTCTTCCCTGTGGGACTTCAAGTCTCTGTGAGGCACTTCCTCTCCCACTGAGGTCACACAAGGCAGCCCAGCTAGAAAAAATATATCCTATGTACACACAACAGCTTTTGGAATAGCCCCCATTCCAGTTGACCCAGATGAAGACCAAGCTGCACATCTGCTACATATGTGCGATGTTCTCTGGTTGGTGGTTCAGACCCTGAGAGCCCCAAGGGTCCAGGTTACCTGACTCTGTGTATCTTCCTGTGGAGTTCCTTTCCCCCTCAGGGCCCCTTAATCCTTCTTCCTATTCTTTCATTAGAGTCCCCAAACTCCACCCACTGTTTGGCTGTGGGTGTATGTATCTGTCTGAGTCAGTTGCTGGCTGGAGCCTCAGAGAAGACAACATGCTCCTGTTGGCAACCATGACAGAATATCATTATTAGTGTCAGGGATTTCTGCTTGCCCAAGGAATGGGTCAGGTTGGACTGGTGATCGGTTGGCTATTCAATTAGTCTCTGCTCTATCCCCTGTGCTGCCCCTGCACTTCTAGTAGACAGGATAAATTTGGAGTTGAAAGTTTTATGGGTGGGTTAGTGTCTCTAGACCTCCACTGGGGTTCCTGCCTGACTACAGGAGAGGTTCCATCTCATCAATGTAGTGAGTCACAGCTAAGGTCATCCCCATTGATTCTTGGGTGCCTTCTTTGCCCCAGGTCTCTGCCTCATCCTTGAGACACCTCCCCCCCCAATTCTTCACACACACACACACACACACACACACACACACACACACACACGCCATCAGTTGCAGATTCCCATTCCTTTTCTTTGCCCTCTAGGTGTCTCTTCTGCCCTTCCCTACACCTGATCCTGAACCCCCCCCCATTTCCCTCCCCATCCCTCTCCCAGTTCCCTCTTTCCATCTGCCTCTTATGACTATTTTATTCCCCCTCCTAAATGAGATT
>NC_034599.1:49498606-49512332 GCF_900095145.1 Mus pahari | reverse complement strand
TCCTCCTCCTCCTCCTCCTCCTCCTCCGTTTTACAGCTATGTTTTTCTTTTCTTTCCTAACACCTTTATAAAAGTACACATTATTTTGTGCATTCGACCACTCGTGAGCACAGAGAGTGGGATGAGGCATGTGCACCAAGATGAGTGTGCTGAGCTCAGAGTAACTTTGCAGAGTGGCTTCTCTTTTTCTCTCCTGTGGATTCCAGGTCTGGTCAGTAGTCACGCGTGGCTGCATGCTGTAACTGCTGAGCTCCCTCCCTGGCCCTGGTTTGGTTTTATGATACAGGGTTTTGTTATTGAAATCAGGCTCACGTGGGCTTGGCAGCAATCTATTGCAGCTTCTATTTTCTGAGCAAGACATTACAAGTGTGTGCCACCAAGTCTCCCTTACTTGTTTTGTTTGAGACAAGATCTCATTATGTCGCCTAGGCTGACCTTGAGCTCAATCCTCCTGCCTCAGCTTCTGAGATCTGAAATACAGACATGAAAACCATGTGCCTGACTACATTTTATTTTCTTATTTATTTATTTTTAAACATTATCAATTCTTACATTATTTGTGTTTAATTTTATTAGCAGCTTTTATTATTTAATAAATTATTTATTATTTACTTATGTGTGTGTCTATGTGTCTATGTGTGCCATGACACGTGTAGAGGTCAAAAAATAACTTTCAGGACTTGGTGTCCTCCCACCACTTGGGTCCTGGGGATCAAACTCAAGTCATCCAGCTTAGCGCCTTTATCCACCGAGCCATGTTGCTGGCCCTCTTTTTTTTTTTTTTTTAACTTTTTACTTGTTATTACTGTGTACGTGTCATGTGTGGAGGTCAGAAGACAACTTTTGGGATTCATGCTCTCCTTCCATCACGATTATGTGGAGATCAAGTTCAGACTGTCGTGCTTGTGGCAAGAACTTTCATCTGCTGAGCCACCTCGCTGCTGAAGTCTCACAAGACAAGCCTGTCCACAGCGACGCGAGGAGAGGAGAGGAACAACGCGGAGAAAACCACATAAAATGGCTGGAGTGGCACCTGGAGAGGGCGGGCACAGTAAGTTAGAGGGATGACTGGGCGGACACACAGAAACCGGAAGTCCTGGCTTCACCACAATCCCATCCCAAGTCCCACTAATAAGTTTGTTTGGGGTGTGTGTGTGTGTGCGCGCGCGTGTGTGTGTGTGTGTGTGTGTGTGTGTGTGTGTGCGCGCGCGCCCGCACGCGCTCGTGCACGTGCGCGCGGGCGTGCATTTTCCTATGCTTTTACATTTTTACAGTAGAAATATGGTTTCCACCACACATGGCTACGTTCCCAGTTGTCAAGCCTTTATTCTAGTCCCACAGGCTGCACAGGGTAGTAGGGTCTCATCTTCCGGCTGACTGGCATACAGCCAGAGATTTGGGGAAGAGACAGTCTTGACAGGATGAGAAATGGACAGGGCTAGGCAGTGTTAGCATTCCTTCTAGGCTCCACCCCACAGTTACCTGGCCGACGACAGGCAGGTGAGCCACTCTAAAAGGGGCTGCTTGCCCACTCCTCACTCTCTTCTCTTGCTCCCTTACCCTCTTCCCCAGCTCTCCTCATTACCCTCCCCCCTCTCTCCTAGTGCTCATACCCAGCTTCTCTCTCTCTCTCTCTCTCTCTCTCTCTCTCTGCCTTTCTCTGTCTTCTACTACCCCCTCAACTCCCCTCCCCATGCCTTGAATAAACTCTATTCTATACTATACCTGTGGCTGGTATCTCATGGGGGAAGGGATGCCTCAGCATGGGGCCGCAGAGGTATCCCCTTCCCCCACACCATACCACTCCTCCACCAAACGTACACCTTCCTCTTTTTCCTTTCTTATAAAACACAACAGGCAGGATCTAAAGTGAGGGTCAGAGGCATCTTCTGGTGGGTGACAAGGAGCCACACAAACCTCTTCACCAAGGAGGATGGCAGAGAGCAAAACGGAAGGGGAAATTCCAAGTGAACACCATGATAATGTCTCCTTGTCCATTCCTCAGACTCGAGGGATTTCGCAAGCTGTGCTCTCTGACTGTCCACCTGTCAATAGACTGTGCATGGCTTCCATCAAGGCACCTGAAGCATTAAGAAAGATGAGCCCCTACTTGTTCCCAAGAGTAGAAGTACCATTACAGATGAAGAGGAGAATGCAAGAAATACATGTATATGTATGTATATATATATATATATATATATATAACCAATATATAATATAATTGATATTTAGACTATATAGTACCAATCACTACACTCTTCAGCTATACTTCTCAGTTAGGCGTTTGGCACCAAACTAAAGTAGGAAGAAATCCTTGAAAAGCTCAGCTGAAACTCCTAATAGACTTTAAACAAGATTTCAAGGGGCCTTTTAGCTCCATGTGTGTATGTATGCGTGTATGCATGTATGTATGCGTGTATCTGTATGTGTCTCTTTGCCAGTTGTGCTATCTGCTCAGAGCAGTCAGGGCCTTCTAATCACGCAGCTTCTCTTGGGAGTGCCAAGGACGGTCTCCAATTCACACCAGCAACAGGGACAGGGGGCTCACATCATCTGTAACTCCAGAACTCAGCAGGCGGAGGCAGGAGGGTTGTGAGCTCAAAGCTAGCCCGATCTACACGGCAAAGCTCTATCCCAGAAAAACAAGCAAAATACCTAGAACAACCACCACCAAGCAAACGAACGAAAGACCTGTTATGTAGAAGCTTGTTTCAAAGATTATAGCAACAAGAAGCAGGCTGCATATATCTTCTCAGTCAAGCTTTAATTACAAGAAAAAGGTGTGAGGTTGGAGAGATGGCTTCCAGAGGACCCACGTTCAGCTTCAGCTACCATAGCAGGTTCTTCAAAACTACCTAACTCTAGCTCCAGGGGATTTGGTGCCCTCTTCTGACAGCCCCAGGCACTGTATTTATGTGCACACACACCTACACACACACACACACACACACACACACACACACACACACACACACGATGTATGTATACATATATATACATATATAATTATATATAATTTAATAATAATAATAATTTTTAAAAGAAGTAAAGGTTTTGATGAAGAAGTAACAGCACTCGGGGCTGGAGAGTGAGATGGCTCAGCTGTTAAGGGATTTGCTGCTCTTTCAGAAGGCCTGAACTTGGTTCCCGAGGACTCATAGCTGCCATCTTATAGCAGTCTGTAACCCCAGCTCCAGAGACTCTAACACCCTTTTCTGGTCTCCACTGGCTTTCACCTACACACAGCAGGCATATAGACGTAACATACATAAAAAGAAATCTTAAAAAAAAGGGGGGGGGAGGGCTGGAGAAATGGCTCAGTGGATAAGAGCACTAACTGCTCTTCCAAAGGTCCTGAGTTCAAATTCCCAGCAACCACATGGTGGCTCACAACCATCTGTAATGGGATCTGATGCCCTCTTCTGGTCTGTCTGAAAAGAGCAATGGTGTACTCATATTAAAAAAAAAAAAAAAAGTAGAACAACATGGCCCCCAAAGTGATGTAAGCCAGGCAAAACTGGGCAATACTGGTATGTAGCTTTTGTTTGTTTGTTTTTTTTTTTTTGGTGGTACTAGGGACCGAACCCGGGACCTCATGCATGTTAGGCTAGCTCTCTGCCACTATACTACTACACTATTTCTCAGCTAATTACTTTTAGTTACTATTTTCTGTTTTCTGAGATACGGTCTCCCGTACTCCAGGTTGGCCTCAATCAGCTGAGTAGCTAAGGATGACCTTGAACTTCTGATCTTACTGCCTCTGTCAGGAGGGCTGGGGTTACAGGAGACCACACTCATGTAGCTAATCTCAGCTTTGGCAGCCCATGATGGACTTGCCTCCCAGCGGAGCAACCAGGAGCCTTTGACTCAGGTTTCATACAGTCCAGCTGCCCCAAGAATAGACAGTAAGGACAACCCTATTGCTAGTAGCCTTCCTTGTGGGCCATTGATAGGTTCCAGGGTTGCCAGGACTCCTGAATTTCCATTTGTCTGGGAGGGCTTTTTCTAATGATCACCTTGATGGGGCGACTGAAGATAGCCAATCATTTAGAAGGGTGTTGGTTAGCCTCCTCTGCCCTGCCTGCATTATTAAATTTCTTGAAGGCCTCACTTAGTAGAGGGGCTGTAGGGAGTGATCTGGTTACTTTCCTTAATGTTTTGAACCAACTGGGTAGTGTAACCTATTGTTACCAGAGCCCACTCCTCTGCTGAGGTAGAGTTTGCATTCGTCTGTTACCTTTTTATTAAAAAGTTATTTTATGGTATGAGTGTTTGCCTGCATATATGTCGGCTTTTTGAGGATGGACCTGACTTGGGTGATCCCGCAAGCTCAATAACACACCTATTCTCAGTCTGGGATCAGAGGCCAGAGGATTGTGCCTGTTCTACCACACTAATCCATGGGATTTTCAGGCTCACAATCGCCAGGACCGACCTGGGCTGCCACTCAGAGTGCTGGTTAGAACAGGAGACCAGTGTCCAGGAGTCAGGCGGACCTCTGAGGCCACCGCTTGGCCATACCAGTGTGCTGCAGCAGCACAGACTGAGCAGGCCTCTGTCCCCAGGGAGAAGTCACCTCCCGGGCCCCGCCTCCTTCCCCTAGGCTGCGCCTCCGCCCCAATCCCTCCTCTGTCCCCGCTCTCTGGTTCCACCGCAATCCCGCCTCCGCCCCAATCCCGCCTCCGCCCCCGCTTTAGGCCCGCCCCGCCTCCGGCCCCGCCTTTGCCCCTGCACCCTTCCCACTGAACTGCAGGACCCAGCGGAGCGGGCCAGGCTAGGCTGGCGACGCTGCCCGCTCCCGGGCTGGCAAGGGCCGCGGGCGCCTGGCTCGGGGCTCCAGACGCCGCCGATGGGAAGCAGCACTCGAAAGGGCGAGAGACGACGTCGCGGCCACCGCGGTCACCATGGGGAACAAGCAGACCATCTTCACTGAAGAGCAGCTGGACAACTACCAGGTGAAGCCGGCGCGCCGCGGCCCCTGTAGTCCTCCTTTCTGTTCTTTTCCCCAGGCCTCGCAAAAGCGGACTCACCGAGGTTCAAACCCTGCCGCTACCTTCAGAGCGCAGCGTCGCCTTAGGTGGATGACTTCCCCTTGATGAGCCTCAGTTTCCCAGGCCCGGGAATGTTAGAGCATTCCAGTTAGAGTATTCTGTCAGATGCGCCTCACCCACCCCTTCTTCTCTTCCTTATTTAACCTTCTTCCTTACCCCAGTCATTCCTTCCAGCCCACTGGGCATGACCCCCATCCCAGAAAGGACTTGATGTAGGGGGAGGACAAGAGGCCCCAAATGCAGGTTACATTGGGGTGTGTTGTTTATCTATTATAACTGGAGGAAGGAGGCGACGTACCCACATCTTTTAACCTACTTTGTGATCCTAGTAGCCCTTTCACCCCGGATTCTTCCAAGTTCAGAGCTAGCTGTCGGTATCAGTGATCTCAAAGCCCCCAGTCATGTGAAAACTTTTTTTTTTTTTTTTTAAACTTTTCTGTAGGTATTCGAGGGAACCTTATCTCCGGGCTGGCCCGGAGTCTTGCTCAGTTGCTTTAGCTCACCATGTAATGTTCCCCGTCTTTCAGCGAAGAGTTGTGGAGTCTTCTTTGTATTGTCTAAACAGATAGGTTAGGAGTGTTACGTCACATGTATTCCTACCTTAGACGTGTGCAACTTTCGTGAATATCCAGTTAGCGTGGAGTGGTTACCTCCAGTGTGACCCAAGTGATAGAATATGTATTGAGGAGAGCCCTAGTGGACCGGGGAGGTCAATAGCTCTTGCTTTGACTAGAAGGTTCAGAAACAGTGCAGAGCTTGCATGAGGACTTAGAAGTCAGGATTTTTTTTTTTCCCAGAAAGTTCTGGAAGGAGGCGTTTTAAGTGGAGGTAGATGCAGGCAAACAGCCCAAACCCAGGGGAGAAGAGTGGTCTGGGGAGGGTGGGGAGCCTGCATCCCCATTCAGACCAGCCCGGCATTGGGTTACTCGTCAGACCCAGTCCAGTGTTGAGTTCTGATCCTTTGCCGGGGCCCAGCTAGACCCTGCCAGGGGAAGGAGAGCCATGAAACACGAGAGCCCCACATCTCCTTTCCTCTGGCTCTCTAGCATGCCCAACCAGGGCCCGGTGGGGGCCCCAGGTTTACACTCTCTTCTCCAAGTAACTCTGGGTTTCTCCTGCTCTCCAGATGCCCCTGCAAGATGCCCAAAGTTTCGGCTACCACCCTGGCCACTTATGTGCATGGCACACTCCTCCCTCATCCTCTCACATGCCTGCGCAGGGCCCGCTGCCCTCCCCAGAACCCTCTGCCTCCCTCCGGCCATTCCAACGCTTTGCTTCAGCCCATGCCTTCAATTAAGAACAAGCCCTACGTATGACTCAGCCTACTTTGCATCCCACCTTGAGATCCCCTCGTCCATCTCAAGATTGTGACCCTGGCCAGCCCTCCAAAGGCTCCTGGGGACAGAGGTCAAACGGGAGCGTCCTCCCCTTCCTACCATGGTCCTGTGATCTTCTCTTTTGTCCCTCTTCTCTTCATTCTCTCCTTCCATCCCCCACTTTCTCTTCCCTCCTTCCTTCATCTTTCTATCAAGAGACAGCATATGCCTCACTAGAGTTGGAATGTCTGTGTGCTGGCCATGCTTCTATAGGAAGCCCTAAGAAGCCATCTTTCAGGCCTGAAAGAGTGAAGAGACATAAACACTGTGCCCGCTCTAGCAGGGAGCTTTCTAACACAGCTACAGACGCCTTCTCTCCAGGCCATGCTGGTGTCTTGGGAAGACTGAACAGCAGAACAGGGCTCATCCTATCCTGGGTTCAGCTGGTTTCCAACTTCATTTCTTTCTTTCTTTCTTTTTATTAAAATTAGATTTATTTATTTTATGTATGAGTATTTTCAAGTATGCATGTGACCCTGTGTGTGACTGTTGCCTATAGAGGCCAGAAGAGGGCATTGGGTCCCTGGGACTTGAGTTAGATGGTTGTAAACCACCATCTGGGTATTAGGAATGGAACCCAGATGTTGTGTTTAGGGCAACAAAGTGTTCTTAACCATTGAGCCATCTCTCCAGTCCTCAGCTTCATTTCTGACTTCAAGCCCCAGACACCCTGTAGGATTTCCAGTCAAGCTGGTGCTATTGTCTCAGCTTCTCAGCAGCAGGCTGCCAAGGCCTCACGTCTCCAGGAAGGATTCCTTGACCTCAATCTGGGAGTACACGGTGGGCCCATGACACATATCCCCTCCAGTCCTTCCTCTGGCCACTGAATGGTTCCTACCCAGCAATGCTGCTGTCTGCACTCCTCTCTTCCTGAGAAGTGTTTTCTAGGTACAGAAGAGGCTTGTGAGGAAAAAAGAAGGAAGGAAGGAAGGAAGGAAGGAAGGAAGGAAGGAAGGAAGGAAGGAAGGAAGGAAAGAAGGAGGACAAACATGTCTATCATACAGTTCAAGGAGGGCAAAGAACTCCATATAGGGATTCTGAAGTCCTGGGATCAAGCTGTAGTTGGGCAGTTGATGCTATGGGAGTTAACAAGTTGATGCTCTCTTCTGGGCTCAGGTTCCACTTCTGTGGTGGGAATTCTTCCTAATCCAGCTAGGCTTATGTCACAAGGCTGTCATGGGGATCGACTCAGGTCATTCTGGAGCCTGACCTCCAGCCGCCCGGTGATTGGTAGGGCCATTCCCAGGCTGGGTTGGCAGAGTCAGAGAGGAGTCCCGTCTCCTTTGCACAGCATAAACAGTGGCTTGGCTCTTGACCATGCTTTAGGCAGGCCAAGTAGATAAGAAGCAGATGCTGGACAGAGCTCTTGAGCTGACAGGGGAGGGAAGGGATTGGAAGTGCTGCAGAGGAGGGGGAATTGGTGGCACATACGTTGGCAAAGTTAATTTTGGAAATGACCTCCAGGCTTTTACTAGTAACGAGAAGATCCCAGCCTGGCCTGTTTGGTGCTTCCATAATCCTGACCCCAGTTCTCCCAGTCCAGCACCCCCCTTCC
Source organism: Mus pahari (assembly GCF_900095145.1). NCBI lineage: Eukaryota > Metazoa > Chordata > Mammalia > Rodentia > Muridae > Mus > Mus pahari. Next base: position 49,504,350 of record NC_034599.1, on the reverse strand, counting down.
CCGACGCAATGATCACTTCTGTAAGACAGGGAAATAGCACCAGGGTGGTGCCAAAGATGACATGAAATTGGCAATTTAGAGTCCCTCATGCAGGGTGCATGGTAATTGTGTACTGGCTGTGAGGTGGTTCTCAGCCTGGGCTGTGCATTAGAAGCCCTGAGTGATGGGGTGAAGTGGGAACCCTGGGGGATTGAGCCTAAAGCTTTCTATATGCTAGGCACTCTATTACCATTGATGCATATCTCCATGCCCAGTCTTCTGTTCGCGTATAACATTTTTAGACAGTATCTCACTCAGTAGTCGAGGCAGGTCTTGAACTTGTGACCCTCCTTCCTTAGACTTCTAAGTAGTTGGGATTACAGACCTGTTTAGAAGTGTTGAGTGGCTCGAAAGGCCACTGATGCCTGGGAGGACACAGGGATGTCACATGTCATTGGTCTGAGGGGTGGCAAGGTCCAGGTATTTTAAACTGCTCCTCAGGTGGCACTGCCCTGGAGATGTTCTCTTGCTAGTAGGAATCGGCACACAGTGTGTGTGTGTGGTGGTGGTGGTGGGGGGGAGCGGTGCTTTTAAAAATACAACTTCCTACCCAGAGTTTTAGAGTCTATACTTACACATGTTCCCAGGAGGCTGCTGCTATGACTTCGGCACCGTTCCTTAAAGAACAGTGTCCAGAAGTGAGTTTAATTGTGCTAAGGTGGCCAGGATATATGGCAAAACTGCGTTTGCAAGCAGCACTCTGGTGGGATCTGTATAGGTAGAAGGAACTCTGGGTATATGTGGGAGGAACACAGAGACTGGAGCCGGGACTTCCTCTCCTCTGTCCCAGCTCTGTGGGGTGCTTCCAGGTTAGTTAGAGAGCCCTGGCCCTTTCCACTTGGTAGGGAGAGTGAGTGTTCCTGGGGGCTTTGCTGCCCGCTCTTGGTCTCTGAGACCAGCTGAGGAACCAGCCCATCTGCCCTCGGCCTTCCTGACTCAGCCCTGTCAGACAAAGAGTTTTCTGTCTGTGTTGGGCCGGGCTGGGGTTGTTGCTTCTCATCCTGAGCTTTTTTTCCTGATTGCTATAGAGGAGACATTGCCAAAAGCCAAGTAGAGCGCTCCCTCCAGGAGAAGCCCCTGGGTTCCCGAGATGGGCACAGCCGCTTGGAGTCCTTCATCTGTCTCCTGGTAGACAGCAAGTAGCTTGGAAAAACAGACTTGCTAGGCTTCATGGGAACCTGGAAATTGTACCCATCTTCCTCTTTGCCTACACAGAGGCAGCACGGAAAAACCCTAGCTATTGTGTACATACTGTGAGCATCCTCTTTGGCCAGCTTCAGTGTGCAATCCTGCCAGCCTGGTGTCTAGCAGCTCCAGGTCTCCCAGAGCCAGCCTGGCTGTTGGTGTACCCCTGGGCCGTGTCCACACGCCCCCTCATCAGAGCAGTGCTGCTTAGCATACGGCCCCAGGAGGCCCTGTGGGCTCTGGGTCTTGCAGAGTCTGAGGCTTGCTTCCTTCGTGCTACAATAGTGGGCAGAGGCAGAAGAGCTGAACAGCGGGAGACAAATGAAAAAGCTCTGCATTGGTGGACATTTTAAGTCCAGGTGGGCGGCTTTCACTTCCTCTCTCCTCCGCCTGACAGAGCAACCATTATCTAAGACTCTAGGCCATGAACAGATGTACCTCAGCCAGTCAGAAGGTCCTTACAGAGTCCAGATGCTACCTGTCCACGTCCCTTTTCTGGGTTCTGCAACCCATACTGCAGGCCCTCCATCTTTCTCCTGCCTCCTCAGTGTGATATCCCTTGTCCTTGCAGCCTAAGACCACAGATCATATGCTTAGAACCATAAGTTCCCACACTCGGGACTGCTGCCTACGGATACTCAGGACGTCCCCTTTATTCTGCCTATCCACATGACATGGGGCTCTCAGTGCCTCTGGTGGTGGGCCGAGGCCCCCGTTGATTCCCTCTACAGTGGTCTCGAGAATTGTCTATTAGCTACCCCCTGTCCTCCCACAATGTGTCCCCCGGCCTTCAAACCCCCTGGCCTTCAAACTACTGTGGCCACTTATGTTTCTCTTCGCTGAGCATCCCCCAAGAGTGCCACCCAGTCCCACCCCACCTATGCATCACTGTCCTGCGCCCAGTAGGCAGGGGCCATGGATCAAAAGTTTCTGGAGGCATCTAATGGGCCTAGAATTGGCTGTCCCCTCTGGGGAGGAATGGGGGAGCAGTAGGTTCTTTGCTGCTTTGGGTCCGGGGCTTTTGGGTGGGGCCCCATAGCTGTAAGGGTTCTAAGAGAACACTATTTGTGTATTCCTTCCACAGGACTGCACTTTCTTCAATAAGAAGGACATCCTCAAGTAAGTATGGCTTCTTGTCTATCTCTCTGGGGCTAGGACTGTGGTCAGAGTGGGGTCTTTTGGGACCTGTACTCTAGGGACCCTGTCTATTAAGCTAGGGGCTCTAATAATCCTCTGGCTTCAGTGTCTGTCACTCCTGGGATGTCCAAAAGCCAAAGGCATGACCACCACGCCCGAGCTGTTTACAAAGGGTCTCCAGAACCTCCCGTCCCCTTGTGACCTAAGGCGGAGGAGGTCTTGAACAGGAGAGACGGCAGCGTTGCCAGTCTCCGACCAGTGAGCAGCTATTAGAGGATGCTAGGGAACCTGCAGCCACTGCTGGCCCCCCTACCTAGGCTATCCGGTGTCACTAAAAGCCAGCAAAGTCTCAGGATCAGTTTCCCTGGAGATCGATGCTCGGGCCGGGGCTACAGCCTGGTGCAGCCTCCCCAGAGAGTTGTGCGGGTGCTTTTTCACTGTCCTGACCGCTCTGTGTGGACCGTGCTCCTCTTCCAGCCTACCATCCTACCTTGTCACTGGGGTGGACACAGGCTACCCCATTTTCACCTTCAGAGGCTGGGTCTCAGGCCTGAGCCTCCTCCCACATCCACAGCCCTGGAGCTCTGTGACCTCAGTGAGGTTTGACCCTCAGGAGCCTCCCTTTCTGGGGCTCTGGTTCCACTGTCAAGAGGCAGTAGTTATGGTACTACTACTATAGTATAGCATAGTATACTATAGTATAGTATAGTTATAGTAGCGATAGTTCCTGACCACTGGAACTATCCTGAATGTGTACTCAGTGAGGATTTTCAGTGCAGACTCTAAGCTTCCAGAGTGCTTGGGACAAGCCCTCTTTCAGTAGGGATTCCAGAGGGATCCTTTATTGAGGTGTGCTTCCAACCCTCTTAGCCCTAGCTTTGCACATGCTGATTCTGGGCTGCTTGTGCTCTGAGGCTCTCGACGTTTCTATTCTGATCCAGTTCCTTACCACCCCAGCTCTTTTAATGCTCCTAAAGCCAGTCAAAGCTCTGTAGATCCATACACCCAGTAACCAGCTCCCATCTGGGGAAGAATTCAGATGTCTCTACCCATGCCCGGCACCTGGCCGTGGTGCCTGTTGGCCACCAGTGATGAGGGATGGGAGGACGGGACACAGGAGGATGTTCCAGGCTGGCAAAATGCAGAGACAAAGGCACAGTCTTGTGTCTCCTTTTCAACCCCTACCCCACACTGCCATGTACCAATCTCTATTGAGATTAGCATTGTTACCCTTAGGAAATAATGGCTCAAGACAAGGCCAAGAGTTGGGGTGGTCTGACAGGCCTTTGGGGGGTGTCTCTGGAAAATGAATGGCATTTAGGTAAAGGTTCCTGGGTCTCAACAGCCTTGACCTTTAATTTCCACACTAGAGAAAAAAAAACAAGTGTCAGATCCCCTCAGGGGTGAAGGAACCTCCCAGGTATCTAGATACCCCGCCTGAGCAGATTCCTGCCTTGTTTCTGGGTGTCACTCCCAGCGCAGGCCCACGTCACTGACCCCTGCAGCCCTGTCAGGCCAGCCCCTCCCCACTGCTCACATCTCACTGAGGTACAGAGATGGTCAGGAGCAAAGATGATCCAGCAATGTCTAGCGGGTCAGTGGTAGAACCAGCGTGGCCAGGCCCTGCCTCCGTGGGTCTGCCCCGCTCCTTCCCTACCTGCCAGCTGCTTCTCTCCTTGGTAAGCTGCACCCTGAGTACTGACCAGATGGCAGGGAGGAAACTTGAGCTGGAGGTTCTTCTGTCAGTGATCACAGATAACCAGGATCCCCTGCTCAAGGGCTCCCCCTACCTACAAGCCCTGTAGATCCCAGTACTCTCTAGGTACAGTGTTTCCATCCCAGCACGGAGGTGGGTGGGCAGCCCACCCACCTGTTATGGTTTGCATATGCTCAGCCCAGGGAGTGGCAGTATTAGGAGGTGTGTCACTGTGGATGTGGGCTATAAGACCCTCATCCTAGCTGCCTGGAAGTGAGTGTTCTGCTAGCAGCCTTCAGATGAAGATGTAGAACTCTCAGCTCCTCCTGCACCATGCCCACCTAGATGCTGCCATGTTCCCACCTTGATGATATAGACTGAACCTCTGAACCTGCAAGGCAGCCCTAATTAAATGTTGTCCTTATAAGAGTTGCCTTAGTCATGGTGTCTGCTCACAGCAGTACAACCCTAACTAAGACACCACCCATCCTCTCACCTCGTTCAGCTTCCATGCTTCCTGTGGGTAAGGGCTTTGCCCTTCAGCTCCCTTGTCCTCAGTGACACTTGGTTCCTGAACAAGTGGACAGGAATCCTGTCCCCTCCAGCCAAAGACAAGCTTATCCAGTTGACCCCCTGAGGAATCTGCTAAGTGATTATTATTTATTTTCTTAACCTTTAAAAAGAAGGTATATCATCTATTTTAATTACTTTTTACTTATCTTTGTTGTACACGAGGTGTCTGAAACTTAACTGCCTGCAGGGCCAACCTGCACCATGAGTAAAGGGAGGGGCCAATCCCTGGGTCATGGCTGCAGAAATAACTGCTCCCAGCCCCAGCAAGATCACCAAACAAATGTACCGTGTAAATGTCTTTCTGTGTGTAAATATTGGCAAATAGATTTGAAAATTTAATTTAATTCTTTCTCTTCTAAAAATGTAATATATTAAAAAAAAAAAAAAAAAAGAAAACCCATGCGAGAGCCAGGCACTCGTGGGGGCTGTTTATGACTTTTCAGAGGAAACCATCTTTCTCCTAATGATTCCAAACGCCGTGTATCACAGGCTACATCTCAGACTTGGGTTCGATTCGTCTCAGTCTGGTGCCAGTGTCTTTTCTGTTGTTCTGTTTGTTTGTCTGTGTTTTCTTACGGTGGTGGGGAGCACAGGAGGCAGGTGGTTAAGACAAGATCTTGCTAGAGAGTTGGCTGGTTTCAAACCTTTGCAGTACCTCCGTTTCAGTCTTTGTTTCTGGCTTTGTCCCACCTTTCCCTCTCCTTATCAGTCTCCCCCCCCATTTCTCTCTTTGTCTGCTTATTTATTATTTATCGATTTTTGGTTTGGGGGTTTTGGAGTCGGGCTTTGTTGGCTTTTGGTTCGTTAGCTGGTGTTTTGTTTTTGAGACAGGGTCACCCCCTGTAGAGCTCAGGCTGGCTTTGAACTTGGACTCCTCCTCCTTCGTGGTCAGAAGGGCTCTGTGAACTTCTAAAACCACCCGTTCCACATCTGTTTTCATGCAGCTAGAGTGGCACAATCGCCATTTCTGGTTCTCAGGGTTATGACAGGACACAGATGTGTACATCTTTTTTATTTGACTTGGTGCTCTTTATTGAGAGAAGAAGTGACAGAGAGGTAGATTCCTCCTTCCTTTCCTTTCCTTTCCCTTCCTTCCTTCCTTCCTTCCTTCCTT
>NC_034599.1:49489230-49498521 GCF_900095145.1 Mus pahari | reverse complement strand
CTTCCTTCCTTTCTTTCTTTCTTTCTTTCTTTCTTTCTTTCTTTCTTTCTTTCTTTCTTTCTTTCTTTCTTTCTAAACATAGGTTCTGGGAATTGAACTCAGGTCCTTCCCTGACTTTACTGACTGAGCCTCAGCCCACCAGAGAGTTCTATGAACACTGTCCTATTTAACACATACAATTGTGGAGAATGATAGAGTGGTTCCAGTTTCTGACTGAAAATTATTCCCTGCAGTTACTCATATTTACCCAAGGTCACCCCACTAGGTAGAGTGGTTTAGATGCATTTCCAACCTCAGCCTGGCTTGATGCTCCTGCTGCAGCAATCCCCACAACTTTGGGGACATATGCTAATGTCCAGAAGCATGCAGTGCCACCTCTAGCACAGGGGGAGTGGAGTGGATGTTCAGATCTAGAAAAGGTAATCAGAAACACAATGGATCTGTTAAAGGTGGACCAATTAGCCAAGTGTGGCATCCTCAGCCTGGGGAGGTTTCAGGCCACCCAAGCAAGAGGCTGGCAAGGCCTGCCTGCGTGGTGAGACCCTGTCAGCTCCTGCCTCCTCCAAAAAGCACATCAGTTGCAAAATATAAATTTTGTTGCAAGGACTTTTATTTTTTTAAAAAAAGGGGGGGAGGGCAATATTCTTCAATGCAGGAAATACCAGAAACTCAGTGTCCTCTTGCCTAGAGTCCCAGTTTTTAATCTGGCCACCCTGGTGTCTTCTGACCCCTTCTCACACAAAGAATAGGATTTGGGGGTTTCTCTCCTTTCTGCTCTATCCCTTGTGACCTTAGGTCCTTTGATGGAGATGTGTTCCTGGAGAGGAACAAAATCAGGTCAGGGTGAGGGGAGAGGAAGAGGAGGGGAGAGAGGATGAGAGAGACAGAGAAAGAGGATGGTGGGTGACATTCGCCCAGCTGGGGGACAGGGAGGAAGTACTGGGACGGGGTAATGGTGCTGGTGCATGTCTTTGTGTTTAGGAAGCAAGGGGGGGCTGGGAAATTGGGTCATCAGCACAGGGATTTGCCAGAACCTGCTTGCCCTCTAGGCTATGCCCATCGTGGACACAGCAGACACCTCCTATTGGCCCCTCACTAGATCCTGGATAAGAGTGTAGATGGGGTAGCACTGTGTCACTGGGGCTCAGGGTTGGCATCCTCTGGTGCCTTTCCTCTGCTTCTCTCAAAGGCTTCATGCACGGTTCTATGAGCTGGCTCCCAACCTCGTCCCAATGGACTACAGGAAGAGTCCCATCGTCCATGTGCCCATGAGCCTCATCATTCAGATGCCGGAGCTCCGGGTAGGTGAGAGGCTGCTGCTGGTGGGTTGGAGCACGGGGAATCCAAGTCCAGGCATTGGGTAGTGGTCCAGGTCCAGATTGCAGCCTGGCCCTAGCCATTGTGAATGTGTTGACCTGACGGACCACTGAAGTTCTCTGTGCCCCAGTTTCCCAATATACATGTTGCATAAATGAGTGTGGAAGGGTGTGGAGCTTGGTAGGTGTCCTGTGGATTTGTAGCTGCCCACTGCCCAGCCAGTGGCCTATAAACACCTGCATGTCCCTATGTGGAATAGCCTAGGCTGTACTCAGCAAGCCTTGGTCTGTTCATTTAGATAATTTTCCTTTCTTTTCCCTGTCTGGTCATGGATTCTTGGTCATCTCTAATGACATATCTCAGACTCGAACTTCCTGGGAGTTCTTTTAGAATGTTCACTTGGATTTCGGCATTGCGTGGGTCCTCCGGCCACTTACTCATGGAAAGTTTCTTGAGTTCTTCAACATGGCATATAGTAAGGTTACCCCCACAGTAAGAAAGCATTGGGCACAATTCCACATTGCAGTGGGACTTGGCAAGCCTGGCATGTACGGCTTACAGCAGGGTAAGAGAGCTACACGGCATCACCTTGGGCCTGCATCTCGACTCTGTCCTTAGAGATGCCAAGCATAAATGCAGCTTAGCCCTAGAAATCACTGCCTGTCTTCAAGGGAAAATGTGAGGTACTGCAGGACCTTTGCCTTCAGGCCCCTGGGGTTGATTCAGGCTGAGCAACTGGGATGGAAAGAGTGTGGGTCCTGGACACTTTGGCATCACCGGAAGGAACAGAGGCAGATGCTGGGAATGAGAACTAACAGGCTATGTGGCTAGAGGCATCAGAGCCACCTCTTGCTGCTTGTGTTGGTCCAATTATCTGACATCTTGGGGCCCCACTTCCATTCCCCACGTGTCTGGCCTGAATTAGCCTGGATCGAAGGCTTCCCGGAGCAGTTGTCTTCTTTTGCTGGGGACACAGCCCAGTAGGTGGAGGAAGGAGCCTCTGAAAAATGAGACAGTTGGCGTGCAGGCTCTTCTGGGCTTGCTGTGCTCATGTATGAATCCTGTGTAGCATGAGAGCATGCTTGCTGAACCAGGTCACAAATCAAAGCCTTACACATCTAACCTGGCAATTCCTCCAATAACCATTAAGTGTCCGTGGTCATTGTCTCTCTGGGGGCCACACATGCAGGCTGTCATAGGCTCCCTCAGACTGGCCTGAGCCCTCCCGCCTTACCTACCCCAAGTGATGGCTGTGCTTTTCTTCAGGAGAATCCCTTCAAGGAGAGGATTGTGGAGGCTTTCTCCGAGGATGGTGAGGGGAACCTCACCTTCAATGACTTTGTGGACATGTTCTCTGTGCTCTGTGAGTCGGCACCTCGGGAGCTCAAGGCAAACTATGCCTTCAAGATCTATGGTAAGGAAGGGCTGGCAGCAAGACAGAACTGCATTGCCGAAAGGAGCATCTTGTGAGCCCTTGCACCATCCAGTTATTTCTGAGCACCCCAAGGCTTGGAGAAATCCCTTGAGGGCACAAGTCATGCCTGAGACACATCTTCAGAAAGAAGGGGAGACTCACCCACTCTGGGCAGTGGGGAGAATAATGTGAGGAATATGGTGTCAGGGACTAGAGGACCAGGGGATATTAGTCCCCTGGAACAACAGGACAAGCACCCCAACAGAGTGCACAGCAAGGCTTGCCAGTATAAGGAAGGTTTAGGATGTGGTGGGAGGGATCTGTGAGAGTATAGACACCTCAACTGTGAGGAGTTTGGGTCCAGTGCTCAGGACCAGGACACTACAGGGTTCAGACAGGGAAGGACAGTTGTGTTCTAGGAAGATCACTGGGAAACTTCGATATGTGAACTAGAAAAGTCAGGCTAAGCCTAGGGGCCAGACTTCTTGAGACCTGATGGTGACCCAGGTAGAGAGGGAAATCCAGAAGAGTCCTCCTCACAGGCCAGAGATAGGGTCATCCCATTTCTCCAGCCTGCTGACGCACTGGCCACTAGAGGGCGCCTGGTACTCCCAGTTCTCCACAGCTCGCTAGCTCGCTGGGTCTTGAACTTTTACTAGACCATATGAAAAGACTACAAACCTTCCCGCACCTTTGAGAAGTTGGTGGATATTAAAGCCGTGGGCCCGTCAAGGGCTGTCTGTTAATTTTGTGCTACCATGTTTATTTCAAAGGACTTTGGTTTAGATACACAGTGCAACATATGGTGTTTGCATATGAGAAAGCAGACCCTGCCTGTCCACCCTCCATAAATGTAGCTTCGAAAACTTCACCCATTATCCTTTAGCCTAGGACCCCAGAGTGCTGCCCCTGGGAAAGGCTGCTGTCTTCCTACAAGAAGAAAATGCAGAGCACGCGGAGGTCTCAGCTTTTTACTGTTAAATTGGCCTAGGACTCTATCTAGCCCATTAGCCAGATAGCAGCAGGTCTTTTCATGGAGCCTCCTGCAGGCCCTTCAGAGCAGAGATAAATCTCACCTCATGCCCACTGTGGAGGCCCTCACAAGCAGGGCCAGAGGTGGGCAGCTCAGGTTACACTAAAGAGCTTGTGCTCTAAGTCTGACCGTGGCCACGGTTAGTTGTGACCTCTGGGAGGTCCTTGTCCTGTCCAGCCCAGCTTTTTTGCCTGCAGAGTTCAGGCGTGGTTTACGCAAACAAGCAAGAGTGGCTCTGGTCTTCATCAATACCATTTATGCCAGCCTGGTGGGCACTTAGAGGGACAGTCTATCTAGAAAATGATGCTTAGAGAGACTCTAAGGCCAAGTGGGTATTTGTCGGGAAGGCATCAGAGGCATGGGAAACCAAGTGCACAGGGCAGGCAGCCTCACTGGGAGAGTAGGAGAGACAATAGAGCTAACCACGCTGAGCCTGCACATGGCCACCGCGTCATGCTCTGAGGATAGTGCGAGTGCCTTTTGCTCAGGAGACCCAACCGTGCCCCTCTTCTGTGCACAACGAGTTGGCCTCTCTCTAGGGTGATCCTGTATCTCTTGATTTATATATTTTTTTAATTGACAAGTTAAGTGGAACATGACTACCACATACAACACACATATGTATTAATTAGTTATATGCATGCGTGGAGGCCTACCAGGAGTGACAAGGTACCATTAAGAGAATGTGGGTCTTAGAGTTAAATAGACCTAGTCAGAATCCTGGCTCCTCCTCCAATTGGATCCCCGACTTGGACTCAGGCACTGGCCTTTCTGGGTTCTGTCTTCCTTGCCTCTTGGAGTCCAATGCGGGGTGAGGCCAGGAATACTCTGGCTTGAATGGGAAGCTCTCAGGGAGTTCATATTTGGAACTACTTGGGCAGTGGCTGTATACACCTTCATTGTAGGGGTTTGTGGGTCCCTCAAATGTTAATTTGTTGCCTGTGGGTATTTAAGATATACGTTGTGTGTGAGCTTGTTGATTCCCTTCAGTGGGGACACGGACCCCAGTGTTCTCTGAGTTCATAGAGATACTTTGGGGAGTCCAGAGGCTGGTAGAGAGTTCAGTGTGGTAGGCTGGGAGGAAGGAGTCATACAAGACAGGGCACCTCTGTCCTTGAAGGCCCTGGAGGGGCTCAGCCCTCTTCTGACCGTCTCCTTCCATCCCTCCTAACCTCACAGACTTCAACACTGACAATTTCATCTGTAAAGAAGACTTAGAGATGACGCTGGCCCGACTCACCAAGTCAGAGTTGGAAGAGGATGAGGTAGTGCTTGTGTGTGACAAGGTCATTGAAGAGGCTGACCTGGATGGTGATGGCAAGCTAGGCTTTGCTGACTTTGAGGACATGATCGCCAAGGCTCCTGATTTTCTCAGGTGCTGTTACCCCAGGAACTGGGCTTGGGTGGGATAGGCCAGAACATGGGGGTCACCACTGGCTGCCTGGTCTCATGGGATCTCCATAGGCAATGATACAAGCAGGCCTGAAGTACCTGGTCGAGCCCCAGCTTCCCAGAGACTTGCCTGGTTCTTATATGATTATTCCTATCGTGAGAGGGATCAAGATCACCCATGGTGCTCAGGAAGGATAGAGACTCTCAGGGGAGGGAGGGAGCAAGGGAGGGGCGGTCTAGACCTCCAGTGTGGGAGGCTGACAACTGGATCTCTGCTCCTTTCTAGCCTCTGGTGGTTACCCCTGTGCAGCTCTCCTTAAGGAGACGACCGACCGACCGGGGTTAGGTTAGCTTTCCCTGCTGAGCCTTCTGCCCCACCCACAGTCTCTCATCCTCTCTGTGCTTCTTCTCTCTCCAGCACCTTCCACATTCGAATCTGAAGACACTGACAAGGCTATGGGGGCCTAGAGCTGCATCCTCTGGCCTGCTGTCTGTGCGGGTATGGTTTCCATGGTTTCCAAGTGCTCCAGGGAAAGGGGCTGTGGCCTCTGAGGCTCTCTCACCCATGGACATGTCCTGTGGCCCTTTCAGCAAAAAATAAAATAAAATAAAATAAAATAAAAAATAAACAAAAAACTTAACTGCAACAGGGTTGTGATAAGCAGGACCCTTTCCTGGGCCCCCAGTGGCCTACCCTCAAGACCCGCAGTTCCCCTGTGAGCCCACTCATGTGCCCCCTGCCCAGTCCTTTTCTCACCTAGGAGGGGAGGGTGGAAAACCCCAGCGGGAGGGGCAAGGCTGGATTATCCCTGTGCTGTCCCTGTGCTGGGCAGTTGCCCTAGTCACCCAGGGATGAGTGCAAAAACCAACCAAACAAAGAAAACAAAAAACAGAACCTGGGGCTTTAACAAGCTATGCAATCTTTTACCAAAGCCAAGGCTGGGCTGTACCCACCTCCACCCCCGTACTTTCCCAATGTGAAGCTGTATAAGCAGTTCAGTCCAAAGGGCTCTGCCCCATGTGTCTTGAACACTACCCCACCCCACCTCCCTGATGACATGGTATCACTTATGTGTGCTGACCTCAGATTTGTGAACTCCCAGAAATAAAACACTTTTTGTGTCCTGCACTCTCCGTGTCTGTCAGCATTAGGAATGTTCGGTGGCACTCTTTCAGGCCGTCCCTGACGCCTTAGGCGGAGCATTGCCCTCCGTGTCAGATGCTAGCGTTGGCTTCAGGATGTTGGGTGAGGATTGTTTCCATTTCCCTACTAATAGATTTGTCTACCTACAGACAGCTCACCGTTGTTAGGCTTAGAGTTTTCCTGCTACTCTTAAACTTTCCACCACCCCAAGTAGGCGGGGACTTGTAGAGTTCAGAGGGAAAAGTGCATTAACCAAATATCTACCAAGGGGTAGCTTCCTGCAAGGTGTGCGCTGAGCCAGTTCTGCCCAGGGCCTGGGTGGAGCCAGGTGGGAAGGGGGCTGTGGTCTTGGTTCTTGCCTCCTGCTTGTAGAGACAGGCTAGAGAGAAGATAGCAGGCCAGTTGCTCGCCCAATGGATTTGGGGACACATGGATGAAGGGGGACAGTACCAAATAGGAACAGTTTCTGGAAGAGCCAGCTTGGCCAAGGGAACAGCTGGAGCAAGAATGTCCTGCTCCCAAACTGGTGACTGGGCAAAGCCCATCTCCCAAAAGTCTCTGGAGGTGACATTGCCAGGTTCACGGTGGGTTGCATGGGAGGAATCTGAGTTGCTCCAAAGGTCAGGACTGGCTGGAGACAGAGGGCAGGTAGGGGTGGCCTGCTCACATAAGCATGGCATCAGATGTCTCCAACGCTACTCAGCCCTACATCCCGAGCTTAAGCCCCACTTATTGAGGGGATCTCTGTGCAGGCTGTCACTAGGTGTGTCTTCAAATAGGTGTCTGTAGCACAGACTAGGAGTTAGCATACTGAAGCTGGGCTAAAGGTGGGTAAGTGGGGCAGGAAGAGCTGGAATGGTTCCCAGGAGCCCAGCCTGCTGCTGGGTTAGGACCATGGCTTCTAAAGTCGCACCTTGGCTGCTGTATCCCAAGCTTCTTGGTTTAATCCTTCTGGGGCAGGTGTGAAGGACGTGGCTCCTGGCATCTCCCCCATCTCCCAGTGAGGCCATGAGGCAGGGAACTGGTTTTGTTCTCAGAAGTAATAGCATGATGTCATTTAGACAGCCTGGAAAATGTCTGTCTTGGCAAGGGGCCGGCTACATACTTGTTAAGCTTCTGAGGTATGAGGCGAGCTTTGTCAGTCAGCCCAGGCCTCTCCACGTTCATCCACCCCTTCCTTCAGTTAGTCCCCCCTCTTGCAGGCCTTATTCCTTCATTGTGTGGATGGACAGCATTGAAGAGACATCCGGGAGCTGCAGGCTGCTGCAAGATCTCTCCCGTGCCTTCCCAGATAGGTACCCAAGCTGCATCCTGGAACCAGGTCACACCTTCAAGTGAGCTGAGGGTATCCAGTAATCCCCGGTGCAGTGTGGATACCACCAAACCCTCCGAGTGCCGGGCCTTTCCTCAGAATTTGTGCTTCTTGTCTGTGAAGAAGAGCCTCCGGAACTTGTCAGGCTGGGAGGAGGGAAAAGATGTTGGGGCCTGGGCTCTCCGGCAGAGAGGGAAACCAGAGACCCAGACTCAGAGGCTCTTAGCTTGGGCCTGGGGTGTTAGCCCAAGCTAGGGGGAAAAAATGCCAGAATACAATGCCAGCATGGCTCCCACATGCCTCTCTTGGGGCCTAAACTCCACTTTCAATCTTGCACTTTAAGATGAGGATTTGCCTTTGACTAGCTAGGGATGGATAGTGGGAAGGAGGTAGAAAATACGGCAGAGCATCATCCCCCCTCCTGAGTATGTGCTGATCCCCCTAACACCTCCTACCCATCTGGGACCTTGCTATGCCCTGGTGGCAAAGGATGGAGAGGAGGACGGATTACATACAGGATCCTCGGGGTTAGAGAACATCTGGGGGAGGCACAGACATGGCTTCTGAGGTCCGAAACAGCCTGTCCACTGCCTAACTCAGAAAATGATCTGGGTGGGGGAAGGGAGAACCAGGCAGGGAGGACACAGCTCTGTCCTGAGGGAAGAGCTTGTTCGAAGCTCAGGGTGTCCTTGTTCAAGCCTGGAGAGGGAGGTCCCAGGTGTCCCCCAGACTTGAGGCTGTGTCCACAGGAAGGAGCCTTTCCACTCCTATTGCATGTAAGTATAGGCAGCTGAGGGATAGGGAGGGAGTTGTGGGCTCATTTGCCACCTTGAGGACCCAGGACCAGGCCCATGCCAGCCATCTCCCTCTGGTGTTCCCCCACCCCCACCCCATGGTGTCCTCTACTCTATCATGAATGCTCAGAAATAGTCACCCTGAGAGCCAAGAGCGACCTCTGACAGTGTCTTGTCAAGAGGGCGTGTGGCACATTGTTCCCTGGGCAGCTGCCCTGAGCACAACCAGATGGTCAGCCCAACTTACAGACAAGGAAGAGAGAGTCTGGGTAGGGTTGCCAAGTAAAAATGTAGGTTGCCCAGTTAAATCTGAATTCTAGGAAAAGAAGAAACCATCATGATTTTGTTTTTTGTTTTTTGTTTTTGTTTTTGTTTTGTAAAACTTTAAAAAATGATTTATTTTTATTTTATATGTTTTGCCGGCATGTGTGGCTCTTAAGTCTGGGTGAGGGTGTTGGGTCCCCTGGAACTGGAGTGACAGATAGTTGTGATCTGCCATGTGAGTGGTAGGAACTGAATCAGGTCCTCTGGAATAGTAGCCAGTGCTCTTAACTGCTGAGCCATCTCTCTAGCCCCCATCGTAATGTTTGAGGTGTATGAAAACCATTGGTTTATGTACAATTAAAAACAATCTAACTAGATGCCTTGTATTTTTATCTTGTTGAATTTGGTAGCTACAGTCTTCAGGGAAACTGTCTTGGCCAAAGCCAGAAGCTAGAGAGTTGTTTATTTATGACTAGGGCTGAGGGCCTCCTTTCCAGCTTCCAGTGGGCTGCAAGACAGGCAGGGAGCGCCCTGCTGTAGAGGAAGCTCTTACGTGACTTTCCCCTAAAATCTAACAGCTGCTTCGTGTGTGTGTGTGTGTGTGTGTGTGTGTGTGTGTGT
>NC_034599.1:49438622-49488947 GCF_900095145.1 Mus pahari | reverse complement strand
TGTATGTGTGTGTGTGTATGTGTGTATGTGTGTGTGTGTATGTGTGTATGTGTGTGTGTGTGTATGTGTGTATGTGTGTGTATGTGTGTGTGTGTGTATGTGTGTGTGTGTGTATGTGTGTATGTGTGTGTGTGTGTGTGTGTGTGCGCGCGCGCGCACGCACGCGCGCAGGGATGGGGCAGGTTCTGGGCACTTCCGAGCCCTGGCAGTGAGCTGCTGGCGGTAAGCTGCTCGTTCCTGACGCCCACATGCAGATTCTCTCTATGTAGTCCTGGCTGTCCTAGAGCTCACTACTACGTATGCCAGGCTGGCCTCAGACTCACAGAAACCGTCCTGGTTCTGCTACCCTAGTGCTAGGATTAAAGTTGTGTGTCACCACCCTCCCCTCAGGGAACTCACCTTGTGCATTCGTCCAGTGTCCTTGTTCTTGGCGGCTGGGATCTGCTCATAGGTGTTCCCTGGTTCTGGGAGCTTCGAGGTCCCTGAAATCTTCTCATAGCCATAGTCCATCGGCCCTGCTAGTTGGCTGTAGGTGGGACTAACTCCAGGGTATGAGAGCTTGGCACTGCCATGCCAGCAGGTTGGAATCTGCTCGTAAGTACTGCCTCTTTGGTCTGGTCTGTCCTTGCCCTCTTGTAGGCCTGATGTCTCAACAAGCTGGTAGGCATCTGAAGGGCTTGCTTCAGAGGAGGACTGAGTCTCGTGGCTCAGCTTTAGAAACCCCTGCCTCCAAGTAGTAGCCCGTGATCCTGGGGCCTCAGAACTGGGGGGCAGGGAAAATCCCAAGGGAGTATAAGGCATTGTAGAGCCTTGGTCTGGCTTCATCCCAGATGGGGCAGGTCCTTGGCTATTGGGCTTGTTCTGATCTTCATCTGAGAGTTTCCTTGAGGGCTCCCTGCTTGGGGAACAAGCCAAGCTGCCAGCAGCAGCTGGCCTATGCGTGCCCCACATCTCTGTGCCCAGGCCTAGCTGTGCCCGGTTTATTTTCTTTGGGTCTGTGTAGATGACATCACTGGGGCCTGCAGAAGACTCATCCAGAAGAGAGGGACTCCTCTGGGGGATGGGGGGCACTCTAGTGGGTACCTGGGAGAGAGGGACAGAAAATGTCATAAAAAGCACCCATTGCTACCATGACCTCAGACCCTCTAAGTTATCTTTATAAATTGAGCTTCCCTCTTTTGTCTAAGTTTGCCTATCACATTCAAGGGTTTGTTCACAGCCACCAGGTTTCCGGGTTCTGCTTTGCCTTGACAACGAAGGCCTTGGGCCACCAGCTCAACAGCCAACCCAAACTCATTCTGCCTGGTTCTCTTGTCTCTAGCATGGTTCACTGGTTCCCCCAGGGCCCCATGAGTCACTCGCTCACTGCTAAGTACCCCTTCAGAGTGGCTGACTCCCAAGCCCATCACTCATGGAACCTTTCAACAAATATTTACTGATGCCAACTACGTGGCAGGTAGTCTAAGCCCTGAGACCAGCTTGAGTTTACTTCCTAACCTGGAAACAAGAACCATGGGGTTGTGCTATACATACAGGGATTTGATGTAGAATATGATATATGAATGTACCATAAGGAATGTCCTGTCACAGGTCATGCTCTGTGCTGTAGAGAGCAAAGCAGGTAACAGAGAAGAGAAAATAACAGGCAGGAAAGGTGACCTGTTCTGTAGGTCAGGTGGCAAGGGTAACATGTTCTGTAGGTCAGGAGGGAAAGGTGACATATTCTGTAGGTCAGGTGGCAAAGGTAACATGTTCTGTAGGTCAGGTGGCAAAGGTGACATGTTATGTAGGTCAGGTGGCCCTTTTGAGGGGTGACAGAAATGCAGTATGCGTATGAGTGATGTCACTCTCTGGTAAGAAGAGCAGCAAGGCAGAGTATACAGCAAGTTAAAAGCTTTGTAGGTTTAAGAAAGATCTGTAAGGCCAATGGGGCCACAGTGAGCGTGGGAGGGAGGTTCAGGAGACAGGAGAGGCTCTTGTAGACCCTGAAGAATTTAGATTCTTTTCTGAGTGTAAGAAGTCCTTAGCATGCTGTGGTCTATGTTTAAAGACATTCTCTGAGCCCACCCCATCATAAAGATACCGCACCTTACAGTTTGCTAAATGGTGTTCAATATCTTACAACGTTCTCATTGAGCCCTCGCAGGTACCTCAGGAATGGTAAACAGACTCAGAGAGAGTACATGACTCTCACAGCGCCTCACACTGAGAAAACGGAACTGTCTAGTCTAGGCTTGCTCACCAGGGCAGGCCATAGCATTGGTGGATCACTGCAGGCTGACTCTAGGTTGGGCTTCTTACACCATGGGCCTGATGTTCACCCACAATGTCTGCGGATACTGCTCTGGTGACTTCTAAGGACCTGACTCTAGTATGACCCCCACATCTCAGCCTGGCAGCTCTCAGCCTGTGCAGCTCTGCCGTGCAGAGGTTAAGTCTCCTCCTTACCTCTGTACTCTCTTCATCCGAGACAGACCGGGAACTCATGTCTAGGGCTTTCTTGTGCAGGAAAGAGACCTGGGGCTTTGCAGGAAGGCGGGGACTGGTGGCCTTGTCCGGGAGCACGCTGGGAAACTCTATGGCTGGAATTTCCAGGCCTAGTTTAGTGTGCTGGAGGCCCGTGTTGATGGCATCGTACAGATCATTTTCCTCTAGCTGGAGGCAGTGAAGATAGAACAGGCTTATGGTCATACACTGGCAGCCTTCAGCTGCCTGCTTGGGGCTGCCGAGAAGAGATGGCCGCATCCCACCAGGTTTCAGACCTTTGGATAAGATTCTTTTTTGATTGAGGGCCACTGGTACCTCTCTGTTCCATGTGCCTGTGGGATTGTTACCCCAAGGCTGGACACCCCCCCCACCCTTACAGGAAAGAGTGCCTACCCGTGGGCAAGCAGCAGCAAGGGTCTCCCCAAAAGGCTCGAGCTGCACCTCCTGGTAATGGCGTAGGAGCTCATCCAGGGTGCTGTGGCTGAGGGTGTCTCCTGAGACGAGGTAACGTCGATTTCGCAGCTGGTTGATGACAAAATGGCGGCAGCGATCACTGCCCCTGTAACACAGTGCGCACGGGGCTGGGTTGAGCTGCCGGCTACGAGTGGGCCAGCTCTGCCCCTGAGTATCACAGGATCATCTCTCCAGTACAGACTCATCTGACCAAGGGCTGCCTTCCCCACGTGCATCTATGGTGCTCCTCCAGGAGCTGGGGTGGGGTGGGGCACTTCAGGCATCTGGGGCTCTAGGAACAACTTGATCTTGTTCTTCGGGAGCGTAGGGCTGGGACTATAGGCGTGATTTAGACCTTCATCAAGCTCAAAACTTAAAAGGTACCCCAAGTCTGGCTCATCTATTTACTAATGTAATAATTTATGTTTATTGTTTTTTTGTGGTATTGGGGATCAAACTTAGGCGACCCCGCCCTACATGCTGTGTGTTATAACACTGAGCCATGCCCCCAGCCCTATCTACTTATCTATTTTAACTTTAAATCCTTTAATTATTTACTCATTTATTTTTCAGAGAAGATCTCACTTTATAACCAAGTCTGGCCTTGAATGCAAGTGGATTCTGCTGACTCAGCCTCTCCAGTGCTGGGACTATAGGTGTGAGCTACCAGGCTTGGCTAATATACTATTCAGAAGATCAAAATAAAGGGAAAACAAAACAAAACAAAACAAAACCATAAACACACACACATACACATAAAACAATGAGGAAGAAAATATCAAAGTTTCCAGTAAAGACAAGGCTGTACCTTTACCACACAGCCTCACCAATCCCCATCCTCTGGAACAGCAGAACCCTCCCCCAGCCTGTAAAGTCCCACCCTCATCACTGTCCTTCCTTCTTTTTTTAAAAATAATATTTTAAAAATGATTTATTATTTATTTTATGTAAGTACACTGTTGCTGTCATCAGACACTCCAGAAGAGGGTGTCAGATCTCATTATGGGAGGTTGTGAGCCACCATTGTGGTTACTGGGATTTGAACTCAGGACCTTTGGAAGAGCAGTCAGTGCTCTTGACCGCTGAGCCGTCTCTCCAGCCTGTCACTGTCCTTTCTTATAGAAGAATGAATTAAACCCAGAACACACATCATGGGTGTACAGCAAGATAAATTTCTACATGTAAAGATGCCCCCATGTAACCACATGCAGATTAGGATATAAAACCTTGCCTAGCCCCTCCCTGCCGGTATCACAGGTGGCCTCTCTCTGACCCTATTGCCATGAGCTTGTTTCTTCCATTATGGAATTTCAAATAAATGAAAATTATGCAAAAATCCTCATTTGTGTCTCATTTCCCTTTTCAGATTCACTTAGGTCCAAAGAAGCCAAATCTTTAGCTTCTTTCTTTCAAAAGTTCTGTGTGGTGTCTCATTTGATGCTATCGAGGCTGTTATAAATGCAGCTCTTATTCTGCCTTTCGGTGAACGCACTTACTCCTTTTTACTGAGAATATGCCAAAGAGTAACAGAGGAGCAAATTCTCTCTCTCTCTCTCTCTCTCTCTCTCTCTCTCATTTTAGGGAAATCAAATCTATCAGTCTTTTAAGAGCTTGTTTGTGAGTTTTAGACCAAAGGTCATCCCTTCTCTGTTCTGGGAAAGTTGTCCTCTTTAACAAATTGCTTTAGGAGAGATGAATCTGTTTCAGTGAGGGGAAGAGGCACTTCTCCAGTCAGCCAGATCAGCTGAATGAATGCTGGCCGTCTGTGTGGTAACAGATGTCACAGCCAGACTCTGTTCACATCCAAATTTGTCAGTCCTTTATAGCGAGTGCTTTGTGTGTCTAATACGTTTTTTTTTTCCATCCTATTTCCACTTTGTTTACTTACGTAGATATTTTCCTGTTTCCTTTTAGAAAGGTTATTGTTTTCTATTTTGGGCCTATGTAGAATTATTTATTTTTGTACCTTGTATGAGGTAGTGACCATTTTTCCCCAAGTGGATATCCAAGTGCTGTGTGCCAATTCTATGAAAACCAGGAATGACCTCTGATATGGACCCAGGAGTCACCATGCTGAGAGTCTCTGCCCCTCTCTATTCCTTTTCACTATTTATGTTTCTTTGAGCATCTCCTCTTGCTGTCTTTTATAAGGTGGCTTTCTGCCTAAGGTCTCATGAGGGAGAGAGAGGGAGAAGGAAGCTCAAAGAAACACAGAATAAAGAAAGACCAAAACTAAAAGGAGATTTGGGAAATGCTTATTATATTTCAGAGTGCTCCAAACGGTGTCTTGGGGACAAATGAGAATTGAGCAATTATTAACATTTGCTTAACCCTTCCACGGTTTGTTCACTGTGCCAGGCAATTGCAAATGCCTCATCTCATCGGGTGCTTGCAACAGTCCTATGGCAGGTAACTAGAACACTCCTATTTTACATATGAGATGGCAGGGACACAGAGAGGCAAAGAAGCTTCCTCCAGGTTAGGATCTGAACAAGGCGAGTCTGTGCACATAATTTGAATCGGAATCTGAAGACTTGGAAGTTTGCCCTGCAACCCTGGCCGCCTTCCAGGCCTCCAGAGGGAGCCTTCTACCTTCCCAACTCAGTCTAATGTAAGACCATGGTCCACAGCCATCACCTCTGACTTTACACTAGGTACATGTCTCTTCCTCTTTAGTCTTATAGCCTTACATTAGTAAAACCCAAGTTCTTCATACCCAACCAATGCTGCCACAGCCTTCACACCTCCAGACTGTCTCCAGTTCTCCCTCCTTATGCACTCTGCCTGGATCCCTTCTTTGTGGTCAGACTTCTCATCCATGGCTATCCTGTACCCAGAGATGTGTCTGGCGGCATCCAAGGATCTGTGACTCTCAAAATCTTGTACTTACTAGAAAGACTTTCTTATACCCAACCATGCCCTCTTCCCACTAGCAAGCCTATTCACTAGCAAGCCTATTCCTCCGCTACTGTGCTCAGAGTTCATCTGTGCCCACCGGGAAGATATTTCATCTGGCTCCCCTCATGCCTTTGAAGGCTGCAGCAACATCCCTGGCTGATAGTGCTGGTGCTCTGAAAGGGTTGGCCAAGCAAAGGATGACTGAATCATGGGGTCAGGGCCCAGAGAAAACCAGACAGTGGGTTTCTGAACCTTTGTGTTCATCAGCAGGTTTTGGGTTATGGAATTCGTAGGCTGACTGTCTCTTCATAGAGGCCTTCCCACTTACCTGTAAGACAAGATGTAGCCAACAGCCCGGTCACTGAGGCGGATGAGGAAGGAACCGAGGGCTTTGTCCCTGAGTAGCTGCTCTGTCTGCCTGGACAGAGGACACACAATTAACTGGGGTTTGTACCCTCACAGTAACTAAGCAGCCTGAATTAGACCTGCTTCAGGATCCTTGCAGACAGTAACCTACAGTCCTAAACTGACACAGATTTTCAGCCCTTGATAGAGAACCTTCTGAGATTTTTGACTGACTCTGAGGCCTTCAAGGTGCAGTCTGTGTTTATTCAGATAACTATATAGAAAGAACCACACCAGGGACTTTCACATCAGTAGGGATCCCTCTCTTGGGACTAAGTGTGAAGTTGTGTAAGAGGTACACTACGTAAGAGTTTCTGTAGCAAAGAGTTGCTGCTGTGTCTCAAGCTTGGTTACAAGAGCAGCTTACAGAACTCACTGCCACTCCTTCGGGTCCTACACGATACCAAGTGTTTTTTGAGGTACAGTGGAAAATTCTAGCTTTTTTGGGGGGGCTTGGAAGAACACAGACCATATAATTCCTTATCCACTTAGTCACCAAACACATCACCACATCGCTAGCTAGAACTACCTTCCTAATTTTCAAGGATCTATGCCAAATGAATATGTGGGACCCCTTATTTCCAAACAAAGGGCATCAAGACCCGACACAGAGCATTAAGACAGCTGCAGGTCCCCTCGTGTGGTCCGCAAAGCTGTCCCCGGGGCTGTGTTAGCACTGGGCCAGGACCTGGTTGGTGGGCTTTGTTTCCCATTCCTTCTTCCATCTAGCACTTGGGAAGCTTGGTGATCTCTCTCAACCACAACACCGAAGCCCACATCCTTGCCTCTATGCCAGGGTAACCATGTGTCTAGGTTTCCTGGACAGTTTTCTACCTCAATTACAATAACATTCCAGTGCTGGCACATGGCATGGTCTTTTAACTTTTGCCAAGATACTCAGAACTCATCTAAACATGCCTAGCTCCTACACAGTCCACGTTCGCCCTTCCCACAGCTGCGACTACCCAAGATCCCGCTAGGCAAATGCCCTCCACATCTGCCTTCAGAAGCTTCTACAACCTGTCCCTTCTACGCCAGGGTCCTGTCTAGTGAGGGACAGGTCAGCACCCTAGAGTTCAGGAGTCCTTGGGCCATATTCCCAACCCTGAGGAGCTGCAGGTCATGCTGGTCCTATGATCAGGGGCAGCCTTACTTGCGAGTGATGAATCCATGAAACCAGGGGGGCAGAACTCCATTCTGTAGGATAGAGGGGGCCTGTGTCTCCATGAACCACTTCAGAGCCAGCTCTTGGATTTCAGCCAAGGCCCGCCCATCCCCTGCCTCCTCCAGTGCCTTGCCCAGATGGAGCTGCTCTGGGCAGCCCTCCATCCTGGTGAGCGCTGATGGTATGTGAGTCCTGATGGCTGCAGTCCTTTATATCTGCGTGTGATGCACCTCATTTGCCTGTACTCACTCCCTCCTCAACGCCCGCGGCACACAGGAGTCCTAGTACCTCTGGACTGGTAGATGGCTCTCCTGTGTGAAGCTTTGAGACCAGGCATTTTGGATGGCTAGAGTGGTAGCGTCACTGACGGGAGGCTACCGTAGCAGCCTGGTAAGTGTCAGGCAGGATTTCCATGATTTCTGGGCCAGCAGAAGAGCTGATGCCTGTGACCTCTTTTTTCCCAACCTCCAGTCTTCGCCTCAGTGGAAAAGCAGACACAAGGTTCAGTCACAGCACTGCCCCTGTGAACAGAGCCCTGGATTTAAATTCACTGTATCCTGCCCTCACGGGGGGCTTTTGTGTTTTGGTGGGGAAGTTCCATGCTGATTAATTTTACCTTCCAATTCAGATTGTATCAGGTACCTGCTGTGTACCATACAAATCTGGGAACAAGACCACCATGTGTGCAGTGTGTGTGTGTGTACATGCACACAGGTATTTACCCATGTGTAAGTCTGGAAGTTAGAGGTTGATATTGGTTGTCTTCCTCTCTCGGTCTCCACCTTGCTTTTTGAGATAGAGTCACTCATTGAACCCGGAGTTGCTGTTTAGGGTAGACTGTCTGGCCAGCAGGTTCCTGGGATTCCTCTGTCTCTGCCTCTCAGTGTGTCCAGCTTTTATGTGGGTGCTGGGGCTACAAATTCAGGTCTTCATGCGTGTGAAGCAAGCACTGTACCTGCCAAGTCATCTCTGCACTCCCAGAGAAGCACTTACTACTTATGGCAGTAGATAGACAATAAATGTGCACCACCGCACCAGATGAACCCAGCCCGAGGGGAACAGGGAAATGGAGAGTGTGCTGGCTGCATGTCATGGATGCATGTCAGTCTTGTCCAAGAGTGATCGTGGATCCTTGAAGGAGGAAGCCAAGTACCTGGTGAGGAGAGGCTGTTGCCAACTATGGGGAAAGTAATTCAAAGACAGGATTTTGGCATCCATTTAGGGCAGGCAGTAGAACACTTTATTCACACAAATATTCCCAAGCCCGGTGTCAGCATTCTACAGCAGAAACTGAAGCTGGAGGGCACTGAGGTGGCAGAAGCACTAGTCCCCCCCAAAACATGGGTTAGAATCCCGGTTCTATTGCATTTTGGCCTAGGGGATCAGAAGGTTGCTGAGCCATTGGAGATACCTCGGTTTCCTCATGGACTGGGAATTAGAGGCTATTGTTTGGCTCCAGGGCCGTTATGATGAGTAGGAGCAAAGCAGTAAAGGATGAAAGATCATTTGCATACATTCAAAGCAGGGCAGAACTAATCAAGGATGTTAAAAATTAAGACAGCAGAGGCTGTGGTGGTGCAGGGGGACAGTGTTTATGGACTTCCAGGAAGAGGCGAGGAGCTGTGGAGGGCTGGTATGTTTCCACTTTCTGATCTGGGGGTGTGCTCACTATGAAAGTTCATGGAAGCATAGCGTATGCTCTTTGCTAATTACATGTTCCACTTTCAATAAAAACCATTTACTGAAAAAGAAGGGGAAGATGTCATAGCCACATTTCCATGGTTCAGATTCTGGCTTGATAGCTGTGTTGACCCTTAACCAAATGTTATAACTTATTAACTTCAGTGTCTTCATCATTGAAATGAGGATGATAATATGACCCATATAGTAGTTCATTTTCTATTGCTACAGTGAAATACCAGAGACTGGCTACTTTGTAAAGAAAAAAAGATTTATTTAATTCATAGTTATAGATGCTAGAAGGCCAAGATTGGGTAGTTCTACCTATTTGGGCTCTGTCAGACGCCTCCTTAGCTATATCACAGGGTGGTGGGTGCCATCATGGGACATGATTGAGAAGGAGCAATCACATGGCCAGACAGGACCAGGCTAGCTCTTTTAGAATAACCTACTCTATTTAGAACTCTCTAGGGTTCCATAAAACTGAATTAGTCAGTGAGTTTAAAAAAACAAACAAACAAACAAACAAAAAAAAAAACGGGCTGGTGAGGTGGCTCAGTGGGTAAGAGCACCCGACTGCTCTTCCGAAGGTCCAGAGTTCAAATCCCAGCAACCACATGGTGGCTCACAACCATCCGTAACAAGATCTGACGCCCTCTTCTGGAGTGTCCGAAGACAGCTACAGTGTACTTACATATAGTAAATAAATAAATCTTAAAAAAAAAAAAACCTGAATTAGTCAATTCCTTCCATGGATAATGCTCCTCAATGACATTCTTCTTCTAACCCCCCCTTTAGGATTGCACCACCTCCAAACATCGGCACTCTGAGAGGATCAAGCTTCCAACACATAACTCCTTAGGGCACAAGCCACATCCAAACCATAGTAACTTGTTGTTAGAGAGGTCAAATGAGTTAATTCCTTTGAACAGTAGCTCCTTTATTGGAATAAAATACGTGATTAGGATTAGCCATTGCTCTGATGCTCATGATGCCAATGATGGTGATGATAGAAAGATTCTTAAGTATGGATAGTCTGACCCCATTTGGTCGACTACTATTGTTACTACGACATTGTTATGAGTCATTTCAAGTCTAAACTAAAATGTGTTAAGGGTGTGTGTGTGTGGCAGTACACATCTGTAATTCCAACACTAAGCAGGCAGAAGCAAGAGGATTATAAGCTTGAGGTTAGTCTAGGCTCCATTTCAAGAAATTAGTTTGAAACCAGTCTGGGTCATACAGCAAGACCTTGCCTCAGAAACAAAGTAAGGGGACTGGCAAGATTGCTCAGTGGTTAGAATTAGAACTGGCCTAAGTTTCATGTCCAGCATCAATATCAAACAGCTCACAACTGTCTATAACCTCAAGGGATCTGGGGCATCCTCTTCTGGCCTGTTTAGGTACCTGCACTCATGTGCACAAACCCACACAGACACACACACACAGACACACACACACACACACACACACACACAGACACACACAGACACACACACACACACACACACACAATTAAATATGGAATAATTTTTTTTTAGACAGGATTTTTCTATGTAGCCCTTGGTGGACTGCAACTCACTAAATAGACCAGGCTGGCCTTGAACTCACAGAGATCTCCTTGCTTCTGCTTTCCCAGTGCTGGAATTTATAGTATATACCACAATGCCTGGCTTTAAAAAAGAATCTTTTGAAAATGTTTTTGGGCATGTGTAGGGTGCATCTGGTTTACTGGGAAGGAAGGCAGGAACATGAGGCAAACCTGCCTTCTGAACATGGACGCTCACTCTCTGCCCCTCAGCCAAGTTTTCCTCATCTGCACAGGATAACAGTGCTCACCTCTCATGGGCATCTCTCAGCATAAGGATGGGCACATGGCAACATAGCAAGTGTTCTTGGAGAGTCGCCACCCAGAACATTGATTTTTTTTTTTTTTGTATAAATTCTTGATTTCCAGCCTTGACAATGAGAATGTCAAAGGCGGGGGGGGGGGGAGAGGGGGCATCATTTCTGAACCTGTTTTCCGGTATCTCCATTACAGACAAGCCATGGCTACCATGGGGTCTGGAATCTCTGATCCACAGGAAGGAGGGAGTTTCTGTGCTTATTTCTCCTAACTTTTCATTGAAATCCAGCATCTCCTTCCTGGCGAACAGAGGCAACAGACCCCACTGACATGAGCAGCAGCTCTAACTCATTACCCCCAGAAACCACAGAGATTTTCCTATCTCACGACGGCAGCTGCAGAAATGTGTACAGACCATTTTTCTTATCATATCAGAATTATAAAACTTCAACCCAGTGCTAAATCTAACTCTGTAGTACAATGAAAGCACACAGTGCTACCTCATCAATACTTTCCTGTGACGCTATTTCCACATAATTTAATTCCACTGTTCCTCTATAGGTCCAATTTTGTGCACTTAAGAAATATCCAAGAGGCACACGAGACTCAGTAGATTTTTCCAGAGACCCATGGCACCATACAGAGTGAGCACCCTGGGGGCCAACCCAGAACTGGTTTGCTGCCAAGGCAAGGCCCTGGAAGTATTCAAATGCAAAGAAATGTGCTGCTCTCTTTTTCCATGAGGCAAGTCTCACTCCACCACCATTAATGCTGGATATGGTTATGGGCGGGACCCCATCATTTTCATATGAAGACAAAGGCTTTTTTTGTACAAAAAGGGATATAGTCCAGATGGTTGTGGACCAGGGGTGACAATTCTGAGAGTTAAGCAAATAAGGAGAGCTCTGTATTTATACTCCAAGGAAATATGGGACCGAGGAGGGGCAAAGCCCAGGTTTGGAGAGAGCTAGGGGTGCTATGTAAAGGATTATGGATAGGAAAAGATTGTTTAGAAAGAAGCCTGCATCCCGTCATTCAGTTCACTACATATTCGCTTACAGGACAGTGGGCTCTGGATAGAGAGAATATTGTGGAGTAGACCACATCCTATTGGATGTGGATATGGAGCATATGTGGGGCAGCAGGCTCTGGAGTCAGGCTCAATGGCTCAGAAATGCCAGCTTCCACTGTCTGGCTCTGTGATATCTCTGTGCCTCAGCTTCTTTGTCTATAAAAATGGAGTGCAGTGGTCAAGTGCTTGCTGCACAACCATAGGGATCCAAATCTGAATCCCCCCATTCCCCCCCATCATGGAGAAAGCTGGGCCTAGTGGCTTGCACTTACAATGCTAGTTTCAGGGAGGTGGAGTCAGGAAGATCTCTGGCAGTCACTATCCAGCTAGTCACTGATTGATGAGCTCCCAGTTCAGTGGAAGACCCTGTCTCAGAAAATAAAGGGCAGGGGCTAGAGAGATAGCTCATGGGTTAGAGCGCTTTCTGCTCTTGCAGAGGACTCAGGCTCAGTCCCCAGCAGCCACATGATGCTTCATAACCACTCGGAACTCTAGTTCCTGGAGACCTAACATCCTCTCTCAGCCTCTGTGTGTACCAGGCATGTACATCGTACATATACAAATATGCAGGCAAACGCCCATACACATATAATAAAAACGAACAAATCTTTTTACAAAATAAGGCAAAGGATAGTAGAAGAGAGGCATGTGCATGTGCATCTGTGTACGATGCGCGTGCGGAGGAAGGGGGATGCCTACATGGTAGGGTTTGGGTGCAAATGAGCGGCTCAGTGGCCAGGAGGCATGGCTACACGTGCTTGCCTCATTGAGTTACACCTTGGCTTCAAAATATTACAGGTCACCAGAGTTTGATGTCGTAGCCTTGTCATTACTTCCCTATCCTCGGTCCTCATCCCACAAGGTCTTGCTCTCCAAATAGAGAGTGACAGACTACCCAGCAAAAGACTCTTTTTTTTTTTTTTCCAGGTAATGTAAAGTTGATAATTGCAGTCCTGTCTTTATGGGATGAAAACAGTCCCTTTACAATAAGTTTCCTGAAAGGGAGAACAAGTAGATAATAACTCTTCTGGTAACATATTATGGGACGCTGGCCAGTGGGTTTTTGGCAATTAAACATAATCCTGTGTATCACATTAATTCACTTGCTGAGTGTTCCTTTGTGGCATCCCTCTGTTGGGTCTTGTGGGTCCTCCACGACCTCGTGGGGCTCCCCGTGGTCCACTCTGCCAAGAGCCTCACTTGAAATTCTGCTGATATCCATCCCGCTGGTAGCCAGAGTAGTCCCGGGGAACACTGAACTGAGACTGTGTATAACCACTGTTGGGAGTGTTCGAGAATGAAGGGCGGTAACCATCATACCATCTTCTAAATCCATTGGCAGGGCCCCTGTATCCATTCATCAAGCCTCTGGCACCACGAGACCCTCCTCGAGATACCCCATGACTGTCGTAATAAGGCTGACTGCTACGTGGAAAGCCAGTGTTCTGCTGTGGGGGTTGCTGGTGGTTACCAGGCACTTGATGAGGCTGGTCCTGGGATCCATGGTTAAGTAGCAACCACCGTTTGCAGCTGGTCTTGCTGAAGCTCTGTTTTTTCCACTTGGTGAGGCTGACTGGAAAAACTCTGGTTATAACTGGTCTGGTACTGACTCTGTTGTTTTAAAGTTTCTGGTTCATTAACAGGAGGAACTGGAGCGTTCATACTGAACACCCTTTGCATGGACTGGAATGGAGCTGCATTTACATTGATTCCACTGCTGTGCTAAGGTTTACTTGAGGCTGAGAAGCAGCAGGAAGGGGTGAGGATGCTGTAGTCTGGTCTGTATTTAAAGATATTGTTGCCTGAATCTGATCAATCGGCTCTTTCTGTGGCCTCTGCGCTGTAGCATGAGAGGGCTGGTACAAGGGCTGAGATGCTGTATACCCCTAGCTTATAACACAACTGTTATAACACTGTTTCTAAAGGAACCTGTGTGGCTTCTGGCTGTACAGGAACTTGATTAGATTGGGCAAGTCTAGATTCAGAATGAACCTGAGGGTAAACCAGCTGAGGCATATCCATGTTCTGGGTAGGGTTCATAGACTGTGCTGATATAATGGCAGGATCAAGCGTCTGATTTTCAAAACCCAACATTGAATCATGTATGAAATTATAGGGCCCTTGCATTTGTGCCATAAGATCTTGTACATGCTGCCTTCTCACAAGTGGATCTGACTGAGCCACTGGAGTCAAAGAGTGGGGCTCTGGTACTGAAGGGGTTACAGTCTGAGGTTGCTGCTGGAGTGGGTTTACAACCTCAACTGTTCCAACTGCCCACCCATCCACTTGCTCCTTCTCACCATTGCTGAACTGTGTTTCTGCCACGAACTGCCTATTGACATACTCTGTTGATTCAACCTCACCTTGCTCTGTGTATTCTTCCGCTGGCTCAGGTTCAGCTTCAGCTACCTGGTCTTCCACCGTGGGTGCTGAAGCTGCCTCTTCCTCCTCACACAACCCGTTTTGATGATTGTGAGTGCTATCAAAGTAGTGTGTCTGAAAAACATGCTCAACAATTTCCTTTAGAGCTTTATAGGTTGCTCCACACACAGGCTTTTCTTTCTCTTCCAGCAAATCCCACAAGTGAGCTGAGGCATGTAACCTTAAACTCATTTAACCTTAAACTCATGTCACGCTCAGGGTCTACTATCTTGTAGAACTCATCCAACAATGGCAACTCCCCTTCAGACAATATTGGCACTCCACTCAAACCTTGTTTCAGATCCATTCTCACATCATCATCTCCCAGCTTATCCAATACATACTGTAACTCAAGTACAGTTTTTAAGCGCTTCTGTTCTGCTTTTTCTGTCATAAGCTGTTCCCGACATGCTGTCTTCTTTATTGCTTTCTGAATATCTTGACTTAATGCCATGAAACTCCTCTGTAATTCCTTTGCAAACACCAAATTATTTGTGACTTCCTGGTACTTAGATACAGCATCCAGCTGGTCTTAATTGAGCCTTTCCCCTTTATTCATTCATTCCTGGTAATCATCAAGTTTACCCTTTTTCTTCTCCAGGTTCCGAAGTTTCTTGTTTATGCCGAGAATCTGCTTCATGGCCTCTGTCTGGACCGCGCTGGTGCCGGTTGCCGGATGCTGAGAAGCTGGTGCAACTGCCCCGGCCGCCTCCTCACTCCCGGAGGTACCGGTATCGGAGGGACGATTTGCTGCCGCTTCCGCTGTTGCTGGTGGCCAGAGGGCATCCTTAGACGGAGAAGAGAGGAGAGGGAAAAAAGCGGGAGGGAAGGACAAGGGCAGCAAATCAGGAGACAGATGGGGAGAGAAGCCCACAAGACTCTTCTAAGGGCATTCAGCCTGTGTGGTTCTTAGAAGCAAAGCTGAGGTGTCTCTGCAAAGCTTTTCAGAGAAAGTGTCTTGTCAGCCACCTGACTGGGCAGAATGACTGGAGACAAAGCAAGCGCCGGCTCCTGCTTCTTTCCTGAGTAGTAAAGGTGTCCCCTGTGGGGTACTACTGGCCACCAGACTCCTGGCCAGTACTACTACAAAGGGACCTGCCATGTGCTTGTCTAAGGTATAAGCGCTGTCTTTTCTTACCCCTGGAAGTTATGTGGACAGGGCATGATCTTGCTCCGTGAACTTGGGCACTAGAAAAAAGGATGACTTGATTTTTTTACCCCCTCGACCCTTTTCTTTTTGAAGGGTCTGCCATTCTCTGCGTGATACAGTGCCCAGAATGATGCTTGACACAGAAGCAGTAGGCACATATTAAATTGTTAGCCCACATGACATTTCTGAGCCCTATCTTACTGGGGTGGTGTGAATGGGCATGTTGGCCCATATGCCAATTTTGATGACTGTCACAAGTATGTTGACCCGAATGCCATTATGAGTCTGGTGGCATGGGCACTATGCGCATGCTAGAAGGCAGAGCTCTTTTGAGTTCTAGGCCATCCTAGTCTATGCAGTGAGTGCCAACCTTAACTCAAAACAAACAAACTGCCCTGAGCACATGAAAGAATCAGAACTGAGCATCATGGTAACATGCCTGTAACACGCCTGTAACATGCCTGTAAGTCTAGCGCTTGACAGGCTGAGGTAGGAGGACTGTGATGAGTTCAGAGCCAGATAGAGTTAAATCTTGTCTCAAGAAAGAAAAGAAAGATAAGAAAAGAAATATGGGCTGACTATATTTTAGTGAGAAAAATAGTATACCCCTCAAAGAAAACATCTAGAATTACCCAGTGGCTGTACTGACCTGGTATTCCCTGGATCAAGCCTACTTTTTTCCATTCATGTGACACTGGACATCCCCTTAGAAGAGGATTGGATGTACATGGAAAGTGCTCTTGAAATAATCCTGGATATTTAGGAAACACTAGGAAATACTGCCATCAGGTGGATGGTAGTGATTTCTTTCTTTTCTTTTTCTTTTTCTTTCTTTCTTTCTTTCTTTTTTTTTTTTTTAACATTTGCATTGTTTCACCATATGATAGATTGGACCATATCCCCCAGGCCACCAGGAGGCCCTCCACAGGTGCCAGCACTAGGCATTTAGACTTCCTGACATCCAGAGTCATGAGTCAAATAAACAGCTATTGTTCACAAGTCAGCCAGTCTTCAGTCTTCAGTTATAGCAGCAGAAAACAGATGACGACAGTCGCCAATACATAGATATGTCATTAACAAGTGCTGTCTGGACTCCAGCTTCTTGCTGACACGCTGGGGACTCCAGGATTCTTGGATCCGTTAAATGACCAGGTTTGTATCTAGGCCATAAAGGCACATGAGGTTGGATCACCCTCAGACACAGCATTGGCCCACTGAGCTTGCAGGCTGTTGGGAGGAGTTGCAAAACAAACCAAGGAGCATCTCTGAGGAGAAGGACCAGGACTCCAGCCTGTCCTCTGAAGTGACTCTGTCCTTCTGTGTACTTCTGTGGCAGAAGTTGCAATGCAGCCCTGTACTAGATTCCCTGGGAGGCTTCCCCCTTGAAGAGCCACAGTGGGCTGGGTGAGACCCCACTACTGGGCGGCAGAACCATAGCCAACTGTAGCTTCAGCCTCAGGCTCTGCCCACTTGAAGGGTTATCCCAGATCCTCCTGTGTGTGAGTGCTCTCTTTGTCTGAGGCACTATCATACGGATGCGGGTGTCTGGGTAAAGAACCATCATCTGTATGATAGCTCCTGCACAGAGTAAACAGTTTCACATTTGTGGGATGAATAAATTAGTGATGCCATGATATAGTAACTTTATAGTGGAAAATGTCTTAAATTGTGGTGACCAGAATTAAAAATTACCTAGGAACTTCAATTAGTTCAGAATAATGCAAATGATTAAAGTATCTCTTCTCTTTTTGATATAAATAACTATTTTAGTCAACCAGATTATTCCAAAATCATATTTTTTTTCTTAAGGCAGGGTCTCATGGAATCCAAACTGGTCTAGAATTTGCTATGTATTTGAACCTTGAACTTCTGATCCTCCTGCCTCCACCTCTTGAGTTCTGAGATTGCAGGCAGTGTTAGCATCCTCAGCTCATCAGGTACTGTGTGTAGAACTCAGGGCTTCAGACATGCTAGACACATACTCTAGCAGCTGAACTCTATCCTCAGCCCCCAAACTGAACTTTTGATTAATTTAAAATTGTCTCACTTAATCTTTTATAAGTTGGTTTGCTTCTGTGCTTCAGTTTGTCCAAATTACTTTGAATTGGTCATCTGCCACATGAGCTATTCTGATTGTCTACAGATTTTGGAATTACAACTCTGGGTCTTTGCACAGACCTTGAGTACTGAAGCATAAATGAGGACTGACTCCTGGAGCTCTCTTCAAGTAGCTAGCCCAGACTTGTGGGTTAGATCTCATGTGAAATCCCTTAAACCAGAGGACTACCGGGTCCTTCAAGCAAGGCATGGGGATTACTGGACATGAGAGTGCACACATGCAATGTCAGAAATTGAGAGGCAGAGGCGGGAGGATCAGGAGTTCGAGATCATCCTCAGCTACATAGTGAGTCGGAGGCCAGCCTGGGCTACAGGTGACCCTGTCTCAAGCAGACAGATAAACAGACCTGAAGATAGAAGGAAGAGGGAAATTTCAAATAATTTAACAAAACTGAAAGCTACAATATGCAGAGCATCTTGAAAAAGAGAAGTGCCCAATGGTAATATTAACATGTGACGAAGGACATCTCAGGCCCAGGCTACTAAATGTAACTGTACTCAACATTAAAACAGACCCCAAGGAAATGCCAGTCTCATGTATCTAATGTCAAGTTTCTTGATAGAACACCTACGTTAAGAGTTAGATATTTACGTCATCCAACAAACTCCTTTTGTTCAGATCCCAGACTCTTTCTCAAGAGTCAGGCTTTCTATGTAACAAATGGCTGGTAGAGAACAGATTGGCCACCAGCCTATTGTGTTTCTCATGGAAAATTAATTACATGGTGTTTTGTTCCTGTGCCTATCAAATGTATAAGGTACTGTGTGTGTATATATATATACATAAAGGAGTATTGTTGACCAGTTTAAAGGCCCTTCTGATAGATGCAGTGATATGGGCAGATTATGTGGAGTTGGTTATAAAGTAGTATGTAATCTCATTTGAGGTAGAGCTGATCCAAAGTGGTGGAGATCAGAATAGAGATGTGTCTGGGAGGTAGAAAAGGGGCTGAGGAAGATTTCTGGACTCATGGGGAATAATCCATGCAGATATTGCATCAGTTGATACATGTGTCAAGAATTTCCAGGTTGAGCCGGGTGGTGGTGGCACACACACCTTAATCATAGCACTCGGAAGGCAGAGGTAGGCAGATCACTGTGAGTTCCAAGTCAGCCTGGTCTACAGAGTGAGTTCCAGGACAGCTGGAGCTACACAGAGAGACCTTGTCTTGAAAAACCAACTCCCTTCCAAAATCCAGGCTAAACACTGAAGATGTGTGCTATTTTCTATGTGTAAGATACTTTTCAAGACTGAATTATTAACACACAAAACTGCCTGCTTTAATCATTAGCTTTTTGTGAGCTTAGTGGGCATGAAATGGAGTTCTGGTTGGCTAGGCTACACTGAGATTTTTCAACAATACTAGTTCTATTACGGGGCCTGAGGTTTTTGTGGAGGATCATGGATCCTCACTAATTTCTTCAGAAAATTAAGGTATTTGCCCAAATCAAACAGGCACTTCTACTAGAGTCAAGTTAAAATAATATAATGTACTCATTTTTTTACTGAGTTAGAGAGATATTCTTTAATTAGAAAAAGTTTAATTAAAAAAGTTAAGGATCTACAGAAGACAGACATGGTGGTGCACACTTGTAAGCTCAGCCCTTGGGAGCTAGAGGCAGAAGAAGTAGCCGTTTAGGGCCATCCTCAGTGTCCTTCTCAGCTCTTGGTATCAAGTACTCTTCCCTCCAAGTTAGGCATAGCTGATTTGTTATGGTACCTGGCACATAGCAATAACACCCATTATCATTACCACGAAATCACCACACTGGTCATCTTCTCTCTCAGGAGTCTCAGCTAGCGACATGCATTGGTTTCCTAGACAACACCTGTGGGTGACCATAGAATTCTTCATAGATTGATCAAAAGATTGATTGCTTTCTGCAAACAGCCTGGTTGAGTTTAGAAGGAAAATTCACACCAAATCCACAATGAACTGTTTATTTGTTTATTTGGGACAGGGCCCTAAATAGATCAGACTGGCCTCAAACTCATCAATATCCACTTGCTTCTGCCCTTAAGTTCTGGGGTTAAAGGTGTGTACCCCCATTCCCGACTTTATCCATTCATTTATAATGACAAACTAGACGCATCAGTGTGAATTTTATTCCACATACAACTCAGAAGACAAATTATCCATGAAGATAGTTTGATGATCACTGTTCCCTCCCGTGGAACTGCTGTATCCTATTCCTAAATGGTTAACAGCTTTAGACATGCCAGTAGAGCCTTGCTTGCCAGAGACCACAAAATAAGCTAGGTTCAGAAAGAGATACTCACAGGGTTTCTCTAACCATGCTAACAACAAGAGATGAGGTGAACATAGAAGATGAACTATTAGAGCAAGGTGAAGGGACTCGGGGAATAGCAGAAAGAGAGGAAGACGAGGTAGGACAGAAGAGAAGGGGACATGACCGGAACAAAACACATTGAAGACCAGAGAAGAAAGCCTCTTCAGGTGCCTTGTGAGTGGCTGGCATAGGCACCACTTCCGCATGCTTTGTACACATTCTCTACAGTCCACCATGCTTTTTCCCTTGGACATACTAAAGTGGTCTGTCCAGCTTTCAAGATCATTGGCTCTTCAACATCTAAGTCTTGTAGCTCAGGAAAGCACAGCATTTCGAAAAGATAAATCAGTTGTTGGACGGATCTGATCTTACTTGGGGAGGTTTATAAGTAGTTATCACAGTATCCTGGAAGAGTTTAACCCCGGAGAGATCTTTTAGGAAAGGAATAAGACGGGTCACTAAAGACTCACAATCCCTGAATATCACTTTGTAGTAGTCTCCAGAATTCTGGATTTCAGAATATAATTGGAGACATACGTTGCTAAACTAATAGAAAGAGTGGAGAGAAGAGAAAATGTTAGAGCTGCTAACTTTTAATTTGCCCAGAAAGGATGTTATGATTACTCTTATTTATAGCTATTGTTCCCATAGTTACATCTCCCTCCCTGAAAGCCAGAAGATCACAATTCAAAAACAAAGGATTGCTCTTCCAACGGAATAATAGCTGGTAACCTTACTCTGGATGCATGTTCTACATTGTCTCAGATGAGAGAGCTCTAAGAGTCACTCTGCTTCTGACTATGTAGTTCTCAGAAACAATCTTTTACAACTGTATCAGGAAGGGCACAGTTAGAGTCAATCTATTAAATGAATATCTCATGCTTAATTAGGCCTTTAGCTTCAATTGTGCGTGTGTGTTCATGTGCACCAGTGCACATGCGTACACACCTGTTTCCATGCATGTGGAAGCCAGGAGTCATCTATCTGTTTGAGACAGGGTCTTTTATGGGTCTGGAACTCACCAAGTGGAATAGACTGGTTGGCCTGTATGTCCCAGGCACCTCTATTTCTGTCCCCCAAGGATGAAAACTACAAGCAGTGGCTGCCATACCTGGCCTTTTGTTTATTTGTTTTTTTAAAACATGGACCCAGGGGATCAAACCCAGGCCCTCAGGTTTGTGCTTGCACTTTACCAACTGAGCTGTCTCCTCAGTTCCTTGAATTTGATTTTTAAAAGTTGCTGATTAGTGTTTCTGTTCCTGGTGTTTATTAAAGAGTCATCGTATGAAGCAAGATCTCCCATGCTCATGGATGGGCAAGATTAATATAGTAAAAATGGCCATCTTGCCAAAAGCAATCTACAGATTCAATGCAATCCCCATCAAAATGCAAACTCAATTCGTCACAGAATTAGAAAGGGCAATTTGCAAATTCATCTGGAATAACAAAAAACCTAGGATAGCAAAAACTATTCTCAACAATAAAAGAACCTCTGGTGGAATCACCATCCCTGACCTTAAGCTGTACTATGGAGCAATTGTGATAAAAAACTGCATGGTACTGGTACAGTGACAGACATGTAGATCAATGGAATAGAATTGAAGATCCAGAAATGAATCCACCCACCTATGGTCACTTGATCTTTGACAAAGGACCTAAAACCATCCAGTGGGGAAAAAATACAGCATTTTCAACAAATGGTGCTGGCACAACTGGCAGTTAGCATGTAGAAGAATGTGAATTGATCCACTCTTATCTCCTTGTACAAAACTCAAGTATAAGTGGATCAAAGAACTCCACACAAAACCAGAGACCATGAAACTTATAGAGGAGAAAGTGGGGAAGAGCCTCAAAGATATGGGCACAGAGGAAAAATTCCTAAACAGAACACCAATGGCTTGTGTTGTAAGATCGAGAATTGACAAATGGGACCTCATAAAATTGCAGAGCTTCTGTAAGGCAAAAGACACTGTCAATAAGACAAAAAGGCAACCAACAGATTGGGAAAGGATCTTTACCAATCCTAAATCTGATAGGGGACTAATATCAATATATACAAAGAACTCAAGAAGTTAGACTCCAGAGAACCAAATAACNCTATTAAAAATGGGGTACAGAGCTAAACAAAGAATTCTCAACTGAGGAATACCAAATGGCTGAGAAGCACCTAAAAAAATGTTTAACATCCTTAGTCACCAGGGAAATGCAAATCAAAACAACCCTGAGATTCCACCTCACACCAGTCAGAATGGCTAAGATCAAAAACTCAAGTGACAGTAGATGCTGGCGAGGATGTAGAAAAAGAGGAACACTCCTCCATTGCTGGTGGGATTGCAAGCTGGTACAATCACTCTGGAAATTAGTTTGGCGGTTCCTCTGAAAATTGAACATAGTACTACTGGAGGATCCAGCAATACCACTCCTGGGCATATACCCAGAAGATGCTCCAACATGTAATAAGGACACATGCTCCACTATGTTCATAGCTGCCTTATTTATAATAGCTAGGAGCTGGAAAGAACCCAGATGTCCCTCAACAGAGGAATGGATACAGAAAATGTGGTACACTTACACAATGGAGTACTACTCAGCTATTAAAAAAATGAATTTATGAAAGTCTTAGACAAATGGATGGATCTGGAGTATATCATCCTGAGTGAGGTAACCCAGTCCCAAAAGATCATACATGAAATGCACTCACTGATAAGTGGATATTAGGCCAGAAGCTCAGAATACCCAAGATACAATTTGCAAAACACATGAAACTCAAGAAGAAGGAAGGCCAAAGTGTGGATACTTTGATCCTTCTTAGAAGGGTGAACAAAATATCCATGGAAGGAGTTACAGAGACAAAGTGTGGAGCAGAGACTGAAGGAAGGACCATCCAGAGACTGTCCCACCTGGGGATCCATCCCATAAACAACCACCAAACCCAGACACTATGGCAGATGCCAACAAGATCTTGCTGACAGGAGCCTGATATAACTGTCTCCTGAGAGGCTCTGCCAGTGCCCTGACAAATTCAGAAGTGGATGCTCACAGCCATCCATTGGACAGAGCACAGGGTCCCCAATGAAGGAGCTAGGGAAACTACTCAAGGAGCTGAAGGGGTTTGCAGCCCCATAGGAGGAACAACAATATGAACTAACCAGTATCCCCAGAGCTCCCTGGGACTAAACCACCAACCAAAGAAAACACATGGTGGAACTCATGGCTCTAGCTGCATATGTAGCAAAGGATGGCCTAGTCAGTTATCAATGGGAGGAGAGGCCCTTGGTCCTGTCTTCACAGTGTAGGGGAATGCCAGGACCAGGAAGCAGGAGTGGGTAGGTTGGTGGGGGGGAGGGGATAGGGGGGTTTTGGAGGGTAAACTAGGAAAGAAGATAACATTTGAAATATAAATAAAGAAAATATCAATTTAAAAAAGTTTCTGATTAGCATTTCTGGTCCTGGCCTTTATTAAAGAGTCATCGTATGAAGCAAGGGCTACATTCTGTCAATCATTTCCTTAAGGCAGCGCCTGACCTTTGAGGTTTCAATGCCCCATTTATTAGTGTTTGGACATTGGCCTGAACCAGGAGCTTGCAGTCTAGAAACCCTGAAGAAGAAAACACGGAAGTCTTACTGCTTCAACCAAAACTGTTCATTGAATGTTTATCTTGGTCTTAAACATAGGTACATGTAAAATTTATGATGTCACTGGATTCTGATTGAGTAAGGGGAGAGACTCTGTGTGGTCTTGGTTGCTCACAAAGTCCCCGACCAAGCAAGGAGTCTGAATGACTGAAAAGATGGATAAAAGGCCCTTGTAAAATTGCCACAAAATCAGATGAACCTGTTTATCACACAGTAATAAACTATAATCAGTGGATAGTACTTGGCGTTTATAGGGGGTAATTCTAGAAGAAAAATATAGAAAATACAAAATAAAATAAAAACAAAATGATCAACAGCCAGGAACAAGAAAAGCCAGTCTCAACCCCAAACCTAAACCACAGTGGGTAATGTGTGTAAGAAGTAATGTGGCCCTGTCCTGGAACTTAATCTTGTTAAAGACAATTAAAATTAGATCGCTGGGGAGGTGGGCTAGAGGACTGAGTGTTGGACGCAAACCCAGTTACACGGTGAAACCCTTTCTAGCAAAAAGAAAATAAAACAGAGAAAGGCTGGAATGAGATATCCCATAATCTACTTTATTCATGGAGGCTAATAACTATGGGAGACTTATGTGTTCTTCGCCTGAGACCAACGAGCATGCACCTTTTCTGCTCATGCCATTAATAGTCAGAGACAGGGTTCTTTCACTGCCAATTTCTGTTGAACTCTCTAACACACAAAAGACAAGAGTCACATTTTCAGCATTTGATCCAAAGTAAAGTGAGATAATTGGTCTTCTGATTATTTTCCCCAGTTCTCTTAATTATATCTCCTTAGTGATACTGACTTTGTGTTTCGTATTAAGCTGGACCTGAAACACATGTGGAGCCTCTATTCTATGTCAAGCAGTGTGTTTTATTTAATC
This sequence comes from Mus pahari, assembly GCF_900095145.1. NCBI lineage: Eukaryota > Metazoa > Chordata > Mammalia > Rodentia > Muridae > Mus > Mus pahari. The sequence goes on along the minus strand of NC_034599.1, from coordinate 49,464,438 downwards.
ATTACAAACCCTATGTGGTGAGGGCTCTTATCACTCTCATTTTATTGATTAAGATGCTAGGATGTGTCATGGTTAACTTGCCATGATTATAACATTAGCAAGTAAGATCCAGGATTTTAACTCAGCACCTTTCCCTAGGTTTCCTGCTAAATAAATTGCCTTCCACTAGATTTAGATCATCAGAACTATGTACCCCGTCTACTAAGTTATAATCTCTAGGAATAGGACCTAACATCTCAGATTTTAAATGGACTCTTCAGATGATGCGTCAACCTCAACTCAAATCGGAGAAAAAGTCACTCATGCAGCCTGAAATAGAGACGTGTGGGAGGGCAGAGACTGGCTCACTCGGAGAACACAGAGAGGCAGGAAGAAATTGCTGGTGAGTTTAAGCAAACAAGTACTGACTGAGCCAAGCAGCAGTCTGCACTGCGGAGGAGGCCACAGCAAGTACCTTCAGCGCCTGGAAGGTGATTGGCCCTTTGAGTGTCACGGCTTCCTTTGCCTTTGTCTGCACATGCTCCTCATGGTTCTTTGCCTAGAGAATACTTTAAAACCAATTAGGGATTGATCTGGTAAAATGGAAGTGCTAAGGGAGGGTTTATATAAAGGACACATAGAATATAGCTCAGAGGTAAAGCCTTTGGCAACATAAAAAGAACATAGCAGGCATTGTCAGCCATGTATGTGCTCTGAATTTGCTCCCCAGGAGTGAGGAATGGCTCCGCTGTGCATCGTCAGGTCCTGCTCTCTGGTTCCTAGTATCCTCAGCTGTGTTTCTGGCTTCTCTCTACAGCCCTGCTCACTTAGGTTCCTCTGATGTGTATTGGTCAGTCCTTGTCCTCGTTTCTGTCTCAACTTTGCAAGTCCTTTAGAGGTTTTTTTTTTTTTTTATACACCACTGTCCAATCCAAGATCTCCATGTCCCAATTTCACATTCCCAGCTCCGAGAATCTGATTGGCTCTGCCCACTTTGTGCTGGTTCTCATTTGAACAGGCTCTAGTTAGCTCATTCGAGCCTTCGTGGAAACCAGAGAAAACAGGGTCAGTAGGCTCCGTTTTCAATGGTATGACAGGTGGAGGCAATCTCAAAGGACACAATTTGTATTAGTATCCTCCAAATATGCTCAATATATTCGATGTAATTCATTATTATACTGTAGTTCCCAGTACTGTTACTGCCTTGTATGTTACCTGTAGCTTTTGCATTTTTCCTAGTTATATAGACTTTTAGCATGGCTTAGCATCTTCTGAATTCATTATGCCCTTACCTATAAAAAGGAATTCATACAAGTATCTATATCTTAGTAGACAGCAATATGTATTATCATTAACATAATCTCTTTTTTGTATCTTCTGCCTCTGAAAACATTTTTACGTGTGTGGTCAGACTGAATTCTCAGTAGGGAAAGTGTAGGTGGGATGTCACATCAGAATGTGTGGAATCACCTTTATACTAAGGCTAATGCCCAGGCCATGGATTTTTGGTGTGTGTGTATCTCTTTGCATATGTATATGTGAGTACATGTGTATCTGTGCATGTCTGTATGTGTGCATGTGTATATGTGTACATGTGTGTTCATGTGTGCCTGTGTTGATGCATGTTCAAGTTTGTGTGTATATATGTATGTGTGTGTGTGTGAGCGCAGGTGTGTTAATGTGTATACATATGTCTGTGCATGTATGTGTATATTCATGTAATATTCATGAGTGTGATAAAAAATAGTTTATTTTGGAGCCAAATGTGAATGATTATTTCCCAGGAACATGGAATCAGGTTACTACAAATTCCATGTTCCAATGCAGAAGCAGTTTTATGAACTTTTTATAGTAGCAGAACAAATAAAAATCATAGCTCAAAATACCTTTAAAATGCATTGGTGTGCAAATATTGGAGACACGGATTATAATCTCAGCATAGACCTTGTCTTAGCCCTTTGACTGGAGGAAACTAAGGTTCATTAATACATTCTAAAAGGTTTTTGTCTGTTAGTCACAGGATGTTAGGCCTGAAACAGGAGTGGGCAAGAAATGGCTATTTAAGTGGTTAAGGATGGCTCAAGATAAGTTATAATTAGAGAAACCTAACATTTCTATACCACTGAAGTTCACCAGGCAGCTGGCATTTGCAGACACAACTTCTTCCCGGGAATTTTCACTCACTGTGTGCATACACATGTGGACGCACGTGGATGTCAGAGAGTGCTTGGAGTCTGTCCTCTCTTGCAGTCTTGCAGGATCCAGGAATCAAATTCAGGTCAAACTCTTGTGCACAAAAGTCCCTACCTACTGAGCCATCTCCTCATTATTTTTGAGACAGGATCTCTCCCTGACACTCCCCCTTTGGCTAGATTGGCTAGCCAGGCAAGCGCCAGGGCTCCTTCTGTTTCTGCCTCCTTGGTGTTGGGATTATAGTTGTGTGCGCCTGTGTGCCTGATTTTTCATGGCAGTGCTGGGGATCCCAATGCAGGTCTCCAGGCTTAGATGACAAAGGCTTTGTTTACTGAGCTACATCTCTAGCCCTAGATTTCCCTACAAAAAGTACAGTCCCAATTCATTGTTATTATATTGGTTTCCTAAGTGTTTTTTTTTTTAATAGACTTTTTCTCTGAAGCCCAGATTGGCCTCAAATTCATTGAATGACTCCGGCTACCCAACACATCTTTGGCAATTCTCCTGCTTTAGCTTCCTGAGTTCTGGCATTATAGATGTGAGTCACCTGTCTGGCTATGCATTTTTTAAAAAAGATTTATTTATTTATTTTATGTATATGAGTACACTGTAGCTGTACAGATGGTTGTGAGCCTTCATGTGGTTGCTGGGAATTGAATTTAGGACCCCCACTCGCTCCGGCCCTATTTGCTCCAGCCCAAAGATTTATTTATTATTATAAATAAGTACACTGTAGCTGTCTTCAGAAACATCAGAAGATGGCATTGGATCTCATTACAGATGGTTGTGAGCCACCATGTGGTTGCTGGGATTTGAACTTAGGACCTTTGGAAGAGCAGTCAGTGCTCTTAACTGCTGAGCCATCTCTCCAGCCCCTGGCTATGCATTTTTAATATGTACTGAAGTTGGTCCTTGAAGTAAGAGGAAGACATTTGTTTTCTGTTTTCACAGGTGTTTTGTTTGGTGCATGGCATGGAGGAATTCTGAGTGTTTGACCCATATCTGAAGACTTAGTTCTGTGCTGATGGGCTAGATCTGCAGATCTGCAGGCAAAGCTCTAAGCCATCAAATGTCAGCAAAATGATCCAAGACATGGAAACAAATTAGAAAGTTGAGCCGACATGCCCTCGGGCAGGGTGTCACAGTTCACTTAGGGTGTTCCATTTGATTCCATTGGACTGATTGGCTATTGATCAGGGTGTTTTGAAACACTGCAAGAATAAATACAAATTGTTTGAAAACTAATAGGGATACAAATAATTCATTTAAAATTAATGTTTAATTAGTTTACAAACTAGCAGGTTTCTTGTGGTATTTCCATATCTACTGAGTTTTGATTAACCCTCCCTTACCCTCATAATTAATATTCATAAGCAATGCAATTGAAATTGACTTTCATTAGGTGAAGTATACAAACCACTGCAAGCCACATTCTCACTTAAACTAGCTTAATATCTGTCTGGTTACTCATTAGGAAGTAAATTGAGTAAACTATTTGCTATAATTTAATTTTTATTTACAGGAATTGTGTGTGCTTTAAAGATGTAACGGAGACCTTGAAGCAGAGGCACAAAGATTTGTGGGAGCATAAAGTGATACCAATGTATTTGATGTCACAAGGAGGACAATGTATTTGATGTCACAAGGAGGAAAGATTTTACATTGGAAGTGATTATTTAGAAATAGGAAATATTGATATAACTTCATAGATGCGGGCAAAACATCCATACAGACAAAATAAAAATACCAAAAAAAGTTTTTTTTTAATATGTAATTCATAAGAATCTTCCCCTCCTTTCCCTTCTTCTCATTGAAAATTCAAATTCACGTCACATAAAGTCAATTCATGGGAAACAAACAGGTCGGGGCATTTAGCACTCTCATGCTGTTGGATAGCCATTACCTCTATCTGGCTCCAAAGCACGTTCAGTCCTACATGAGGAGCCCTGCTCCGGCTAAGCAGCCGCTGCGGCCCAGGCGTCTTTACCCAAGTGCCTGACCACTACCAATTTGCTTTCTATCCCTATGGATTTTCCTGTATTGGAAATTCCATATGAATAAAATTGTACATGTGACTTTTTCTGATTTTACTTATCTAGTTCATCTTTTTTTTTTTTTTTGAGATAGACTCTCATGTAGCCCAGGCTAGCCTTAGATTTGCTATGTAGTTATGGACAGCACTTAAGATCTAGTCTTTGTGTCTCATCTTTCCAAGTGCTGAGATTTCAGACGTAAGTCACTATTCCTGCCTTGGCTTTTGTTTTATTTGAAACCAAGCAAAATTTGAAGGTTCGCCCATGCACGTGTGAGCAACCCTATACTGTATTTATACTGAGTGATGTTCTCTTGCATGTTTATAGTGTATTTTATTTAATCCACTTATCCATAGATGGACAGTTTTTTAAAAAGCTCACTAAGAACACGGTCCCCTAAATCAACCGAGCAAAGCTTACATGAACTCAGGATGAAGCCACAAGTGCAGGGCTGCACAAGGCCCTCTGTGTAGATTGTACCTTTCAGTTTAGGTTGTTTTTTTGTTCTGTTTTGTTTTGTTGTTTTTGTTTTTTGTTTGTTTTTGAGACAGGGTTTCTCTGTGTATCCCTGGCTGTTCTGGAACAGACCAGACTGGCCTTGAACTCAGAAATCCACCTGCCTCTGCCTCCTGAGTGCTGGGATTAAAGGCATGCGCCACCACGCCGGCTCAGGTTAGGTTTTTTTTTTTTTTTTTTTTTTTTTTTTATGGCATTGCTAAATTTGTGGACAAGTTGGTCTCTGCCCCCAGGGCCTTCCCTTGGGGCCCGTTTCCTTTTGTGGATTTGCCTTGTCCGGCTTTGATGTGATGGCTTTTGTCTTATTCTATTTTATTTTGTTCTCTCTTAGAAGCCTGTTTTTTTCTGACCTAAAACAGAAAGGGAGTGGATCTGGCTGGCAGGGGAGGAAACTGTAATCAGGATATATTGTATGAGGAAAATAATCACTTTTTAATAAAAGGGGGGAAATGCTTAATGAAAAAAGAAAACCCTTTCATATATCCTTTTAAATGACCTTGCTTCACAGGTGGAAGTGTTAATGACCTTTGGGATATGTCTGCATCAACAAGCCAGCAGAATTCACAGAGTAAAGCTGAGGCCGTTGACACCACCAGGTTTTGATCGTTTGTTTTATTAACTGCTAATGCAGGGGCATGCACAGTCTACCTCTACCAGAAACCAACCCTGAGATCCAGACCTCGCCATACTTCTTATTTCTGCTATATAAGTCTTCCATGCAAGAAAGAACAGCATTTCTTCACTTTTCACTTCCCTCTGCCCCTGTGGTGTTAGGAAATCCAGGCTCTGACTGTGTTGTTCAGTCCTGCAGAGTGTGGTTGCTCTGGAGATCTCCATAACACGGTAATATCACGACACTTGTTTAATTGCATGAGTGACTTCTCAGCAACTAGAAGAAGCTAGCAAGGTCCTTTTGATCTCTCAGTCTATAATCAAATCAACCTGTTCTTCTCAATTTAAAATTACATCATGTTTAAGCCCCATCCCAGAAAAAAACAATTTGTTTTCTGATCTCTCTCGAGGCCTGACATGGTCTTTTCATTAGATCAAGACTAACTCAGTGACTAATCCCAACTTTTGCTCAACCCTAATATTTTATCAATGTTCCCACCCTCTAATCCCATAACTGCTATCTGAACTTCCCCATAAGATATAATATTTTGTTCCCAATGCTTCAGAAAGGTATGCAAATCCTGAACTACCCATGAGACTTGGATTAGTAAATATTTCTTTTTCTTTTGAGACAGCGTCTCACTGTATAGCTCTGGGTGGCATGGAACTTGCTTTGTAGACCAGGCTGGCTTCAAACTCATAGAGATCCACCTGTTTCTGTCTTTCTAGTGCTGGGATTAAAGGTGTGAGCCAACATGCCTGACAGTAAATATGTTTTAAGTTCCTGCTGTGTAACAAGAAGTATGTCAGGCCTCAGGAGGTAAAACACTAACAGGGAAGGGTATCGGCTTTAACAGAGAGACGAAAACATAGTGGCATGAACCAAACAAGTTAGACTGAGTATGGCGATGCTCGTCCACAATCCCTACACTTGGGAGTTGGAGGCAGGAGGATCAGTTCATGGTGATGCTTGAGTCACACGAACCCTTGTGTCAAAACAATCAGAAACATACTAATGAGGAGGAGGACGGTGTAATGATGGCTGAGGAGATGGCTCAGCAGATAAAGGTACTTGTTGCCAATCCTGATGACCCGAGTATGATCACTAGGACCCACAAGAAGGAAGAAGGAAACTGGCTTCCCCAAAGTTGTCCTCTCCACACCTGCTCCATGGCACATGCACGCACACTCACACACACACACACACACACACACACACAAATAAATAAGGAAATGTAATAATAAGAAGAACAACAATAATAGTAACAACAACAGCAATAATAATAATTAGTAACAACAACCCAGTTGTAGCAGGCCAGGGCCGGTTCCCCATCTCCTGGGACTCATTTGAGACTTTCACTTTTCTCCTCTGTCACTCCTCGTGTTGTCTCTTCATCCTGGTGCTCTAGGGTGGCATTGAAGCCCCAATCACCACATCCATGTTTGAAGGAAACAGGAGAGAACAAGGAAGAGGTAGCAATAGAAGGGATGTACACGCCCTCCTGGTTAGGGTTTCTATAACTGTGAGAAAAGACCATGGATGACCAAAAGCAACTTGGGGAAGGCTGAAAGGGTTTACTTCAGCTTACAGCTTGTGGTTTAGGAAGTCAAGGTAGGAATGCCATCAGGGAGTGCTGCTTACTGGCTTATTCTCTATGGTTTGCTCAGCCCGCTTTCTTTCTTTCTTTCTTTCTTTCTTTCTTTCTTTCTTTCTTTCTTTCTTTCTTTCTTTCTTTCTTTTGATTTATTTATATTTATACAAGTACACTGTAGCTGTCTTCAAACACACACCAGAAGACTGCTTCAGACCCCATTACAGATGGTTGTGAGCCACCATGTCATTGCTGGGAATTGAACTCAGGACCTCTGGAAGAACAGTCAGTGCTCTTGACCACTGAGCCATCTCTCCAGCCCCTCAGCCTGCTTTCTTATACACCCAGGACACATGCTTTGGGGTGATACTGCCCACAATGGACTGGACCCTCAAACTTAGCCATTGATTTGAAAAAACCTGCCACACAAGTTTGTCTACAAGCTAATCTGGTAGGGGCACTTTTTTTTTTTTTTCCAATTAAGGTTCCCTCTTCCCAAATGACTCTAGCCTGTGTTACATTGACATAAAAACTGCCAGCACAGTTGCTTTAGAACAGTTTCCAGAAAGCACTTTATTTTGACTCATTTATTATAATGTAGCCACAAGTCTAAACTGCAACAAGGTAATTCCTCTCTCTCATTCATTCTCAACCTATTTTTCACTATGTTCATAGCTGCCTTATTTATAATAGCCAGAAGCTGGAAAGAACCCAGATGTCCCTCAACAGAGGAATGGATACAGAAAATGTGATACATTTACACAATGGAGTACTACTTAGCAATTAAAAACAATGAATTCATGAAATTCTTAGACAAATGGATGGATCTGGACGATATCATTCTGAGTGAGGTATCCCAATCACAAAAGAACACACATGATATGCACTCACTGATAAACGGATATTAGCCCAGAAACTTAGAATACCCAAGATGCAATTTGCAAAACACAAGAAACTCAAGAGGAAGGAAGACCAGAGTGTGGCTACTTCATTCCTCCTTAGAATGGGGAACAAAATACCCATGGAAGGAGTTACAGAGACAAAGTTCAGAGCTGAGAAAAAAAGGAAGGACCATCCAGAGGTTGCTCCACCCAAGGATCCATCCCATAAACAACCACCAAACCCATACACTACTGCCTATGCTAGAAAGATTTTGCTGACAGGACCCTGATATTGCTATCTCTTGTGAGGCTATGCCAGTGCCTGGCAAATACAGAAGTGGAGGTTCACAGTCATCTATTGGATGGAACACAGGGCCCCCAATGGAGGAGCTAGAGAAAGTACCCAAGGAGCTAAAGGGGTCTGCAACCCTATAGGAGGAACAACAATATGAATTAACCAGTACCCCCCAAAGCTTGTGTCTCTAGCTGCATATGTAGCAGAGGATGGCCAAGTAGGCCATCAATGGGAGGAGAGGCCCTTGGTCTTGCGAAGATTATATGCCCCAGTACAGGGGAATGCCAGGGACAGGAAGCAGGAGTGGGTGGGTTGGGCAGCAGGGCGTGGGGAGGATATAGGGGGCTTTTGGGATAGTATTTGAAGTATAAATGAATAAAATATATAATAAAAAATTTGAAAAAAGAGAACGATTATCATTTATTTGTCATAAAATTCACTAATTCCAGCTATATCATTCAATGATTTATTATAAACTTGCAGAAATACCATGACTACATTTTTATTTTAAAACACTTATTTGTATCATGTCAAAAAGCAACCCCACACTATTGTGGATGCCAAGGAATACTTGCTGACAGGAGCCTGATATAGCTGTCTCCTGAAAGGCTCTGCCAGTGCCTGGCAAATACAGACATGGATGCTCAAAGCCATCCATTTTACTGAGCACAGGGTTCCCAATGAAGGAGCTAGAGAAAGGACCCAAGGAGCTGAAGGGGTTTGCAGCCCCATAGGAGGAACAACAGTATGAACTACCAGTACCCCAGAGATCCCAGGGAATAAACCACCAACCAAAGAGTACACAAGGAGGGACTCAAGGCTTCAGCCGATTATGTAGCAGAGGATGGCCTTGTGAGACATCAATGAGAGGAGAGGCCCTTGGTCCTGTGAAGGCTCAATGCCCCAGTGTAGGGGAATGCCAGGACAGGGAATAGAGAGTGGGTGGGTTAGTGAGCAGGGGTAGGGGCCGGGGGTAGGGGGTTTCGGAGGAGAAATGAGGAAAGGGCATAACATTTGAAATGTAAATAAAGAAAATATCTAATAAAAAGTTATTTTCTGTTTCCCCTTTTGTCCAAGGAAACCATATCAGTATAGCGTTAAATTTGTATAGAAATGGAATCAAGCAGTATGTAGGCTTTTGTTTCAAGCTTCTTTTATTTCATGTCAAGCTGACATTTTTCACTGTAGCTGAACCGGAACCTTCCACCTAAGCTACGATTGAATTCTTTACCCACAGACACTAAGATACTCTATATTGTTATTCTCAGCCACTAAATTTTGGGTGTGGGTTTTGTGATTATTGCTGGGAAACTAAGGCCCTCTGACATTTAACATGTCATTAAATCCAACCCGAAGGTATTTACTATTAAAACCTGTAAAGCTGGTAGCGGTGGTAGTGGGGCATGCCTGGAATCCCAACACTAGAAGGGAGCAGCAGCAGCAGCAGCAGCAGCAGCAGCAGCAGCCGCGAAGTTCAGCTCAGGTTACATCCTGAGTTGGAGGCCAGCATGGGCGGCCGAGACTCTGCCTCAAAACCAAACAAAACCTGAGGACATGCGGCAGTTACCTTACAAGTGTGTTTACTTACTTTGTTCATTTATTTTGTAAAAATATTTATTTTACTTGTATTAATATTTTTCTTGCATGCATGCACCCCACAGGTCTCCCTGCTGCCCGCAGAAGCCAGAAGAGGACGTCATTGGATTCCCTGGAATGGGAGTTACAGATGGTTGTTGTAAGCTGCCATTCTGGTGCTGGGAATCAAACCCAGGTCCTCTGGAAGGGCAGCCAGAGCTCTAAACCACTGAGCCTTCTCTTGAGCCAAATGCTTTGTTAATTTAAAGGAGCTTTAATCTCAGCTCGGGTGTATCTGTGTCAGTGTAAGGCCTGCCTAGTTGACCTCGAAAGTTCCAGGCCAGACAGCCATTTCCAAATCAGAAAGAAGAATCTTCTTTATTTTTTAGGTCCGTGCAGAAGAGCAGATGGATAAAGAAGAAATGAAAGGGTGGACTATCAAAGAAGCTATTAGCTGAGGGTGAGGTTAGGGGCAGCCAGACTGGGCAATATGAGGACTGGCTATGATCGGGGAGACTTATTTTGCCATCTGGAATCCCGAGACACAGTCATTTAAGGACTCCAGAGGAAGGAAAGGGAAGGTGGAAGCCAGCTTTAGATTCCGCTTCACAGTCCTGTGAATGATTCTACACATCAAGGAATGCCACAAAGCAGGACCCGGCTGTGAAATACTTAAGTGATGAGAAACTGTAGCTCCTTAGCCGGTCTTGGGATGATTCGTCTGGCTTATTTCCGTTTCCTAATGCAGTGAAGGTTCATCCAGAATCTAGTATTAACAATGGGTGCTTGTGTCCGTGTCTGCCTGTCTATCTAAAAGTCCACCTTGGATGTCTTTCCTTAGGAGCCTGCTATCTTGTGTTTTTTTTTTGTTTTTTGTTTTTTTGTTTTTGTTTTTGTTTTGTTTTTCCTGACATGGACTCTCCCTGGCTGGATGGTGAGTTCCAGGGATCTGTCCAGCTCTGAGTCTTCCCCAGTGCTGGAATTACAAGCATGTACCACCACACCTGTTTCTACCACCTTCCTTTTTAAACTACATGCTAGGGATTGAACTCAAATCCTCCTGCTTTTGAGTCAAGCTCTTTACTGGCTGAGCTAGCCCTGAAGCAGGGGTTTTAGGCTTCCAGGCTTTAAAATGCTGTTTCTTTCGGTTGTGAGTGTGGAGATTGAGGTTAGATAGAGATAGGATCCCACAAGGTGATCCGTTGGCCCAGCTTCTTGAGTGCTGGATTGCAGAAGTGAGTGGACACACCTAACTTGAACTCTTTCTGACATTGTTTCCTTCTTGCTAACTATTTGCTCTCTCTAAAACTGGCTTTGTAATACACCTCCCATTTTTCTTCTGTTATTTGATATTTAACAAAACACTTGGCTTCTGCTTATGAATATAGTGTTATTCTGCTTTTTTTTCTAGTTTCTACAGATTTTTTTCCTCCCAAGACAGGGTTCCTCTGTGTATCCCTGTCTGTCCTAGAACTTGCTCTGTAGACTAGGCTGGCTTCGAACTCACAGAAATCAAACTGCTTTTGTCTCCCAAGTTCTAGTATTAAAGGCAGGAATCTTTATCTACAGGAATTAAACTTTCTTATACAGAAATTTATTTTAATTTATTGTATTTGATCACTTTTCACAGGTTTTACAGATACATGCTATACCTGCATGTGCAATAGAAGCTGGTATGACAAAGGAACACCTCTAGTATTTATTTTCATGTTTATTTATGCACAACGTGGAACTTCATTGGTTATGATAACTTTTGTTTTGCTCTCTGTTATATCTTTAATGTGTTTCTTTTTAGTCACATAGCTTTCTATCTTTTATTCATGGTCAGTTGTCTATCACTAAATATACAGAATCAATGATTTCCCAGAATTCAGTAAATTGCATGTAGTGTCAAAAGACAGAAATAAAAAGATAGAAATGGGGCTGGAGAGATGGCTCAGCAGTTAAGAGCACCAACTGCTTTTCTGAAGGTCGTGAGTTCAAGTCCCAGCCACCACATGATGGCTCACAACCATCTGTAATGAGATCTGATGCCCTCTTCTGGGTGGGGTGCCTGAAGACAGCTACAGTGACTGAGCAGGGTTGGGCCGGAGTGAGATGAAAAAGTGTCTGAAGAAGACATCTTCAGTGTCCTTACATATGGTAAATAAATACATCTTTAAAAAAAAAAAAGAAAATGAGGTTTACAAAAAAGATAGAAATGACAACAAATTTAGTATGAGGATTTTTTGTTTTTGAGACAGGATCTGGGTATGTATTCTAGGTTGGCCTTGAATTTACTATGTAGCTCAGGCTAGCCTTGAATTTAAAGCAGTGCCGCTGCCTCAGGCGCTGCAGTTCTGGGAATTATAGGTATATGCTCCCATGCCTGGCTGGATGCTGTTATTTATCTTTTACTCTTACATGTCAATAAAGTTCTACAATCCTAGTACTAGGGAAAATTAAATACTAACCTTAACTTGAAATGTCTATGGAATCTAGTAAACAAACACACAGCATAAACAAACATATTATTGTGGAGTTTGTGTGTTATGAGTGTCACAAAGGAGGAAGTCTTAAGGTATTTGGAGATAATCAAAGTGATTTAGGAGTTACAATGTGGTTTCCCAGGTCAGCAAGGGGAGGAAGGCATTCCAGAGAGTACAAAAAAACAGGAGTCAAGTCAGGGAAGAATGAAAACAAAAACAAAAACAAAAACAAAACAACAACAACAACAAAAAAACCTAGAATGCTCTGGAGAGGGCATTAATTCAGGGAACCGGGAACTAGTGGGTAATAGAACAGCCTGAGCTAAAACAGGGAGATTAGGCAAAACCAGATTGAATGGATTGTCAAACAAGTTGAGGAATGTGGACTTTTAACTCCTAGGGGATGGGAGCAACTACAGATTAAAATGGTTTCTCTGGGCTGTGGCTTAGCTCAGTGACAGAGTGCTTACCTAGCTGGGGCCAGGTCCTGGCTTCGCTACCCAGCACGTCCTAAACCAAACAGAAAATTTTCTCTGCATGGATTGGAGAGAGAATGTACTGAAGACAGCACATAGGTGGCAACTAGGGTAGTTAAGTGAGAAGCTGTGAAGGCGGAGCATCAGGAAGAGGGCTGGAGAGCTGGTGAGGTGCATTGATTATGAAGAGAAATGGATGGGTGGAGGTGGGGAGTGACCCCCGAGATCTTAGCTTGGGGGTTTATGCCACTATAGATGAAAAGGGATATGCCTTACTTAGGTCGCTGGGAATTAGTTGATTACTTCTGCTGCTTTCCCCGGAACAGTAAACATGTGGAATCTGCCTCCATTCTCCCCACCCTCGGCACAGTCACCTGATTGTACATTTCAGCTCAGAAGTAGCAGATAGCTTTCAGGACAGGCAGAACAAAATCTGGGCTTCTCAGTGGATTCAGTGTCTCAAAAGCCCTGAACACAGACCCCTGGATGCGTTTATTTCTTGTTAACTATCATATCTTTCCCCTAACTAATATACAGTACCACCTGCCTCAAGCATTGAACTTAGTGCCTCCCGGAGATATTTTACTTTCTAGCTCCCCCTAATTTCTTTATTATAATGCTTAATTTCTAGTTGCTCCTAGCCTGTCAAAATTGGAACCAGGGACTCGTTACGTTATGTCCTCAGAGGGATCCTTCCAGCCCCCTAGTTAACATATTGTGCCTCATCGATTTTTGTATCTTTTGTAAGCCTTGCGCATGTTTGGTCTTAATTTTTTCCTTGTTAACCTTGTTCCGTGCAGCGGTTTCTTTTCTACAACCTGAGCTAAAAATCTCAATGAATTGACCGGGGGGGTGGGGTGGGGTGGGGTGGTGGTGGTGGTGGTGGTGGTGGTGGTGGTGGTGGTGGTGGTGGAGTGGGGGCAGGGATCTGATTTCAATTTAGCAGACAGCCTGGAAAAGCAGGCGATTCTGCGACTTCATGACATCACACCCCGGGGGAAAACACATTTAGATAGAGGGATCGCCGGTCTCTAGGGGGACGCGTGAGAAAAAGTGTGAGCACAACAATTTGCTGTAGGGGGAGTTCAGCATCCCTTAAAGGCTGTAAGATGCCCCGTACTTTAGACAGAAGGACCTTAAGATCATGGGACTGCCCAGTGATGGTAGTGTCCTTCCCCTGAGGTCAGCGGTGCTGACCAGCACGCGCTGTCCTCGAGAGACGCTTAAACACTTAGCAAAACTGGCCTGCCCCCTTGCCCCGCCCCTGGAGGTCTGGGCCCGGGGCTCCGAGGGAACTCCCGCACGTCTGCGCGCGCAACCGGCACAGAGGGTCCGCGCGGCGCGGCGCGCGCGGTTGCCCTGGAGACGGTGGCGCGCGCACGCGCACGCGCGGCGCCCAGAGCGCGGCTGCCCTTGTGAGCGCGCTCTTTTCCCTGCGCGCCGCGGCCCCGCGCCGGGCGCGCGCCGGCCTCTCCCTGGCGCGCGGCGTGACGGCCTCGCACGCGCCCCGCTTGCGCGCTCCCCGGCGCCGCCCCCGCCTCGCACGCGCCGCGGCCCTGCGCCCGCACTGTGCGCCGGTGCGGCAGGCCGTGGGAGCATCCGGGCATTTCCGCAGCCGAGCGGCGGTCGGGCTTCGGCGGCCGGAGCCTCTCATGGCCGGGCGGCGGCCGGCAGGCGACAGGCGAGCGGGGCGTTGAGTCCCGAGGACGCACAGGAAGCGGCTGCGGCCGGGCGCGGGACTCGTCCTCCTCTGGCGCAGAGCTCGGTCCAGCCGGAATCTCGAGATGCATCTGCATCAGGTCCTCACCGGGGCTGTCAACCCTGGAGACAACTGCTATTCGGTGGGCAGCGTCGGGGACGTCCCCTTCACGGTGAGCAGAGCTGGGGCCTCCCGTAGGGCCGCGAGCGACGGGCCCACCCACGCCCCCTGGGCTCTGGACTTGGGCGGGGGTGGGGGAAGGATGAGGAATCACCGCCCTCGGCCGCCCGCCCGCCGGGTGAGGGCGCGGGTGGCGGGGATGGAAGGTTCGGGGCAGCCCCGGGGTCTGCGGTGCGGGGAGGGAGGTGTTGGCAGCGGCCGAAGCCCGGGGCGGCTTCCACCTGCTCCTGGCTGGCAGCGAACGGTCTTGGTCTCAGGGTATGGAGGCGGTGCTGCTCCCTGGCCTCCCGAGCAGCCTGCGGCTTTAAACGCGCCCTCTGGATCTCCTAAGGTAGAATCTTAACACAAGGGAATAGAAAAATCCGCTCTCTCCCTGAAAGAGTTAGAATGGAAGTCACCTTTTCATGAGTGGCCTGTCTTATCTAGCTCAAGGTTCCGTTTCGGTAATCCTTTCAGGTAATAACTTAATCTTTGCAAGGTAGTTTTTTTTTTTTTTTTTTTTTAATATTTTAAAGCCTGAAGCAATGTTACATTTTATGACTTTCCTTGGGCGTGTGATAAAAATGTATGTAAACATAAGGTTTTGGAAAACAGCACCTCCCTACAGGACATAGACAGTTTCTCAACCAGATGGGTGGGATTCATCATTCCTCTTTTGAGAAAAGGCTGATAAAATCAAGCTCTCCTAGAGATTATTTTGTAAGATTCACACGGATTAATAATGTTTTTTTAATGTTAAATATATACATGTTCCTTCTTAAAAGGAATTGTATTAGTGAGACCTCTATTAAGTTCATGTTGATAATCATGCTTAATAAAACTGGATATTGCTTAGTAATATGCTTTTTAGACAACAGAAACCATTTGATTTGATGTCTACAGCAGCATGTTTTTAAAACTGCAGGAAAAATTACAGCAAAACTGCAGAATCATTATGTAGCACTGCATTCTGGAACACTTTGTCTGTTTTTAATGTTTTGTGATTCATTAAAAAAACCCCAACAAGGTTGCTTCTTGGCCTTAATAATTTTAAGATGTAGTCAGCTCAGCTTTATTCTAGTTTTGAAAGAATACTTTAAAAATAGGGTTGTTTGGCATATTATCAATGGTGCTGTGTTTGCTACACATGTGACTTAAAACATCAGTATAGGGCTCTATGACATGGCTTGCTGGATAAAGGTGCTTGCTACCGAAGTAGAGACTAGAATTCAACCCACTCATGACTCACATCGTGGAAGGAGAGGACAAACTCATGCCAGGTTGCCCTCTGACCTCCATATGCTTACTGTGTATTCAGGTTTGCCCCTCCCCCACAATGAAAATCGTTAAAAAAAAAATACCAGCCCAATAATATTAGTATAGACTGGAGCTTGGTCTTTAAGTATGTGGAGACTATTTGGAGAATAGAGAAAAAAACCAACCAACTTTTGCATCTTTCAGGAGAGGAGGACGACATACCCTAGGATTATAAGAGAGTTTCCTTCAAGAAGTAAATCTGAATTTTTGATTATGGATATTTCCCCTGGTGGGGTGATAGTTTACCGGGCCCACCTAAAAGTGAAGCACTAGTTGGGTGTGGTGGCACACACACCTGTAGTACTTAGGTGGTAGAGGTATGAATCTATGCTTAAAATAAATGAAACAACACCAACAAATAGTGTTTCTCTTAGTTCCCTGCAGAGCTGTTTTACAGAGTTAAACTAGATTCTGCCTGGAAAGGCCAGACAGTGTAAGAACCATCAGTGCTTTGCAGGTGCGGGCATGACACAGGCCATCTGTGGCCATAGTTCCCATTTGAATTTATTCTGTCACCAAATCTGATTGTGTAATACCTACCAGATTCACCCTTCTCAGTGTCTGTAGTAACCACCTGGTTGGAGAACCTTGTGTTAGTGTGGAAGCTTCCAAATGGGATGCCTTCCACTCAATCCCGGACGTTCATTGCTTCTCATAGCTGCTAGGGTGTTTTATTTTTATTTTTTATTTTTTTCACTATTCCATCACACCCCTTCCCCAGGAGTATATAGTTGCTCCTGGTATCCACATAAGGAATCATTGTCAGATGTCCTACTACTGTCTTTCACTTTGACTCTGCTCCTCAGTGACATAGTGATCTAACGGAAGCCTACATTTTAAAATATTTATTTTGTTTTAAATTTTGTGAATGTGTGTATGATAGTGTGTGGGTCCTTGCAGGTGAGTACAGGTGCCCTTAGAGGTTGGAGGGGTCAGATTCCCTGGAGTGAAGTTACAAGGGGTTGTGAGCCACTTGGCATAGGTGCTGGTCACAGACTTGAAGTCCTTTGCCCTTGACCCCTGAACTGTCTCACGCATCCTGCAGACTCCATATTCATGTCCATTGGAACAGCCTTGCTTATTGTTATTTTCTCAGCTATATCTTGAAAATTTTATTTGGTTTAGAATGCTGGCTGTGGGGCTGGTGAGATGGCTCATTGGGTAAGAGCACCTGACTGCTCTTCCAAAGGTCCAGAGTTCAAATCCCAGCAACCACATGGTGGCTCATAACCATCTGTAACAAGATTTGATGCCCTCTTCTGGAGTGTCTGAAGACAGCTACAGTGTACTTACATATAATAAATAAATATATAAATAAATAAATCTTTAGCATGCTGGCTGTGACAAGCTTATTTTGACCCTTTGGTAAGTGCAAATAACAAATCTATTTGCACACGTTTCATTTTAGTATCTTAATTATGAATGCCATGTTCTAGTTATCTTACTGTGAGCTAGAGATGATCTTCTCTATGAAACCATATTTGCTTAAAGATAAAATAATTATTTGTTTCCAAGCATTCCAGAATCAACTAAGAAATGCCTCAAAAACTATGTATAGTAAAGATAAAATTACAGAAAATAAAGTCTTTACATAGAGCATGTCAGTTGATTTTATAGTTTATGTTTGATAAAGAAGCCTTCAGTTCTGGATCAGGTGACTGAAGGGCTGCCAGGCACAGCTGGAATGAGTCTTGTGACGATTCATGTGGTGGGCTTTGTCAGAAGGTTTCTTCTTAACAGCCTTTCTGTACTGTTTGTGTGTGCTTGTGTGTGTGTGTGTTCGTGTTTGTGTGTGTTTTCTTCTAGGTGCAGGTGGTATAGAAGGAAAGTCTGCTTTGTAGCTAGCCAGTGGTTCTTAATGTGTTGCCTGATGTATTTGGGATCTTTTCAAAATAGAATAGATAATTTACTTGGAATCTATAAACTGAAAAAATTAAAGACGAAAATTGTTGTAAGTTTTTCAGTGCTTGTGACACTGTAATAATGGAAAAAGAGTGCACTGCATGCCTTGGGGGCTTGGTTGGCTGGCTGTGAGTGGCTGCTTGGTGATGTCATGATGTCCCAGCTTATGCTGTATGGACATGGTGAAGTTTGTGGTGTGTATGTCCAGTGATGTGTCATTTCATAGGTGATGTATGAACTGGGATGGTTTCCATTTGCGTCCTGCCAGTCAGGTGACAGCAGCTTTTATTCTTTCACCTTCCAACTGTGATTTTGTAAGTCTATTTTAAAATGACGTTTTTGTATATCATTCTTTAAAGCATCACCTTTTTAATTTTTAATTTTTTTTTTGGTTTTTTTTAGACAGGGTTCTCTGTATAGCCCTGACTGTCCTAGAACTCACTCTGTAGACCAGGCTGGCCTCAAGCTCAGAAATCCGCCTGCCTCTGCCTCCCAGGTGCTGGGATTAAAGGCGTGCACCACCACTGCCCACCTTAAGCATCACCTTTTTTTAAAATCAGTCTCTATGTGTGTGCGTGTGCGTGAGTGTGTGTGTGTGTGTGTGTGTGTGTGTGTGAGAGAGAGAGAGAGAGAGAGAGAGAGAGAGAGAGAGTGTGTGTGTGTGTGTGTGTGTGTGTGTGTAAAACATCTAAGTTTTAGAGTTTTAGAAATAGTTAGAAAGTTTGATCCTGGGTAGTCCAGAGATGCTGTACCGCGTCTGAGCCTTGTTGTTCCTTTAAATACTCTTCAGATGAGTGGATGCTCCGGGGTTTCTGCAATTAGACATAGGTTTCTCATTGTTTATTTTGCTTTTGAAAACATAGTCTTTCTATTAAAATAATGATAATACATGATTATTAATATAGTTTTCAGATTCACCATCTGTCCTTGGAGAGAGTCCTGTGTGTATTTTTAAATATATGAGGGCAGTTGATGTTATTTCAGCTTCACATGAGTTTAACACTTTGATCCAAGTTTACAAAATTAGTCATTTCCTTTCTTAGGGAATTTATAATATATTGGTAGATTAAACACGATGAACACGAGTACAAATAGGCAGATAGACAAGACTCTGTATGGTTTGGGGAGATCAGTATTAAAGCTCTCCAAAAGCAAGAGCAGCAAGGACCAAGGGTGGAGTAACACAAAAGCTGATTAGTGAGTGGGCTCTCTTCATGCAGGAATTATTTTTTTTTGTCAGCCACAGGGCTTCATTAAGTAGCAAGTACCCTCTGAATGTTGAAAAATATGGTTTACAATGTTATTCATAGCCTTTTGTTGTTTTTTTGAGATAAGGTCTTGCTGGCTAGCTTAGACTGAAATTGAATTTGATCCTCTTACCTCTGCCTTTGGAGTACTGTGATTACAGACATGTGCCACCATGTTTGGCCTGCAACTAAAAAATAATTTTAATTAATATACCACTAAAGGTTGGTCTGAATAAAAAACGGTTCCTTTAAGAATTAGAAGGTAGGGGCTGGAGGGATTGCTTACCAGTTAAGAACAGACTGTTCCTTCAGAAGACCTGGGTTCAATTCTAGCCCTTACATGGCAGTGCTCTCTCCCTCCCCCGCCTCTGTGTGTGTGTGTGTGTGTGTGTGTGTGTATATATATATATATATATACACACACACACACACACACACACAACTGTCTATAACTATAGTCCCACGGGGCCTGATGTCTTCTATCCTCTGCCAGCACCAGGTGTGCATATGGTTCACAGACATGTGTATGCACAGTCAAAACACCAATACATATAAAAATAAATTAAAATACAAAAAGTTAGAAGTTAATGTTATTTCTACTGTAGAGTAACATTTTAGTATTAGAATTATGACAATTTAATAGTTTAATATTTAGAGAAGTAAGAGCTTTATTTGAAGAAATAATCAACAATAACAGAATAATAGTCAATCTGTTTATACATTTAGCACATGTTTTTTGAATATGTAGGTGGCTAGACTCTGTGGAGATTAAAAACCTCAAAGGACATAGCCCTGACTCAAGGGAGACAAGCAGAGAAGTGTAGAACTTAGACATCTAGAAGCGTTAAATATGTTATCCACAGCTGACCAGGCGCTTCTGTGAGGACTCAGGAGAAATGAGAGGTCAATCAGAGGGTATCAGAGAGCTGGATAGAAAAGCCACCCTGACTGGCTGGGTATTAATAGGTATGGCACCTCATGAATCTGTTGACTACCTATGCTTAGAGTAAGGGGAAGACAACTCAAAGATCTAGAAGGGATTCTCTTCCAAGAGAAACAGCCCTTGGTTTTGCAATGTAAGTTTTTGTTTGAGTTATAGGTAGTATTTCAAACATTTAGAGTCACTTGGTATATAAGTATGACTTCTAAGTCCCTTCTAAGTCCTTGTGTAGATTGTGGGTGTTTTAATATATTTTTTTTTTAGATAGGGTTTCACTATGTAGCTCTTGATATGTAGACCAGGCTGGCCTCTGAGTCACAGAGATCCCTCTGCCTCTGCCTCCTGGGTGCTGGAATTTAAGGACTGTATCACCACACTGGGCCCTGGTGTAGATTGTTAATTAGCTATTGTTTATTAGTATTGATGGAGGAAAAGATTAACAGTTTTCTAGAAACTCTGGTGTGGTTCTGAATGCCTTTCTCCACAATGGGAGTTCAGTGTGCAAGTACTTGTATGATCTTGATAAAAATCACCTGATCATTTTTATATTTTTCATCTGTAAACAGTTCTTGAATTACATGCTCTCTATGTGTTTAGTGAATTTCTTTAGAAATTTTTTGGGGACAGAGTTAAGATGGGCCAGCACTATAAATGGTTGTGGTGAAGTTCTGGGTCTTAGTTGCCTTATCTCAGGGGACCTCATAGTGTGGTGCTCTAAAATTTCAGGCTTCAGAAAAAGCCCATGCAGAGAATTTATGAAGCAGTAGGTTCACAGCTGCCACGGAGCTCCCTCCTCTTCCTTTAAAAAAATACTACATTACTTAATTTAGTGTGTGTGTGTGTGTGTGTGTGTGTGTGTGTGTGTGTGTGTATGCATGTGGAGGTCAAAGGACAACTTTTCGGAGTTGGTTATCCCTTTCTACCATGTGGTCATCAGACTTGGTGGTAGGTGTCTCTACCTGCTGAACCATTTCACCCCCACTTCCTCTTCTTCTTGCTGTGTTGCTCAGGCTGTTCTTCAACTGGCAATTTTTCTATTTCAGCCTCCCAGATGCTGGGATTACAGCTGTGTCCCACAAGCCATTCTTGGGAAAATCTAGAACAGTGGTTCTCAACTTGTGGGTCAAAAGCCCTTTAGAGTTAACCCTCACACAGGGGTCACATATCAGACATTTTTGCATGTCAGATATTCATACTACAACTCATAACAGTAGCAAAATTATAGTTATGAAGTAGAAATGAAGATAATTTTATTGTGGGGGTCACTACAACACGAGGAACTGTGTTAAAGGATCTCAGAATCTTGGTACTTACTCATCAGAAGGAACACAGAATGTTGGTTAACAACCATAGTAAATGAGTCATGCTTGGCCAATTAAATTTCTTCAGATGATAGAAAGCAAAGCATGATTTGCCCATTTTAAAAGATTATTTTATATGTATGAGTGTTTGCCTGCATGTATGTTTATGCATCACATGCATGCTTAGTACCCAAGGAGGCTAGACAAGGGTGTTGGATCCCTTGAATCTGATGAGTTAGAGATGATTCAATTCATCTTTTACTCATTCCTGGGAGCTGCCCTGTGGGTACTGGGAACTGAATTAGGTCTTCTGGAAGAGTAGTCAGTACTTTCAGTGGCTGCGCTAGCTCTACAGTTCACGTCTAGTTTTTGTTGTTGTTGTTGTTCTTGTTCTTGTTGTTTGTTTTTTTGCAAGTTTCTTCGGTTTCAGTATAAATTTTAGGGTTTTCAATTTTAGAGTTTTGATCCGGAACTCTTTAATTTATACTATCAATTTATAAACCTGCCGCTAAGGAACAGATACAACTTCTACAGGTTGTATGTCCCTTTTTTAAAGGGATAGCTCATTGTAATCCTAGGAGTTGATGTATGTATACATGTCAGACAGTGCTTCTGCTCCCCTTCTTGTCTGAGTTTAGGATCCTCAGATGCCCCTAATTCCACACACTTGACAGTAAGCCTTCTCCCAACAGAGAAGTCAGTGCTATGAAGGGCTTTCCGAATAGAATCTGACACTCAGTGAATATGGTAATTTGGTGAGGTCTTAAAGGACAAATGGTAGTATCTTAGATGGGGTAGAGGAGGAGCAAGAGCAGGAGGAGAAGCAGCAGCAGCAGCAGCAGCAGCTCCTCCTCTTTCTTCTTCTCTTCTTCCTCCTCCTTTCTTTTTTTCCAAAGATTTATTTATTTATTACATGTAAGTACTCTGTAGCTGTCTTCAGACACACCAGAAGAGGGCGTCAGATCTCATTACAGATGGTTGTGAGCCACCATGTGGTTGCTGGGATTTGAACTCAGGACCTCCAGAAGAGCAGTCAGTGCTCTTAACTGCTGAGCCATCTCTCCAGGCCCCTCCTCCTTTCTTTTTCTTCTCCAAATAGATGCATTTTCTTCCCATCCTCTAAATTTTGATTCTTGCCAGATATAATAGTAAATTATACTAAATCATAGTGATGTTTTTCTTCTGCAACTTTAGGAAATCTGAGGTATTTGGCACGTGGGTGGCACTTGTACAGGCACAGGCACTACCCTACTCCCAAGAAGATGAAAACAACAAACCCAAACTCAAAGAACCAGTACATGAAAAGTTTGGTTTACTAAGTTTACAAACATAGGTAGCTTATACAGTAGCTGCAATCCAAGAACGGAATAATTACTGGTTCTGGTTGTATGGAGCTGTACAGCTACTTGGGAGACAAAGGCATGAAGAAGACCATAACTTTAGGGCAACCTTGGCTACAGAGTGCATTCAGGGCTAACCTGGGAAACTTAGTGAGCCTCTGTCTGAGAATAAAAAGTAAAGAGGGCAGACAGCTGGGCTCACTGTCAAGGCTGATGAAGTGCACCACTGTGCACAGCTTCTCAAATGATATGCACATGCATGTAATATGTGCACCTAAGGACATGTTTGAATTAGGAGCTCTGCTAAAACCCTTTGCCTCATAGTCAACTCCAGTTTTACTTGTAAGACCATGTGATAAACCAGAGCTAGATATTTAAAAAATCAAGCTACAATTAGAAATTTGGGAAACTGGACTTGTGTAATGAACAACATAGCTTCCTAACATAAAGACTTTCCTTTTGAGATCAATGATGCTATAAAAGTATACAACATTTTTTGGCTGGCCTGGGACTTGCAGGGATCTTCTCACCTCTGTTTTCTAGTGATGGAATTACAGATGTATACCTCCATGCCTGGCTATAAAGTTTAATATTTTGATATTGTGTAGTAAAATAGGTTAATATTTAGAAGCTCTTCACAAGCTGGCATGTCAACATAAAATTAGATGGGCAACAGCTCTTCAAGGTTTAAAAAAGATACATGGATTCCAGTGTTAAAGTACACAGAAAAGTACCACAGATAACCTTTGGCTTGACTAACCTCTGGGAATCTGTGTACTGGAATATTCTTATTATTGGTAAATTTAGTCTGAATGCCCAGGGTCTTGAATCTTACTCAAAACTCTGTCTAGATTGTTTGCTAGAACAATATGAACTATAATTTATAAACTTGTGTTTCCCTTCTGGAATGCTAGGGTTATTGTGGCTGTTAGTGCATGGGTAAAAGGCTGGTGTAACAGCCCTAGGCTTTTAGTCATAAGTGCATGTTCCTTGGCAAAAACACCTCACATATGTTGTGGAGGAAGAAAGAGTGCTATGTGTAACTCTGAGGAGGGAGAACCTTGGAAGTCCACATTTTTCCAGGTTCTACCTATGTGTTTTCTTACCTTTGATGTGGCATTTCTGTATTTTAATAAACTGTAACCATGACTGTTTTTGTTTCTTAGTTCATCTTTGTCCATGTAGGTGGTCATTCCCATAGTGATATGGAAATTTTCCTGATGATCTCAGAATATGCTGATGTATGCCTGTAACTCTAACATTTGGACAGACAAGTTGCCTGATATTTTCTTACCTACATCTCACTTTTAAGATACTGCAATTTATCATTTGTGCATGGCAGCAGTCCTAGCACTAGGGAGGCAGAGGTCAGTCTTGTCTACATAGTGAGTGGTCAGCCAGAGTAATATTCTGGGCTAGTGTATTGGCTCTATGGGTCAAGGAACTTGCTGCCAAGCCCAGTCACCCGAGTTTCTTTCCCTGGACCCTCATTGTGAAGAGAGAACTAACTCCCACTAGTTGCTCTTTGATCTTTATACAGACAGTGGCAGACATACTACATAAAAATAAGGACATAAAATATAAAGAAGATACAAAAACCATTAGG
This sequence comes from Mus pahari, assembly GCF_900095145.1. Lineage (NCBI taxonomy): Eukaryota > Metazoa > Chordata > Mammalia > Rodentia > Muridae > Mus > Mus pahari. The sequence continues at coordinate 49,440,307 of NC_034599.1, read as the reverse complement.
AAAGGCTGTTAAAATATTTACCCATTTCCATACAGAATCTGTGATGTCAGTTAAATCATCACAAATAGAATGTGACAACAGACATGGGAACTCAGCTGTTTTCTTCACTTCTGTAGTTGTTAGGAGTGTGTGGGATTATTTGGGGAGTGCCTCAGATCACTATTAAGGAAAGGGTTGCCAGGTAGATGGATATAATACAAATGGAGATGAAGAATGCATAACCGTACTTTCGTAGACTTTGGTATTCCGGATAAGGTCTTTGAGAACTTAGACTTAGAAGCTGTGGAGATCAATACGCACTCATTGCAGGCCCTCTGCAATGACCCTGATGGAAGAGGTAGGTATGCTGTTGACTAGAGATCCCTTCCACCCACTCCTTCAGGGATGCCTACCTTGATTGTTTGTGCTTTTGAGCCAGAGGCTCACTGTGTAGCCCTGGCTGGCCTTTTCTTGCTCTGTTGTTGAGGCCTGTGGCCTGTGTGGTACTCAATGGTGATTCTCCTGTCTTAGAGTCTCTGCATCTTTGGTTCTCTAGTGCTGGGATGTCAGGTGTATGCCCCATGCCACCACCGTCTTTTGTTTTTATTTTTTATTTTTTTAAGACACACCAGAAGAGGGCATCAGATCCCATTACAGATGGTTGTGAGCCACCATGTGGTTGCTGGGAGTTGAACTCAGGACCTCTGGAAGAGCAGTAAATGCCATTTCTCCAGCCCTTATTTTTTATTTTTTGAGGCAGGCTTTTCCATGTCACCCTGACTAGCCTGAAACTCAGTGTATAACCAGGTTGGCCTTGAACCTGAGGTAGTTCTCCCATTTCTGTCTGAGTACTGGGATTACAGACGTGCACCCCAAAGCCCTGATCTCTTTAGCTATGTAGTTCAGTTTAAGGGATCATGGAAGATTGTGTTAGGAACTGTATCATCACTCTGCTTTCTGTCTTTCCAGGCTGCTACCTTCGGGTTTTTGTTGCGTTCCCTGCCACAGTTCAGTGTTTTCCTTATAGCTGCATTCTGAATATCTTTAGTGTTTCTTTTAGCTTTACTTTTTTTTGCTAAGGACAAGAGACACATATAAGTAAAAGCAAAATTAAGGCAGGCATTGTACACACCTATAATTCCAGCTGAGGCAGGAGGGTCAAGGGCAGCTTGGTTTAGCTAGTGAAACTGTCTCAAAAATAAACAGGAAATTAGCTGGCAGTTGAGAATCCTGGCAGCTCTTCCAGAGGACCTGGGTTTAATTCTTAGCATTTACCTGGAGCTTACAACCATCTGTAATTCTGGTTCTAGGACTTCTGATGATCTCTTCTGGCCTCCTCAGGCACTAGGCCCTCGTGATACAGACATACATGTAGGCAGAACACATAAAATAAAAACAAACCAAGTCAAAGAAATTGAGAGAAAAGTTTTTTGGTCACTTTCTTCTAATAGTAGTTTTATATCTGAAAAAAATTGTTCATTCCATTTTTTTTAAGTAGCCATTTTATTCTTTTGAGTTTTTCTTCTTTTAACTAAATGTTTTTGTCACTCATTTTAAAAATGATAATTACTAGTGCTTAGTCATTGCCATTTCCCTCCGTGCCTAGGTCATTTTTATCACGCCACCTTTCCTGACTTCTCCTTTACTCTCTGCTCTCTCCTCTCCTCTCCTCTCCTCTCCTCTCCTCTCCTCTCCTCTCCTCTCCT